>NW_026652296.1:35812942-35900418 GCF_009828535.3 Hylobates moloch
GCCTCTGCCCGGCCGCCCCGTCTGGGAAGAAGTGAGGAGCGCCTCTGCCCGGCCGCCCCGTCTGGGAGGTCTACCACAGAGGCCAGAAGCAGTGTGGGGGCTGGACGTGGTGGCTCATGCCTGTGGTCCCAGCACTCTGGGAGGCCGAGGCGGGTTGATCACTTCAGGCTAGGAGTTTGAGACCAGCCTGGCCAACGTGGCGAAACATATGAAAAATACAACAGACAGACCAACCAACCAACCCAGTGACAACAAAACAGGTCTACCCTGGAGTCATACTCTAATTTTTTCTATTTTCCTCCCTTTCTGATCCTTTATCCCACTTTCTTTTTCTTCCTCTTCCCTCTCCTTCTTTGTCAAATAGAGGATTGAGTTATTACTTCTTGGGATTCCAAAAGCCCATGGAATTCCAAGCAGGATAAAGAGACATCTATACCTGGCATATTATGTGAAACTGAAGGAAAACAAAGCCAGAGAGTATCTTAAAAACAGCCAGAAGTGGGTACACAGGATCTCTTTGTATTTTTCTTACAACTGCATATGGATCTATAATGATCTCAAGATGAAAAGTTTAATAATTTTAAAAGGGAAGCTAGAGAAAAGACATATCCTACAAGTGAGCCATAGTTAGATTGACCGTTGCTTTCTGTAATGCAACAGTAGAAGTCAGAAGACAGTGGAAAGATATCTCCAATATGCTAGAAGAAAATAACTGCCAACCTGAATTTCATACCGAGTAAAAATATCCTTTAAGAATAAAGGTGAAAGAATGCCTCTGTAAAAAGGAGAGTTCTGCTTAGCAGTGAAAGGATATAGAAGCAAAGACACCCAATAAATATTTGTTGAGCCCCTACTGTATGCCAAAAGTGAGCTCACATTTTAACTGGGGGGCAGAAAATAAGCAAATTCATGTATAATTTAATGTCAGATAGTAATACACGTGTGTCCCAGGCAGAGGTGTCTGCAAAGAAACAGCCATATTTTGCATTCAGTGGCAGCAACAGAGATGTGCTTATGCAAATTCTTGGCCACATTTTGGAAGCATGCTTGGACCTATGGCCCCAAACCTTCTTCTTCAACACTTAGTAGTGGTATTTTGACTAACCTAATAGCCCTTCTGTTGATTTCTTTCTGTGTGACTTTCACTGAAGCATACCTAGAGAAAAGAGCCATGTGTCCAAGTGTACAGGTCAGTGAATATTCCAAACTGAGCACATCTGTGTAACTATCACACCCTTATCCTTCATCTTGTCTCTTTTTGGTTCCTCTGCTACCAAAGGTTAACCACTGTCTGGACACCAACACCATAGATTTTTTTTTTCCTGTTTCTGAATTTTATATAAATTCTGTATTTTAATACAGCACATACTCAGTACATACTCTCTGGCTTTTCTTTTGAGACAGAGTCTCACTTTGTCACCCAGGCATGATCTTGGCTCACTGTAGCCTCGACCCCCTGGGCTCAAGCAATCCTTCTGCCTCAGCCCCCCAAGTAGCTGGGTCTACAGGCACGTGCCACCATGCCCGGCTAATTATTGTATTTTTTTTTCACCATGTTGCCCAGGCTGGTTTCCAATTCCTGAGCTCAAGCAATCACCCTGCCTCTGCCTCCCGAAGTGCTGGGATTACAGGCATGAGCCACCGCACCCGGCCATTCTCTGGCTTCTTTACTCCATAGTATGTCTCTGAGATACATTCGTGTTACTGTGTCTATTAGTGGTTTGTTCTTTTTCATTGTCAGGTATTTCATTGTATGACTATGTCTGTATCAATTTGTTCATCCATTCTGTTTAAATGTACAGCAGAGTCATTTCCACTATTCTAAAAGGATAATTTATAAGTTATAAATGATTTGTTTGTTAAAAAAAGAATTAATGTAAAATAAAAACATGTTAGACAAAAAATTTGGCACTGGCATATTCAAGAAAAACAAAGTTCTTTTTTTTTTTTTTTTTGAGACGGAGTCTCGCTCTGTCTCCCAGGCTGGAATGCAGTGGCACGATCTCGGCTCACTGCAAGCTCCGCCTCCCGGGTTCACGCCATTCTCCTGCCTCAGCCTCTCCGAGTAGCTGGGATTACAGGCGCCCGCCACCACGCCCGGCTAATTTTTTTTTGTATTTTTAGTAGAGATGGGGTTTCACTGTGGTCTCGATCTCCTGACCTCGTGATCCGCCCGCCTCGGCCTACCAAAGTGCTGGGATTACAAGCGTGAGCTACCGCGCCCAGCCAAGAAAAACAAAGTTCTAAAGGATGTATTTTAAATAGTTGGAAAATTATTCCAGATGGAAAGTCAGAATTGCAAGAAGAAATGAAAAACAGAATAACTATGTGGATAATTCTAAAATGAACATTATACAAAACCAAAAATAGTATTTTGTGAGGGTTTAAAACATATAGAAATAAAATACATGATAACAAAGGCATTGAAGTCAGGAGTGTGGTAACTGGAGCTAATATATTTCATTGGCTTTGTATTGTCATAGAAGAGGGTAAAAGTATTATTAATAGTCAACTTTGGTAAACTAAGAATGGATGTTGTAATTTTAGGGTAATCAGTAGAAAAGTGGAAATAGACTATATAACTTCCTTTTTTCTTTTTCTTTTTTTTTTTTTTTTGAGACAGAGTCTTGCTCTGTTGCCCAGGCTGGAGTACAATGGTGCTATCTCGGCTCACTGCAACCTCTGCCTCCTGAGTTCAAGTGATTCTTCTGCCTCAGCCTCCCGAGTAGCTGGGACTACAGGCACATGCCAGCATGCCCGGCTAATGTTTGTATTTTTAGTAAAGATGGGATTTCACCATATTGGCCAGGCTGGTCTTGAACTCCTGACCTCAAGTGATCCACCTGCCTCGGCCTCCCAAAGTGCTAGGATTACAGACATGAGCCACCATGCCTGGCCATAACGTCTAAATTAATAAGAGAAAAGTGAAATCCTAAAATAGTAAATCCAAAGGCAGGATGGGGGAGGGGAGAGAAAAACAAGCAAGTCAAATTGAAAGCAGAAAGAAAAATAGTCAGTTTAAATCCAGTAAATCAGTAATCACATTAAATGTAATTAGATTACATATTTAAGTTAAACGATAAAGTTTGTCAGGTTGGACAAAATCCAACTGTTACTGTTCATAAGAGACATATCTAAAACATAAGAATATTAAAAATTGGAATTAAAAGTTCAATAAAAAGATAATATCATATAAATATTGACCAAAAGAAAGCTGGCATTAGCCGGGCATTTCTTGTTAAAAGAGAAAATGGACTTTAAGGTGAAAAGCTTTACTGAATTAAAGAGTGTGAGCATTTTGTTATAATAAAAGGTTCAGTTCACCAAGGGAATGTGCCATTAGGGCACATTCTATGGCCCAGCAATCCCCTCCTCAGGTGGGTACTATAGCAAAGCTTCTGAGGACACAGAGAAGCCAAATGAAACTAAGCTTTAGGCATGCATGCAAATGAGGTCTAGAAAAGCGAGGAAGCTGTGACCATAAAAGTCAGGGTAGGGTTCAGGAGATGTAGGGGAAAGGGTCATGGTGGAGAGGCCTTCTGCAGTGCTGGCGGCGTTGGGGATGCCATGGGCGTTCACCTTATTGTAACGTTTCATGGTCATCAGATCCCTCTTTCCTAATTATGTTGTTTGATTTATAAAATTGTTGATAGTGTTTATTTGGTGGTAGGATTATGGTTCACTTATACTTTCCTTATCATGCTCTTCTGTTTTTAAAAATCTTAAGTAAATATTTGAAAACATGAATGTTCTCATTCTAAAAGGCAGTAATAATATGTTTCTATCTGAGAGAAAATCCAAAAGAGTCGCTTATGAAATGTGTGATCTGTTGAAAGCGACATTGTCCTCTCTCACCTTCAATTCACCCAGGTTAACTTTGAGGAATTTAAGGAAGGTTTTGTGGCTGTGTTGTCTTCAAATGCTGGTGTTCGCCCCTCAGATGAAGACAGTAGTTCTTTGGAATCAGGTAAGAGGATTTCCTCCGTATTTTCTTTTCATTATTTGTTTGTTAACTTTTGGAGTGTAATATTCTAATGAAAGAATCCAGCAGTTCTGAAAACTGAATTCTACCTTACTTTCTGTCACCCCCAAGGTATATGGACTTGGAAAAAACACTTGATGTTTTTTCTTCCTTGGTTTATTTGTGAAATGGTGTCATATAATAACTCGCGCTGTGCCTGCCGTGGATGATGACACTGCCCTGTGCTAATGTGACTGATCAGAATCCTGTTACAGGGACAGGGCTGCTGGGACACAGGCTATGTCCCTAAGTGGAAGTGGCATCCTTGGAGAAAGCCACCTGGCCTTGGTTCCAGCCTCAAGGTGCCAGGATGGTAACAGGCTGTGGGCAAGGTCAGAGGGACGGCTGCCCAGGCCTGGAGTGGTGAGTTGGTGGCGGCCTGCTTCTTGGTTGCAGATGGCCCCATGTCAGGAGGGTGTGAAATGGGTGTGGCTCTTTCCCTTTTGCAGGGGTGTTGTGTTTGTGGTATTATTTAGTGTGTCACATAGGGAGCACTTCCCTCGTGTCTCATAGCAGGATGTCCTGGTCAGGAGGGGTGTGTGGCAGTAGACAAGGCTGTCACAGGGTTTGGGGCAGAGGACGGGAAAGCAGAAGGGACCAGGCTCACACAGAGGTTTTCTGTGTGAACATATGGCATTGAGCTTTGTGTACGTTTACAAAGAGTCCATTTAACCCTCATAGAAATCCTGTGGCATTACTTACCATACCTGTTATTCAGATGAGGAAACTGAGGCCCCAGGTGAGAAGAGATTCATTCACCATTCCACAGTTAGTAAGCGATGGCCAGGATTTGGGTCCCGGTTCTCCAGCTTGAAGTCCTAGGCCCTTGTGTGTGCACTGTTGCCAGACCCCACTCCTTCTGCTGTGTGCTGGTGGTTGCCCCTTCCCACTTCCTCTTGCTGGTTGCAGAGGTGCTGGGAAGGAGCCCTGGGGTGGGAGAAGAAGCCCTGGGTTCAGAGTCAGCACCCCCTAGCCATATGCATGACCTGTGTGAGGTGTAAGTTGCTCCAATTCACACTTTCCTTCTTTAAGATGTGAAAGGGCTCCCTACTCTCCCTAAGGCACAGGAGCTTGGAGGGTGATCAAAGATATCAAAGCACCTTGAGGAGGTGACAGCCTGGTCCCCTGATGTTGTGTTTTCCCATCTGTGCTGGAGAACACAGAAGGTCCTTCTCCTTGGTGCATGGTGGGCGCATCTAAGCTTAAAACTGTCTCAGCCTGTGGGACATGTTGTCAGTGCTTCCAAAGAAACAACAAGCTGTTCAGAACTTGTGCTTTTTCTCACCTGTTTCAATTATATTTTTTCTTTCTTTTTCTTTTTCTTTCTTTTCCAATTAGAATTTAAAAGTGTTCCTCAACTAAATGGTCCTATTCCTTATCAACACTTCTGTATTAGTTTGTTCTCATATTGCTATAAGAAACTACCCGAGACTGGGTAATTCATGAAGAAAAGAGGCTTAACTGACTCACAGTTCTGCAGGCTGTACAGAAACCATGGCCGGGGAGGCCTCAGGAACAATCATGGTGGAAGGCAAAGGGGAAGCAGGCACGTCTTCACATGGCAGAGCAGGAGGAAGAGAGTGAAGCGGGAGGTGCTACACACTTTTAAACAACCAGCTCTTGGGCTGGGTGTGGTGGCTTACACCTGTAATCCCAGCACTTTGGGAGGCCGAGGCGGGCAGCTTACAAGGTCAGGAGATCGAGACCATCCTGGCTAACACAGTGAAACCCCGTCTCTACTAAAAAAAAAAATACAAAAAAAATTAGCCGGGCATGGTGGCAGGTGCCTGTTGTCCCAGCCACTTGGGAGGCTGAGGCAGGAGAATGGCGTGAACCCCGGAGGTGGAGCTTGCAGTGAGCTGAGATTGCACCACCGCACTCCAGCCTGGGTGACAGAGCAAGACTCTGTCTCAAAAAAAAACAAAACAAAAACAAACAAACAACAATTTTAAAAAAACAGATCTCATGAGAATGCACTCACTATCACAAAAACAGCAAGAGGGAAGTTCTGCCCCCATGATTCAATCACCTCCCACCAGACCCTTCCTCCAACATTGGGAATTAAATTCAACATGAGATTTGGGTGGGGACACACAGCCAAACCATATCATTTCACCCTGCACACCCCCCCAAAATCTCATGCATGTCCTTCTCACATGTCAAAACACAATCATGCCTTCTAACAAGTCTCCCAGAGTCTTAACTCATTCCAGCATTAACTCAAAAGCCCAAGTCCAAAGTCTCATCTGAGACAAGGCAAGTCCTTTCCGCCTATGAGCCTGTAGAATTAAAAACTAGATAGGTACTTCCAAGATACAATGGGGATACAGGTATTGGGTAAATGTTCCTGTTCCAAAAGGGAGAAATTGGCCAAAACAAAGGGGCTACAGGCCCCATGCAAGTCTGAAACCCAGCAGGGCAGTCATTAAATATTAAAGCTCTAAAATAATCTCCTTTGACTCCATGTCTTACATTCAGGCCACACCGATGCAAGGGGTGGGCTCCCATCCTGTGTCTCTGCAGGGTACAGGCCCTGTGGTTGCTTTCATGGGCTGATGTTGAGTGCCTGTGGTTTTTCCAGGTGCACAGTGCAAGCTATCAGTGGATCTACCATTCTAGGGTCTGGAGGACAGTGACCCTTTTCTCACAGCTCCACTAGGCAGTGCCCAGTGGGGACTCTGTGTGGGCTCCAACCCCATATTTCCCCTCTACACTGCCCTAATAGAGCTTCTCCATGAGGGCTCTGTCCCTGCAGTAGACTTCTGCCTGGACATCAGATGTCTTCATATATCCTCTGAAATCTAAGTGGAAGCTCCCAAGCCTCAACTCTTGCCCTCTGTCCACCTGCAGGCTCAACACAACATGGAAGCCACCAAGACTTATGGCTTGCACCCTCTGGAACAGCAGCCTGAGATATTTTTGGCCCATTTTAGCCATGGCTGGAGCTGGAGCAGCTGGGACGTAGGGAGCAGTGTCCCAAAGTTGCACAGGGCAGCAGCTCTCTATCTCCAGCCCATGAAACCATTCTTTCCTCCTTGGCCTGTGAGCTGGTGATGGCAGGGGGTGCCATGAAGCTCTCTGAAATGCCTTGCAGGCATTTCCTCCATTGTCGTAGATATTAACATCTGGCTCCTCTTTACTATCACAAATTTCTGCAGTTGACTTGAGTTCCTTCCTCCCCTGAAAATGGATTTTTCTTCTCTACCACATGGCCGGGCTGCAAATTTTCCAAACTTTCACACTTTGCTTCCCTTTTAAATATAAGTTTTAGTTTCAGATCATCTCTTTGCTCATGAATATAAGCATATGCTGTTAGAAGCAGCCAGGGCACATCTTGAATGCCTTGCTGCTTAGAAATTTCTTCCATCAGATACTCTAAATCATTTCTCTCAAGTTCAAAGTTGCACAGATCTCTAGGGTAGAGGCAAAATGCCACCAGGCTCTTTGCTAAAGCGTAGCAAGTGTGACCTTTTTTCAGTTCCCAATATGCTCCTTATCTCCATTTGAGACCACTGCAGTCTGGACTTCATTGTCCATATCACTATTAGCATTTTGGTCACATCAGTTTAACAAGTCTCTAGAAGGTTACAAACTTTCCCACATCTTCCTATCTTCTTCTGAGCCCTCCAAACTGTCTGAACTTCTGCCTGTTATCCAATTCCAAAGCTGCTTCCACATTTTCACGTATCTGTGTAGCAATACTCCACTCCTGGTGCCAATTTTCTGTATTAGTCTGTTTTCACATTGCTGTGAGGAACCACCTGAGGCTGGGTAATTTATTTTTAAAGAAGAGTTTTAATTGACTCACAGTTTCTCAGACTGTACAGGAGGCATGGCTGGGGATGCCTCAGGAAACTCAGAATCATGGCGGAAGGCGAAGGGGAAGCAGGCATGTCTTACATGACTGGAGAAGGAGGAAGAGAGAGCAGGGGGAGGTGCTACACACTTTTAAACAACCAGATCTCATGAGAACTCAGTATAATGAGAACAGCAATTGGGAAATCCACCTGCATGATCCAATCACCTCCCACCAGGCCCCTCCTCCAATACTGAGGATTACAATTTGACATGAGATTTGTGTGGGGACACAGAGCCAAACCATATTAACTTCCCATACGCTCAGACCGTTCTGGTGAGAGTGTGCTAGGCCAGTCCTTGATGGTGCCTGCTGTCTTGGGATGATTGTTAATAAGGCACATGATGACTCTGTCCCAGTGGGGTGAGAGATATTCTGGTCACCCTGTGTTATTGTCAGCTGCCTGGAATGTCACTTGACATTTAGCGTGTTCACTCAGGGTACTGAGAGTCAGGTGATCATCAGCTATATGTTCTTGGATTATTGGAGGTTTTATTGCTCCTTAGCATAGATAGCTAGATTTTGTATTAGTTTTTCATTACATAAAAGCAAATGTGCTTGAAGAAGTGTAAATAGCATACAGAGTTTAGGGGAAAGTCCTCCTCTCCCCACCCTTGCTTTCTCAGTCTCCCACCCAAGGTCATAGAATTGCCATTGTTCACTGTCTCTCATGTCTTTCCAGATGCTGCTGTGTGCAGAGCAGTACATGTTTGAGAGGCGCACTGGGTGCTGAGTGTGCACCTTCTCAGAGGGTACCTGCTGGCCTTCATGGGCCCAGAACTGCTATAAAGGACCCCCACCAAATTTCCTGTTTTCTTTCCAGGTGCCTCCAGTGCCATCCCTCCAAAGTATGTGAATGGTTCTAAGTGGTATGGCCGTCGGAGCCGGCCTGAGCTATGTGATGCTGCCACAGAAGCCAGACACGTGCCCGAGCAGCAAACCCAGGCCAGCCTGAAAAGTCACCTCTGGCGCTCAGCGTCTCTGGAGAGTGTGGAGGTGGGTCAGGCCCCTCTCCCACCCCAGCTGCCCAGTGTTGGGAATAACAAATGCTTCCCTTCATCCCTGTTTGTAGCACATAATCACAAGATGTGGGGAGGGCAGCCGCCCTCTCAGGCACCCTGAGTCGCCAGAAGCTTGGTCACTTTGGGGAGTGCCATTTCATTTAAATTGGGTCTGGTTGTCTTCAGGACAGTCCTGGACACAGGGTTCTCTCCTGAATTAGTGCAATAGAGAATTTCCTCAGACTGTACAGGAGGCGTGGCTGGGGATGCCTCAGGAAACTCACAATCATGGCGGAAGGCGAAGGGGAAGCAGGCATGTCTTACATGACTGGAGAAGGAGGAATAGAGAGGAGGGGGAGGTGCTACACACTTTTAAACAACCAGGTCTCATGAGAACTCACTATCATGAATCCTTTGTATACAATATCTCTCTTTCCCCGATACCACCACCAACTCTAGAAGGCAATGTTTATGGCTTCATGGGAGTGAAGGGTCAATGTGCTAAGAGTAGAAAAGGGAAGATGCCTTTTTGAAACAGCCTCGAGGTTAGGAGTGTGAGTGTGTCAACTCCCAGCCCTACCTATCTTGAACACTTAGTTATACTGAGGCCCAGCACTTACAACTGGCCTATAGGAGCCAATGCGTCCTAGGGCCTTGGAAGTTGCCTCCCTGTCCCCCAGGCTCCCTGGGTCATTTGCTGCAGGTGCCTGGGATGCAGGGATCACCCAAGGAGAGGGGGATGGGCCCAGGAGATGGCTACCAGAGTCTCGTGGAGCTTCATGTTAAGAAATATGTCCATGGGGCAGGTCCACAGCTTGTAAGTTAATCATGGATGGGTCGAACCATTTTCAAGGATTCCAAAAGGTTCCTGGTTCCTGCTCTCTGTGCTGTCAGCTTCTGCCAGATGGGTCTCGATCAGGAGCACATCCTCAGACAGGTCGGGCCCCCAAGTGGACTTGTTTACCGTTTGTTTTCAACATTTGTAAAGTCAAAGAGGGAAAACAACCAAAATATATTTAAATCTTAAGAGTCTTTTTTCTCAGGGGCATGTGACATCTAGGCGATGCCAGTAAATCCAGAACATTCCTTTTTTGTTCTTTTTTAAAAATTTGGACCTCAAGGATGGAGAGATAGTGAATCTCCTCCTTGTGGTGGATCATCATTGGTGCCATTCTGTTTAAATCATCTTTGATTCCCAAAACCTGAATACAGGGAAAGCTGCCTTTAGGGTTGTCAGTGGAGTTGAACTCATTAAAAAATGGGGTTGCGTATTTATCACCAACTCACAGATTCTCCCCGATCAGAGCCAGTGCCAGCTTTGAAGCATACAGAGTCTTGGTCACCAGGCATCCATTCCACAGTCAGTTGTGGGGACACACAACACCCGGACAAAAGCAGACTTTGATTCCAGTTGGCTGATGCAGTCACTGCGGCACGAGGTTTTCACTTAAGTTGCGTGTTTCTTGATGGCCCGGGCTCTTGTCTTGGGTACAGGTTTGCAAAGGCTGCTGGGGTGTGAGGTGATTACCAGGCGCTGTGATATCGCGGAGCCCTTGGAGGGATACAGAAACCTGCTCTCACCTTGCGACTGTTTGCTGAACTGATATGGTTGATGAGGGAAAGGTGCAGAGAGGCATGTTGCAAGCCTTGTATGGCGAGTGTGTCCTGAGACTGAAAGATTGGCTGTGGCTGCAGGGCTGGCTTCTTTCAAGTGCTGGGTCTGAAGCCATCACCATGCAGAGGGGGACAGGCTTCTCTGCTGCTATGACACGAGTGTTTGATTGTATTTTCAGTGTCAACTGTTGACAACTGGGTTTATATTGAGGAGCCCCGAGCGTGCAGAACAAGGCATGTCCCCTGTCTCGCCGGCCCAGCCCGTTGCTGCTGCTAGGCGGGGCTCACCTGGGGCTGCTAGCTGGCATGCAGGGCAGCCCCAAGGTGGGGGTGGGCTTTTCCTCGGAGGAATTGACTCCATACTCAGCCATCCCCCACTTCCCGAAACATCCTGCTCTATTTGTTCCTGGTGCTCCGTCCCCAGCAGCGTCCCCTGGAACTCACAGCCTTCTCTCTGCATCTTTCTACAGAGTCTCAAGTCAGATGAAGAGGCCAAGAGCACTAAAGAAGCTCAGAATGAATTATTCGAAGCACAAGGTAAAGCCTCAGCCTCGCATTCAGTACTCTCTGCCTTTGCCCAGAGCTTTGAAAGCTGAAGAGCTGGGTCACTGGGCAGTACACAACCACAAGTTTAATTTCCTGGGAAATGCGTGGGGTGGGTTTTGTCCCACTGGATTCTTCCTTCTCCAGGAGTGGTCAGAATGTCGTCATCACAGCAGTGAGGCCGTCACTCAGTCCTCATCCTCCCAAGGTCAGACCCCGGGGCAGAGGCCCGTGGCCGAGGGAGCAGCGTGGTTCGTCACACTTCATGGTCTGCAAGTACTGATGTGACCCCAGCTGGCAGGTGTGGCCCTGTGGTTTCAGGCAGGAGGGCCTTGCTTGGCCCCGTCACCTCAGACTGCCCCTGCACCTCCTTCCTGGCACGCTGGGCTAGATACAGCCTCTCACCTGCTGTGCAGGCACAGTCTCAACACCCACCAGGGTTTCATCTGTCCCACAAATGGAGTGTAATACCTGGTCCTGGAGCTCAGAGCCTTACATAGCAGCCAGAAGGCCAGCAGCTGGTACACATAAGCAAATCACAGCGTGCAGCCTCACAGCACTGTGCAGCGTGCAAGGGGAGGCTGACTGTCCATGCTGCCGTGGTGCCCTCTGCAAGATCTGGCATTTTGGGAAGAGAAGCTACATGCAGGGGCATGATTGAGACTTCAGCTCCCTCACCACATTTCTGGAGTGACATGCATTACGTATGTCATGGGGACAGAAAGCTAGGCAGAAAAACTTCCCAGTGGATCCCCCTGGGGAGAGGAACAAAGGCTCTGGGAGGGGAGGACTTCTTTTTAATTTTAATTATCTTGTGTTTGCCTATAATACTTCCTTGACATTAAAAAGCAAACAAAAATATTAATTATGAATCCTAGAGTATTTTGGATAGAAAAGACCAACACCTATGCAAACAATGCAAAAACAGAAGACTCTGTGGAAGTGACTGCTGACTTACGTGATGCCTGCAAGAGTGAAGAAAGGGGCCCCACAGAGAGGTGGGTGTGAGAGGATCAGTGTGGTGGCCAGACTCTGAGCTCTGAGGAACTACCCAGGTGTGAAGCTGGCAGCCCGGCTAACCCTTGCAGCAGGCTTGGCATAATCCGAGCATTCCTCCTCTCAGAGCAGCTTGGGGCTCAGGAGTGAGGTCTTGCTGAGCTTGGGAACAAGAGCTGAGGTTCACACCAGGCCCTTACGATCACAGCACAAGCTTTTACACCGCTGCTGCAGAGCTTCTCCAAGGAGCAGGGCTGCAGTGCTCAAGGAAGGATTGGAGAAGGTGAGAGACTTAGGATGGACTCCATTGCATCTGGGGCCTCTGTTGGGACACTTGAAGGCTGGGTCTGAAATCATATGAAGCGTCACTGATGCGTCTGGGCTGGAGGAGCTCAGCTGAGGACAGCCTCGGAGAGGTTGCAGCAGGCCTCAGCGTGGCTGGGCTTCCTTACAGCATGGCGGCTCAAGATAGTCAGCTGTCTCACCTGGTGGCTTAGGGCCCTAAGGACACGTGATCCCAAAAACAGGGCTGGGATTTCCTCACTGAGTTCAGGCCAGCCTCAAAGTCACAAAGCATCCCTTCCACCACATTCTATTGATCAAAGCTGTCACAGGGCTACCAGATTCAAGGAGAAGGGACACAGACCTGAAGGGAAGAGTGTCAAAGAAATTTGAAGCCACATTTCCAAACTGCCTCACATGGGCAGGCTAAAAAGAAGAGGGAAGGCAAAGAGGGGAGAAGTTAGAACAGGGGGGTGTCGTGTGCTTCAGGAAACAGGAAGGCCGGGGGCATTGATGGACGTGTAGGGAGCAAACTGCAGGATCCTTAGCAGCCAGGCATGTAAGGTGCAGGTGTAGGGAGTGCAGGAGGCTACCATGGCCTTTGAGGAGGCAGTGATAAAAGGAGCTAGTGTTTCAGGGTGCAG
Source organism: Hylobates moloch (assembly GCF_009828535.3). NCBI lineage: Eukaryota > Metazoa > Chordata > Mammalia > Primates > Hylobatidae > Hylobates > Hylobates moloch. Next base: position 35,825,900 of record NW_026652296.1, read on the forward strand.
GGATGCAGGTGACTGGGGAGGAGAGGCTGGAGCCCGGCTGAATGCCGAGAGCCCTCTTCAGGCTGCCAGCGCCTCCTGGCTCCCCATGTTGCAGAAGGACCAGGGTGGCAGTGTTGGATGTGTCCCCTTGGCATGAGGCCATCCCAGGAAGTCATCAGGCTGCACTGGATCCCACTGGTGAGGCGTGGACAGGGTCAGTGCCTCCCAGTCAGTGCCCTGTACCCCAGGATCCCCCAACCCGATGGGGTGCCCCGCCATTCCCTTTGCCCTGGGCTGGGCTGCAGGCCAGGCAGGCCGCTGACCATGCAGGGCAGGGAGTAGCACTGGTCTGTGTTTCTTAGTCATGTGAGCAGTTTCACTATCTTTCCAGGCTTTTCCGTGTGAGTCAGTGGATACCCTAATGAGGCCTCCCCACACAGGCGGTCACATGGGCTGACTGTGCAGAAACATAGCTTGGATAGAGGGCATTGCCCTGGGATTTCTGCCAAAGTAAACAGCACCCCTTGGACCATGATCCTTGAATGCCAGGGCCGTTATTTGTTCAACTTTTATCTCAGTAAATGTCAGGGGAACTGACCTGAGCTTCCAGCTGTGGTGGTGCTGGACAAAGCAGGCAGATTCCTGTGTGCTGAGAAAAGTCAGCCAAGCCGCCATGTCTTACATCCTTGAACTTGATGTCTAGATCTAGAGCAGCGAAGGGAAGGGCTCGCAGGAGGAGGCTGTTTTTCACCCACCAATTTCAGTGCTCTCGCCTGGAGACCAGGTTGGGGTTCCTTCCAGCAGTTTACAGTAACCTTTGTACAGGATCAGAGCGGACAGACAGTAGTGCGCACACACTCATGTCAAGCTCAGAGGACTTGCCCGACCTCTTCTGCCAGCCTAAGAAATTACCCAGTATCAGGATTGCTTTCACATTTTTCCTTGGAGATTTCAGGCATCTTAGGCCGGAAGGGACCTCGAAGGTGGCCTTTTCTTACCCGTCCCTTTCCTCTTGTTTTCCTCAACCCAACCCACAGTGTCATTTGTGAGCACACGATCTGGCTTCCTTTGGGGGATGGTGGCTTTCCCGTTACCAGCGGGGTTATCAGTAATTCACGCCCACATGGCTCATCTACCTGAAGGATCCAGACCGCTGAAGCAGAACTGCAACACTAAAGTCTGTGTTGGGTGGAAGCGGCCATGTCCCTGCTCTAGGCTAGGCGGTGTGGATGAGGCATGGAGGAACATGTCTGGCTGGACACGTAGCTCACCATAGGAACACGTCTGGCTGGACATGTAACTCACCATAGACACTTTCTCCTGGACACTCAGTGTCTGTCCTCATTCTCAAGCTGTTTCCACAGTTTCAAACACATCAAGAAGACAAGCGGCGGAAGACAAAGGTTAGGAGAAGTGGCCATCCACCACCTGAGCCCGCTGATGAGTCCTAAAGACACCAGTGCCTCCCGAGTGAGGCGCGCAGAGGACACACCGCCACCTGCAAAAAAAAAAAAAAATGTCGAGCCTGCAGCCAAACTAGACTCTGATGGTAACTCAGGTTTTCTGGAAATGTTAAGGATGGAGGAGCTCGTTAGACGACACCCTGGGGAAGCAAGCAGATAGATCCGGATGTGGAACATTGCACAAGACAGTGGGTCTGATTTCTTTAAAAAGGCATGGGCTATGGGGATTTGGGAGAGGTGCTTGTGGCTGAAGGATGTGAGAGGAATAACAGCCAAGGGCATCCTGAACAGTTTGGATGCTGGTTCAAACAAATCAACTGTAAGAATATATTTTTGAGACACTTGGGAAAATCCTGTTGATTTTGTTAGGTGTGGTAGTGGCATTGTGGTGATGTAAGAATATATATATTTTTTCTAGAGATATAGATCAAATATGTGGGGCAGAAGTAACATGAGATCTGTGATTTCAGATACCCCAGATGGATCCAGACTCATGATGTTTTGACTCAACGATTTTTCAACTTTGTGATGGTGTGAGGTCAATATGCATTCAGTAGAAGCCATCCTTCAGTGTCCATGGGACCATTCTGATCTTCACTTTCAGTACAGTGTTCAGTAGATTACATGAGACATTGAACACATTAGTCTAAAATAGGCTTTGTGTTAGAGGATTTTGCCCCACTGTCGGTTAATGTGTTCTGAGATGTGTAAGGTAGGCCAGGCCCAGTTACGATGTCGGTGGGTTAGGTATATTCAGCACATCTTCGACTTGACATTTGCAGCTTATTGTGGGGTTGTTGGGCTGTAGCTCCATCGTAAGTTGGGGAGCATCTGTACTTCTAAACACTTCAGTTGTAAGAAAAGCGGGTAGAGAAGAAGCCTGTGGCAGGGTGCTGTCATAGTGGAGCCTGAGCAGCAGGTGCTGTGGACTTCACTTTACTCTTTGCTCTGTGTAAGTTAGAAAAGTTTTAAAAAATTAAGCTATTGAAAGACTGGTCTTTTTATTGTAAATACAAATAATAGAGCCCTCGCCCTCTTTTTTTATTTTGAGACGGAGTCGTCTTCTGTAGCCCATGCTGGAGTGCAGTGGTGTGATGATCTCGGCTCACTGCAGTGTCCGCCTCCTGGGTCCAAGCAATTCTCTGCCTCAGCCTCCTGAGTAGCTGGGATTCCAGGTGGCTGCCATCACACCCGGCTAATTTTTGTATTTTTAGTAGAGACAGGGTTTCACCAATTTGGTCAGGCTGGTCTTGAACTCCTGACCTCGTGATCTACCCGCCTCGGTCTCCCAAAGTCCTGGGATTACAGGCATGAGCCACCGCGCCCAGCCCCTCTGCCTCTTTTAAGTGCTTGCACAGCTGACCATAGAAGGTTCTCTTCAGAAAGAATTTTCCCCATTACAGGCAGATATTTTCCCCTAACATTTATTTTGAAAATGTGTAAACAGAGTGAAGTGCAAACAACTGTGGCATGAAAACCCATGTACCAACCACCTAATTCCACCTTTGGTGCTTTGCAGCTGCCCTTTGTCCGTCCGTCCATCCCTCTGTCCGTCCGTCCATCCCTCTATCTGTCCATCCATCCAGCCCTCTATCCATCGATCCGTCTGATTTCAGAGTCACTGACCAGCATTGCTGTGCTTCCCCGAAATGCTTCAGCCTGGAGCACAGGACTTAACTGTTGCTGGTTTTTCTCCCCAGCCTTATTGAGGTGTGATTGACAAATAAAAATTGTATATATTTAAGGTGTACAATGTGATGATCTGAGACGTGTACATTGTGAAATGAATGATGACCACAGTCCAGCCAGTTAACACGTCCATCTCACCTAGTTATGTGTGTGTGCTGAGAACACTTGAGATAGACTCTCTTAGCAAACTTCAAGGAAGCAATCGGGTCTTATTAACTGTAGGCACCATGCTGTACATTAGGGCTCTAGAACTTAGTCATCTTGTAACTGAAAGTGACCCCCCTCCACTAGCATCTCCCCCACCACCCAGCTCTGTAACCAGTCTTCTACACCCTGCTCCTGTGAGTTCCCCTTTCCTTAGATCCCACATGTGAGTGAGATCTCGCAGTGTTTGTCTTTCCGTGTCTGCTAATTTCACTTAGCGTAATGTCCTCCACATTCATCCATGCTGTTGGAAAGGGCAGAACGTCCTTTCTAAGGCTGAGTTGTGCTCCATTGTGTATGCATCAGGGTCTAACTGTGACTCCTCCCTTGCTTCAGGAGAGCTGCAGACCTGGGATTCCGAGGACTTTGGGAGCCCCAAGAAGTCCTGCAGCCCCTCCTTTGACACCCCAGAGAGCCAGATCCGGGGCATGTGGGAAGAGCTGGGGGTGGGCAGCAGCGGGCACCTGAGCGAGCAGGAGCTGGCTGTGGTCTGCCAGAGCGTCGGGCTCCAGGGACTCGAGAAAGAGGTGAGGGGCACAGCAGGCCATCCAGCCACGTGTTCCTGGCCATGGTCACGGTTTAGTATTGGGTCTGGAAACCCCTCTGCCCTTCAGCCACTCATTTAGGTGCATCACTTTCTAATCTAAAATCCTTTGGTGGCTCTTGGCATTTCTGCCAAAGGCTAAAAACTCCAGACACCTTTGAAAGCCCATCTCTGATGGAGTTGCCCAGTCTCACCGACTCCCTGCCATGCTCAGGTGTAGCAGGCACTTCCCGTTCCTTCACTCACATCCTTCCTCTGCCTGGATGCCTTTCCCCCTTCTCTGTGTGGCCAGGTTCCACTGCGCAGCCAAGACAAGGCCCCCAAGCCTGTCCGCACTCTCCAGTGGCCATGTTCTTTCTCCTCCTAGGTGGGAGGCCAGTGTGCCTTGCTGGAGTTCTTCTCAGCCCTGTGTCCTTTCTGGGCCTCACACTGCAGGGCCTGGCCTTGCTCAGCATCCCGCAGGCTCCAGCCCCAGCAGACACTGAATAAGCATTTGTAGAACTGGGAAGTTCAGGTGACACCCACTCACAGTGAAATGGAAACCAAGTCCTGTGGGTTTTACAAGATAGAGGGAGGGGGCGCCTTTGGAAAATACAGCCCGCATGGTCTACACAGTTTTAAGGCTGGATAAGACTAGGAAATGGCCCTTGTTGGGTACTTGGAACCAGAGGGAGGGAAGGAGGGAGCCCTGGTGAGGGAGGTTGGGTGGAGCTCTTGTGGGTGGGCCTGAGGTATGATGGCTTTTGTTTAGGAACTCGAAGACCTGTTTAACAAACTGGATCAAGACGGAGATGGCAAAGTGAGTCTTGAGGAATTCCAGCTTGGCCTCTTCAGTCATGAGCCCGTGCTACTTCTGGAGTCTTCCACTCAGGTTAAACCGAGCAAGGCTTGGTCTCATTACCAGGTAAAATGTAACAGTTAAATCCTGAACCCAGCAACCACTGCTGTCACTCTCTGTTGACTAAAACTGCTGACTCCCTCCCTGCCTGTGTCACCACACAACGAGCTGTCCAAGAACTGGACAGGCCATGCACACACGCATGTATGTGGGAGGCCACATGACGTAGATTCTGGAGCCATATAGATTTGGGGTGGGTCCAGTGTTGCTCTTCCCTGGCTGTGTGTCACTAGGGGAGTTACCTTCTCCAAGCCTCAGGCTCACATGTAAGATGGGGGTGGTTTGGGTGCCCACCTCCTGGGACTACAGAAGGCAGTGATCAGGTGAGGAACGTGCTGCTCAGGTGCCCACCTGGGGTTACAGAAGGCAGTGCTCAGCTGAGGAACGTGCTGCTCAGGTGCCCACCTCCTGTGCTGCTCAGGTGCCCACCTCCTGGGGTTACAGGAGGCAGTGCTCAGGTGAGGAACGTGGCTGCTCAGGTGCCCACCTCCTGGGGATACAGGAGGCAGTGCTCAGGTGAGGAACATGGCTGCTCAGGTGCCAACCTCCTGGGGTTACAGAAGGCAGTGCTCAGGTGAGGAACGTGCTGCTCAGGTGCCCACCTCCTGGTGCTACAGAAGGCAGTGCTCAGCTGAGGAACGTGGCTGCTCAGGTGCCCACCTCCTGGGGATACAGAAGGCAGTGCTCAGGTGAGGAACATGCTGCTCAGGTGCCCACCTGGGGTTACAGAAGGCAGTGCTCAGGTGAGGAACATGGCTGCTCAGGTGCCAACCTCCTGGGGTTACAGAAGGCAGTGCTCAGGTGAGGAACGTGCTGCTCAGGTGCCCACCTCCTGGTGCTACAGAAGGCAGTGCTCAGCTGAGGAACGTGGCTGCTCAGGTGCCCACCTCCTGGGGATACAGAAGGCAGTGCTCAGGTGAGGAACATGCTGCTCAGGTGCCCACCTGGGGTTACAGAAGGCAGTGCTCAGGTGAGGAACATGGCTGCTCAGGTGCCAACCTCCTGGGGTTACAGAAGGCAGTGCTCAGGTGAGGAACGTGCTGCTCAGGTGCCCACCTCCTGGGGTTACTCAGGTGAGGAACGTGCTGCTCAGGTGCCCACCTCCTGGGGTTACAGAAGGCAGTGATCAGGTGAGGAACGTGCTGCTCAGGTGCCCACCTGGGGCTACAAAAGGCAGTGATCAGGAACGTGCTACTCAGGTGCCCACCTCCTGGGGTTACAGGGGGCAGTGCTCAGGTGAGGAATGTGCTATTCAGGTGCCCACCTCCTGGGGTTACAGGAAGCAGTGCTCAGGTGAGGAACGTGCTACTCAGGTGCCCACCTCCTGGGGTTACAGGAGGCAATGCTTAGGTGAGGAACGTGCTGCTCAGGTGCCCACTTCCCAGGGCTACAGAAGGCAGGGCTCAGGTGAGGAATGTGGCAGCTTCTCAACCTGTGCTGTGATACGCCCCAGCAAGAAAACTCCCTCCCATCCTCCCCATTGTGGAATGGCGAGGGCAGTGTTTCTGTGTTAGTCAGTTCTCGCATTGCTAAAGGAATACTTGAGACTGGGCAATTTATAAAGAAAAGAGGTTTAATTAGCTCACGGTTCTGCAGGCTGTGCAGGAAGCATGGTGCCAGTGTCTGCTCAGCTGCTTCTGGGGAGGCCTCAGGAAGCTTACAATCATGACAGAAGGTGAAGGGGTGCAGACAGGTCACATGGCCAGAGCAGGAGCAAGAAAGCGAGGAGGGAGGTGCGACACACTTTTAAACAACCAGGTCTCATGAGAATTCACTCACTATCATGAGGACAGTACTAAGAGGGATGGTGCTAAACCATTTGTGAGAAATCTGCCTCTAGCATCCAGTCACCTCCCACCAGGCCCTACCTCCAACATCGGGGATTACATTTTAATATGAGATTTGAGCGGGAACACAGATCTAAGCCATATCAGTTGCCAAAGGATCCATTGAGTCTGTCTAAGATTGGTCCTGATAGTATCCCTTAACCCATGCTCTATCTCTTGCACAAATACTGGGTCTCTCTGCAGTTTGAGGAGACCAGGCCATGGCTGCCCAGGGGCTGGATACTTCCTTGCTGCTGCAATTGGTCCTGAATTTGGTGAGTGGTGTTGTAGGACCAGTAGTGCTGTTCTGTACCGGGGGTAGATACGCCTGAGAATCTAGGTTTCTGACTCTAAAGTCAGTGAGGGCCGGGCATGGTGGCTCACGTCTGTAATACCAGCACTCTGGGAGGCCGAGGCAGGCGGATCATTTGAGGTCAGGTGTTTGAGACCAACCTGGCTAACATGGTGAAACCCTGTCTCTAGTAAAAATACAAAAATTAGCCAGGTGTGGTGGTACACATGTGTAATCCCAGCTACTCAGGAGGCTGAGGCAGGAGAATCACTTGAACCCAGGAGGCAGAAGTTGCAGTGAGCTGAGATCGCATCACTGCACTCCAGCATGGGTGACAGAGTGAGACTCCATCTCAAATAAATAAATAAATTTAATTTAATTTAAAAACCCAAATAATTTAGAAACCTGGTGAAAAAAATCAATGAGGACCCAGCACAGTGGCTCATGCCTGTAGTCCCGGCAGTCTGGGAGGCCAAGGCAGGCAGATCACTTGAGTCCAGGAGTTTGAGAGAAGGTGAGACAACATAGTGAGACCCCATCTCAAAGATTTAAAAATTATCTAGGTGCAGTGGCACATGCCTGTGGTCCCAGCTACTTGGGAGGCTGAGCAGGAGGACCACTTGAGTCCAGGAGGTCGAGGCTGCAGTGAGGCTAACATCAGTGAGAATGACAAAGAAGAAACTCAGGAGCCAGCACTGAGGAAAGGGGTCAGGCAGCCATGTAAGGCCAGAATGATCAACATGAGGTCCCACAGGTCATGCTTAGTGTGGGCTGGGGAGATGCCTCCTGAGCTGGCTTGCCTTCATTGTCGAACCCCTTGAGTGGCCATGAGCCACTCACGCTGCATTCTGAGGGTCTGGGGGTGTGTGCGCCTCTGCCTGGGCCAGCGCACTTCTGCCCTTCTAGCCTGCCTTGGGTTTCTTTTCACAGCTGAGACTTTCCTGGTGCTGGCATGGACTCTCTTGGCCTCTGCCTCTGCGAGGCCAGGCTCCCACCTTTGTGAATTCAAGGGTGGAACGTTAAAACTCCTCTGTCGTCCCTCTCCAAGTGCTGATGAGTGTGCTGACTGGGGCTGGCCGGTTGGGCCACGTGGGTGCAAGGCCTCAGAGTCCTGGGTGCTGGGGGCCTTGGTTGCATGTCCCGGCTTTCTCACCTGCACAGCCATGTGACCTTGGAGAGGTCATGTGATGGGGCTGCACCTCTGACCCCTCTTGAGAGCTGAGGATGGTCTCATGAGCTGTTCCTGTGAGGCCCTCTGAGCACAGGCTGGGGAGGGTGGAGAGCACATCAACAGCGCACAGGCGTGAGGCTTTGGACGCTGGGCGCTATGGAAGTCTTCCTGACATGCAGGTCCCAGAGGAGAGCGGCTGCCACACCACCACGACCTCATCCCTCGTGTCCCTGTGCTCCAGCCTGCGCCTCTTCTCCAGCATTGACGATGGTTCTGGCTTCGCTTTTCCTGATCAGGTCCTGGCCATGTGGACCCAGGAGGGGATTCAGAATGGCAGGGAGATCTTGCAGGTTTGGAACTGGGTGATGCCTAAGCTGGACAGGGGACCTGGGGGGCCCGTCTGCTGCAGAGGAGGATGGATGGAGTGTCCCAAGCCAGGGACCCAGCAGGGGTGTGTGCTCTGTGCAGAGAATGCCATGCAAGGAAGTCCAGGTAGAAACCTATTTCTTAATTTTTGCTACTAAAATATAGGACATTATAATTTTAAAGAATAAGAAATAAAATACAAAGATAGTGTGAAAAAGTCCATTTGAAGGTAGCCTTTAGTGGCTTAGACATTTGCCCTGAATGTTGGGCCAAGGAGGTTAGATGAATGGAAAGAAATTGCCTGTTGTGATGATGACGATTTCTGTTGGGTACCACTGTCACAGCAGTTACTGATGATCTCAGAGTGAGCCCGAACTCTCCCGGAGCCCCTGCCTGGCTGGTTGAGCTGTTCTCCCCCATGGCACCCACTTATCCCAGGCCCTTCCTGCCATGGGCCGGGTGTAAGGAGGCGCACCCTTCCCTCCGTGTTCTGCTGGGGCTGCCTGGGAGGGAAGATGTGGTCCTCGCATGGGACACAGCTCCTCACAGGCTCAGGCTTCCCAGAGGGATGCAGGCCAGCCCTGGAGATTTGGAAGGAGCTCTGCCTTGGGCACAATTTGGTGACAACTGTGCAGGGGCAGAGGTGTGCAGGGGCCAAGCATGGATGAGGGAAGACAGTCTCACGAGGTGCAGTGAACTCAACTGAACAAAAACCTATTAAATAAGAAAGAAAGCCTATCTGCCCCCCTCCCCCTATTCCCTGGAGGGGGCGACAGCTGTTGGTGTAGTGGGTGTCCTGCAGAGCTTTTCCCTGGCACATGAGAGATGTATATATACATTCTGGCTAAAATTTTTTTTTTTTGTTTTGCAAAATTGGTGTCATACCGTTTGTCTTGCTAATTTGTGCGACCCTTCGCTTTTCCTATGATAAATCTGGGCATTTATAGTGCATCGATGTCCTCTTGCTGCTGTGCCAGCATTTCTCTGAGGCTTGACTCCTGAAGTTGTACCCTGTAACTCTTGGAGGCTCTGTCATACTCCCTCAGAAAATGTCCTGTGGGCACAGACAGACAATACAGGAAGGAGCCCAGACAGCCCTTGAAACAGTCCACCCAACTCCACGGACCAAGACCCTCATAGGCCCAACCTCATCTGTTACCAAGTCCCCCAAGATGGCAAAGCCAGACCTGGACAACTGGCCTCGCGATTGTCCTGAGAGCCAGAGGCGGAGGCAGGATCACCAAAAATCGCTTGCAGGAAGGGCGGAGAGCACAAGTCTCTTGGTTCCAAGATGCCCGACACCTGACTCCACAGCTCTGGGGGTGCCCTGGCTGCTGCTGTGCCCTGGCTCTGATGAGTGCATCTTGCCTCTGCCCTTATTGGGAACTTATTCTCTTTCCCATTTGCGCTAGAGCTGCTGGTGCTGGTCTGCAAAGACGCCCTGGGTGGCTTCTCCCTCGCTTCATGATAGATTATTGCCAAATTCTGCCTTGCAACTCAGTCAGCATTTCTGACCTCAGGCTGCTGTGGCGGTTCTGTCCCTCTACGCCGTCCAGTGACATAGTGAGGAGGGTGTGCTTGTGTAGGGACAGCTTTCCAGGCGGCTCCCCAGCCTCTCCCAAGATGCCATTGCTCCTCAGGAGCTGCTGGGAAGTGGGCAGCATGGAAAGTCAGCCCCTACTTCGCAGGAGACTCTGGGCCAGGCACGTCCTGGCACCTGCTTCAGCTGCCCTGCCATGGTACCTGCCACTGGCCTGAGCAGGGCGTTTGTAGCCACAAGTGGAAAGCAGAGCCAGGAATACCCGAGGCAGAAAAGGCAAACACGACAGAACGTTAGCTGCTGCTGTCCTTGAGCTGAGGGGCTTAGGGTGTGTGTGGCTCTATTTTTTGTTGTTTCAGTAAAATGCTGGCTGTTCTGTGCTTTGAAGTTTATGAGGTGCATTCTTCACACTTCTGAGGGGAGGAACACCCTGCTCTGGAAAGCTTTTTGGCTCTAAGCCTGAGGGCTGCTGTGGGGACCCTCTCCATCTCGCCACGCTCTTCCTGGTGGCATGAGCTGCAGGTCAGGCCTCATTGCAGGGAATCCCAAGGCTCACATCCTTAAAATAGATTATTTCAGAGGGAAAAGGGCCTTGTGCCCTGGCCTCCACAGCAGTCCCCATGAAGGGCCTGCAGGGGACTTGCCCCTGCCTGTGTCTGACACTTTGTCCAGGAAGAGGGGTTCTGTCTAGCCTGGGCCTATGCACCCCTGAGGCAGAGGCAGGAGGACCAGGCCGTTGACAGCCCACCAGAGTTGCGTGGGATGGGGGAGGAGCACCCCTCAAGATGCAGAGATCTTGGCAGACAGGAGGGGCAGGTGCTGCCTGGGACAGCCGTGCTGGGCTAGGCCCTGGACTAGAGAGGGAGCAAAGAGGTGTCTGCTTGGGGAAGTCCCTCAGCCTTTCCTGCTTACCAGGCTTGCTGCTTCCAGAGCCTGGACTTCAGTGTGGATGAGAAGGTGAACCTTCTGGAGCTGACCTGGGCCCTTGACAACGAGCTCATGACAGTGGACAGTGCCGTCCAGCAGGCAGCCCTGGCCTGCTACCACCAGGAGCTGAGCTACCAGCAGTAAGAGGCCACAGGGGACTGGGGAACGTGGCAGTGTGGCTGGCCAGGCGGGCCTGGAGGGGGGTCTGGGACACACAGGACACCAGTCAGCTCTTGTCCATACCACATGGCCAGTCCTGGGGCAGGGCTCTGCACACTGTCTGTCCCGTGCTTTCTGGGCCCTCAAGCTGGTGCTCGCAGAGGGACAGGAGCAGAATCTAGCCGCAGAGCATGGACAGGTGAATGGCAGCCGCTCGTCTATGTGTCTGGGCTGGGTGGGGCCTGAGGACCTGTGCCATCTGAGTCCACACAATTTAAGGCTCACTGGCTTTCCTCCCACTTGTTGAGGTGCTTGGGATCTGTATGTTGGGGGCCCCCACTGAGCCCTTTTCATTGAGGTTTCGAAGGGACAGACGTGAGGTCCCCCCTCATGCTGGCGCAGGCGCTTGCCAGGGCCAGGTGGGGTCCTGCCGTTGCTTCTAGTGCCAGGGGTCTCCCAGGCTGGGCTGTCAGCAGGAGGAAGGAAAGGCGCTTTTCAAACATGGTCACAAAATGCCCCGTGACGTTGGGCCGAGAACCCATTCCCTTTTAATTGTGTCTGTTTGGTTTGGCTGACCATTCAGGCCATCCATCTGCTAAGCAGATTTGCAAAAAGATTGTTGTGGTGTTTTTGTCAATGTTCTGAAGCTGCAGAAAAGATTGGCAGAAACCACAATCTCAGTCCTAAAGACTGCATCTGTCCAGGTGCAGACAGTGGAGCCGCCTCTGGCCTCAGGCAGCTCTGCAGATAGAACCAGAGAAAGGCTTGCCCAGGTCTATCCCTTGGCCTTGGGACAGGGAGGGAGAAAAGCTCCTTCCGTGGGGAAATAGTCACCGGAATAGCAGGTGCCACCAACGATTTACACAGTGCCTCAGCTGGGTCAGGGTGGCCAGACAGAGCTGAGACCACATACAACCACTGCGTTGTGCTCTGGTGACTCACTGTGTGCTCACTAGTGTGCTGGGATGCCTGTGCAGGGCTAACAGGTGGCCAGCCTCCTCCCTGACACATGCCCGTTACTGAATTAGGTACCTGCGATCCACGCCCAGCTGCCGATGAGAGGGCTCACAGACCAATTCCCACACGCCCTGGGACTGCCTAAGCGATGTGGCATGCTGTGGAACTCCAGGCTCAGTCTTCCTGGGTTAGAAACCACCTAGAAACTTTCCTTGCCAAGTCATGTGGTCCCCCTGTCTCAGTGTACCCATCTATAAAATGAGCATAGCAGTTGTGGAAACTGCCTTAGGAGCAGGCTGCTGGAGCAGCGCCTGCTGTACAGTTGGTGTGCTAGTTTCTATCATTGATGCAGATGTGGGGCCCAGAGCTGCCTGGCATGATGGGTCAGGCCAGCAGTGGGGTCCCATCTGACCCTGTCTCCTTCCTGTGGCAGAGGGCAGGTGGAGCAGCTGGTGAGGGAGCGTGACAAGGCGAGGCAGGACCTGGAGAGGGCCGAGAAGAGGAACCTGGAGTTTGTGAAAGAGATGGACGACTGCCACTCTGCCCTGGAGCAGCTCACGGAGAAGAAAATCAAGTGGGTTCTGGGGCCCAGGTGGTGGATTCTTACCTGGGCCTCCCCAGCCCCTTTGAGGGCAGGTAGTGGACACAGGGCTGCCAGGGGCCAGAGCTGCAAGTGTGGCTGAGTGGAAACCCCCCTATTTCACCTGAGCCAGGGGGAATCCAGGGGACACAGCCTTGAGAAAGCAGAGCCCTGCTCTTCCTGGGGTTGGTGCATTGCCTGGCCCTGGCTGCGTCCCCAAGGGCTGAGGAGGTCCTGCCTCCTGCCCTTGCTTTGCTGGGCTCTTTCTCACACAAGCCAAGCCTTTCTGCCCCCAGCTGCGTGCCTGTGATGCAAGAGGCAGGTGGCTGTGTTGCAAGAGGCAGGTGGCTGTGTTGCAAGGGCTGGCAATGGTTTCCTTTTGGCCCAGCAGGTAGAAGGAGCCCAGAGAAGGAACCCAACTCCAGGTATCACAGCTGTAGTGACCCCAGTGTGGGGACAGTTGTGTGGAACAGTGGCTGGATAGACCAGAGAAAGGATTTCTGATTTGTTTTTATTTTTGCTTTTGTTTTTGAGATGGAGTCTCCCTCTGTAGCCCAGGCTGGAGTGCAGTGGTGCCATGTTGGCTCACTGCAACCTCCGCCTCCCAGGTTCAAGCAATTCTCCTGCCTCAGCCTCCCAAGTAGCTGGGATTAAACAGGCGCCTGCCACCACACCCAGCTAATTTTTGTATTTTTAGTGGAAACGGGGTTTCACCATGTTGGCCAGGCTGACCAACTCCTGACTTCAAGTGATCCGCCCCCATCAGCCTCCCAAAGTGCTGGGAATACAGATGTTAGCCACCATGCCTGGCCTTAGATTTCTGATTTGTTTTGTTTAAGGATACAACGACCGCACTGGTTCACGAACAGAACATCTGAGGAAATCCCACCCAAGAGGGTGTCCCAGGCTCAGGCAGGGAGAGGGGCTTCTCTGTGTCATTGGTGGGGCACATGTCTGCCAGGGCTCAGCTGCTGTTTTTCACCTGAAGTTTGCGCATGCCTGGAGGGTCCTCCAGGGGTAGCTCAGGACAGGCTTTCCTGGCTCTGAGTCACACAGCTCTTGGGCAGGGGCAGCAACACATGGCTGGCCTCCCTGCCATTCTCCCTTGTCAGTGGGTCCTCTGGTGGCTCGGGAGGTCTGCCGGAGGCTGCAGTCCTGGCCCTGTTGTACCCACGCCCTTGGGTTCTTGGTCTGCAGGTCGGCCCACCCTCTGCATTGCACAACACAGACACAGCACTCGCTGCCATGGCCCTGGTGGCAGTGGCTCAGCTGAGCGTGGCTAGCAGAGAAGAGCTATGCACGGTGGAGCCACGTGTTGTGGCACCCTCCGGGGATGCGGGCGGTTTGCTTGGGGTGCTGCAGGGTCCCCAGGGTGAGCCTGCAGATGGGAGCCCGGCTGCTGGCCACATCGCCTGTTGGAATTGTGCCAGCTGCACCGTGGGCTGAAGCCTGAAGCTGCTTCTCCTTTACCAAAGAAGCCCTGAGCATCTTTGTCGTGCACCTGGGGGTCCAGGGGTTGAGGGGCTACTGATGGGTCCATGCCCTCTGGGGAAGTGAGTTTGGTTGGTGAGACAGCTGTGGTGTGTCTCCTGTGTGCACTAGGGGTCACCTCACTTAACGGCCACTGGGACCAAATAGGCCATTTATCCCCATTGTTGAGCCAAACAAACTGAGTCCTGGAGCAGCTCAGTAACTGGCCCAGTCCCGCAGCAGTGAGCGTGCGTATGTGAAGCTGACACCCAGGTCTCCCTTCTCCTGGCCTTACACTGTTTCTGGGACAGCCGAAGGCCACTGGTCAGCTTTCTGGGGAGCAAGAGCCTCAGGTGGGAGAAGCATGAGGGCAGAGCCCAGCCACTCTCCTTCAGGCCTTCCAGAGCCAGGCACAGTCCAGGGCCAGCTCTAAGACCAGTGGGCCCCCCCCATCTCTATAACCCATGTCCTCACAGTTTCCATGGATCTGTGCTGGGCAGAAGGGGGTCCCCGCTGCACCTCCTGCAGCCGCCACCTCCACGTGGTTCAGTCCATAGGGGGCTGCTGGGACAGGGCGGAGCCTCACCCCACCTCTGTTCGCCTGCACCTCCCAAGTCCCCTTTCCTTCCAGGGCTGGCTGGGGACGCCGTACACAGCAGGTCCAGATCTACCTGCGCCTCTACATGGTGTGGGGAGTTAGTGTGAGTGTGTTGGGCCTGTGGAGTGCAAGGGCATGTGGGGTGCAATGAGGGTGCTGTGAGTGTTCATGGGACCTCAGGTATGTGGGGTACAGCGGTGGTGCAGTGCGTGTGCATGGGACCCATGGGGTGCAGTGGGGGTACTGTGAGTGTGCATGGGGCCCGTGGGGTGCCATTTGGGTGCTGTGAGTGTATGTGGGGCTCGTGTGGTGCCATGTGGGTGCTTTGAGCATGCTTGGGACCTGTAGGGTGCGGTGGGGGTGCTATGAGTATTCTGGGGCTAGAGGGGTACAGTGGAAAGTGCCGTGTGCATGTATGGGGCCTGTGGGGTGCAGTGGGGGTGCTGAGTGGGATTGCTGAGTGTGCGTGGGGCCTGTGTGGTGCTATGTGGGTGCTGTGAGTATGCGTGGGGCCTGTGGGGTGCAGTGGGGGTACTGTGTGCATGGGGCCCGTGGGGTGCAGTGGGGGGTGCTGTGTGCATGCATGGGGCCTGTGCGGCCTGTGGGCCCCCTGGAGTGTACGTTCTTGGGGCCACTGGCTCCTGTGGCTGTGGTGGTGGTGGGAAGCCCCTGTAGGACTGTGGTCATTTTCAGGGAAGCTAAAAGTCAAGTCTCCTTTCACCAAACATGAGGAGGTGTCTGGTGAGGCAAAAAGCCAGATACAGGGACAGGCGCAGGCAGTGGCTGGGGCCCTTGCCCTCCACGTGGAGGAGCTGGGCTAGGCCTCAAGGCCCGAGTTCCCTGCCCTGAGCGTGGAAGGCATTTCATTAGGAAGCGGTGTCCCTGCTCCTGTGGGCAGGGAGGGTCTCTGTGGTCTCCGTCAGCTGAGCTATTCTGGGCCAGCCTTGTAGCGTCATCATTCCCACCTGGCTGGGGAATTCCTAGAGGAGGGACCAAAAGATGCCCCCCGGCCCCTGGGGGAGGTGACCTTGACTTTGTTGCTTAAGACATTCTCATAGCTCCCTGCCTTCCAGAGCGCGCATGAGGCCAGCTTGGATCTCCAGAGGAGACAATTGCTAACATTCAGGAGCTGAAAGTATGTCAGGGAGACCCACGGGGAGCTCCAGGAACTCATTTCCTCTCCCTGGACGCCCCCTCCTTTCTCCTGACGGCTCTATTGTAAGCTCGATTTGTCCGCCTCTCACTTTCATCCTGAGTGTCGGGATCCAGCTATCCCTGTTGGTGCCACAGGGATCTTGGTGCTGCCTCTCAGGACCTGAGGGGCTGGGCTCTGACCAGCGACCTCTCTCCCCCGAGCACAGCCTCATCCCAGCCTTGGGGTTAGCGGGGCTCCTAGACAAGGGTGCTCCTTGTGAGACACTTGTGTTCAAAGCTGGAAGTAAGTTGACTTTCATACTCAGTTTGAGTAACTGAGAACTGATTTGCTTCTGTCCACACGTGTATAGTTTGATTCTCTCCCAGCCATTTGGAAAGACTTGGGTGAATTGTCTTACCCAGGGTTAGAGGATTGGAAACACTAAGGCAGCACCTCTGTCTTTGAACCTGGTGGAGGGATGCATTCAGGGTGCTAAGCTGCAGCCTCAGAACCCACGTGGCCCTGAGAGCTTGGGTTTTGTCCCATGAGCAATGGGAGTTATGAGTAGATTTCTGTAAGTAGCTTTTATTATTGCATTAGGTTTTCCTTACTATAAACATAATGATACATGTTTATTGCACACATTTTAGGAAATACAATTAAAGGAAAAATAAAACCAGAAATCTCACTTTCCAGGGGGTATCAGTCTTTACATTGTCTATATATCTTTCACCTTTTTTTTCTATGCACATAATTCTTAAAAAAATGATACCATGTTGTGGCCGGGCGCGGTGGCTCACGCCTGTAATCCCAGCACTTTGGGAGGCCGAGGCGGGCGGATCACAAGGTCAGGAAATCGAGACCATCCTGGCTAACATGGTGAAACCCCATCTCTACTAAAAAATACAAAAAATTAGCCGGGCGTGGTGGTGGGCGCCTGTCCCAGCTACTCAGGAGGCTGAGGCAGGAGAATGGTGTGAACCTGGGAGGCGGAGCTTGCAGTGAGCCGAGATCCTGCCACTGCACTCCAGCCTGGGCAACAGAGCAAGACTCTGTCTACAAAAAAAAAAAAAAAAAAAAAAAAAGATACCATGTTGCATATGCTTTCCTGATGGCCACAGATCATCCCACATGGGTATTTGTGTGGATCTGCCGTAATTTATTTAACTATTTCCCGATTTTTGTATATTTCAAAAGTTTTTAAAGAGTAGACTGAGAGGAAATACATAGCTTTAACACTACCCCAAAAGATTTGTGGAGTATTAAATTAGTCAGATTATTGTACTTCCTTCATACTCTTCCCTTTTGAGTGTTGTTTCTTTAAAGTTCTGAGCCAAGATTAAAAGCCCAGGCTCTGGGGCTCCGGTGTCTCGGACTTGGTTATGGGCATCACCAGGCTTCTGCAGAAGTCGGAGCCTCGCTGGTCTTCAGTCTGGGTAGACGTGGTTTGAGAATTCCAGTGAAGCTGCTGTTGCAGAAAGAGATGAGACTGAGTGTTGAACACTGTTTTTCCTGCTAATGGAAATGGTTATTGTAAAAGATGAATGTAGCAACTGAGAAAAAAATACCCCCCACCTCTTCCTCGGATTGCTTTGGGAATTCACTGTCCATGGGTTTCATGCTGCCTCCCTCCTTGGGAGGGAGGTGATTTTCATGTGCATTTGGTATCAAAAGTCTTTATCAAAGGGCTGTTGCCTGCCATGCACACCGGGTGGAGGGGCCACCTTGGGACTCACCCCAGGGAGCTGTGCTCCTTGCTGTTGAGGGGGCAGCTGGTGGCATTTGCCATGTGACCCACCAGATCCCCTTGTCTGGGGTCATTTCCACCAGCCCGTGAGGGAGGAGCACCCACCCTCAGATTTGCCTCCCAGCATGGGCAGCTCAGCCAAGGCAGGGCGGCCCTGCATGTGCTGAGGACAGGGGCGTTTCTAAGAGGGAGGAGGCTAGGAAGGGGGTGGCGTGGGCCTGGGTGGCCCTGACATGACATGTCTGACGTGTGATATGTGGCATGTTACAGGCATCTGGAGCAGGGGTACCGGGAAAGGCTGAGCCTCCTGCGGTCTGAGGTGGAGGCAGAGCGAGAGCTGTTCTGGGAGCAGGCCCACAGGCAGAGGGCCGCGCTGGAGTGGGACGTGGGGCGCCTGCAGGCTGAGGAGGCTGGCCTTCGTGAGAAGCTGACCCTGGCCCTGAAGGTAGGGGCATCCCCAGCACATCCAGGAAGCTGGGGGGAGCCTGAGCATTCCCCACACCCACGTCATCCTGGTTGAGGATCCAGATCCACACCTGCCAGTGCCCTCAAGTTTATGTTTTAGGGCAGGGCCCGAGGGAACACCTGCCGCAGTGAAGAAGTGTCCCACTTGCTGCAGAGCAGAAGGGGTCCTGGCTTGCCAGCAGGACATTGCCCCTCCTTCCCCACCACTCCCACTCTCTGCTCTGGGACAGGTGGACCTGAGGTCAGGGAGGGCCAGCACCCGCAGCCAGCACTGCTTCAACCCCAGAAACCAGGAACACCCGTGGGGGCAGCAAAGAGACCAGAACCTAAAGCCCAGCCTGCCCGAGGCTGGCTTTGTGGCCTGGAGCTGATGGGGTTTGATGGGCTTTGGTGAGTGTCTCACAACCGTTCCCTGATACTGACTCCAGTGAGGCATCGCAGCGGGACAGAGGTGCTGGCCCTTGCTGTGCTGGTCCCTGCTCTGCTCCTGCCTGTGTCCTCCTCTCCTAACTCCCCACACCTGCCCCACCTCCCGGGAGGAGAGGCTGGGCAGCCTGAGCCCCCCAACAGTCTTGCTCTCCACCCTTCTCACCGCAGTCCCCCACCGTCTACAGACACTGCCTCCTCCCCTGGTGATGGCTGTCTGAGCTGTCCTGGTACAATATCTGATCCCTGGTTTAGGAATGGCTCTGGAAGGATGCCGTTTCTGTAATACTTTTGCAATGCTTTTGTATTCCCCACCCTTTCTTTTTTTTTTTTTTTTTTTTTTGAGATGGAGTCTCACTTTGTCTCCCAGGCTGGAGTGCAGTGGCACGATCTCCACTCACTGCAAGCTCCGCCTCCTGGGTTCCCACCATTCTCCTGCCTTAGCCTCCTGAGTAGCTGGAACTACAGGCTCCCACCACCAGGCCTGGCTAATTTTTTATATTTTTAGTAGAGATGGGGTTTCACCATGTTAGACAGGATGATCTTGATCTCCTGACCTTTTGATCCGCCTGCGTCGGCCTCCCAAAGTGCTGGGATTACAGGCGTGAGCCACCGTGCCCGACTCCCCACCCTTTCTTGTATGACTCATGGCCTTTCTGAGCACGTGGTAAGGGAGGGGACAAGAGAAGTGAAGATGATGGGGTAGCCACAGTCTGGGTGGTCTCTGAGGTCTGTCCTGGGAGGCTGGGGGACATCCCCGGCACAGCCGCCTGCACAGCACCAGGTGCCTTGCCTGCGGCAGGTGGGAGTTCTTTCCTGATGCCCAGTCCTGTGAGAAGCAAGCCTCTCACCTCCATCCTGCACACGTCCCCTCCGTCCTGCAGGAGCCTGACGAGCCACTGGCCTGTGTCTCCTAGGAAAACAGTCGCCTACAGAAGGAGATTGTGGAAGTGGTGGAAAAGCTTTCGGATTCGGAGAGGCTGGCCCTGAAGCTGCAGAAGGACCTGGAGTTTGTGCTGAAGGACAAGGCGAGCCCCTTTGCTGACAGTCTGCCTCCAGAGGGGAGGGCCTGCTGGGCAGTGGTGGTGGCGGGGGAGAGATGTGGCAGGTGACAGAATTTGGTATTCTCCTAAAATTTAGAATGAAGAGAAAATCAGCATGAGGCCTTCCCTCTGCCTCCTCTGCATGACAATGTGGGGGGCCATCTGCCCGCACAGCACAACTGCTCACTAGCGACAGCCTCAGTGGTGGGGGGCATGGAGGGAGGGCAGGGCCCTCCCTGGGTGTCACCTAGGGAGGAGGACGGGGAGAGGGGCTGCCCAGGGTCAGGGTCTGAGCTCCAGGGATGAGTGTGGCTACCTTAGATAAATCTGGAAAATCCTTCTGCCTTGTGACCTTCTAGACGGGGGAGTAGGGAGAAGAAGGGGGGATGGCGGCTGTACCTGGAGAGCAGCGCCTGGTGTTGGGGGAAGCTGGGCAGGTTCTTGGAGCCCAGGGGCTGGAGAAGCAGGTCCCCCTCTGGCCCGAGGCCCACCTGTGACTTCCTCCGTGTCTGCCTTTCAGCTGGAGCCACAGAGTGCAGAGCTCCTGGCCCAGGAGGAGCGGTTCGCAGCAGTCCTGAAGGAATATGAGCTCAAGTGCCGGGTACGTGCCCCGCTCTGTCTGCCTTTTAGTCTCATGTCCAGGCTCTGGGTCTCCACACGCAGGTGGTCCACAGGAACGCAGGAGTGTCTGCTCCAGGGAGAGCCTCTGCTTGCGGCCATGCTTGACCATGGCCTTGCCACACTCCTAGACTTAGGGTTACCTGGCTCTTGTTGCCACCTATCCTGAAGGCCGCCTCTGTGTGTCCAGGCACCATGCAGGGCACTGTCGTCTTCTGTTGTTCATGTTTAGCTTTCCTGGGCCAAACCTGCCATGCGTGTCTGTCTGTCAGTTGGAGACACAGGAGTGCAGGGCGCAGTGGACGTGGTGAATGAAACTTAAACCCAGGACCCCCGTACATGCTTAACATTCTCAAGGACCCCAAAGAGCTTTTGTTGATGTAGGTTATGTGGATTAAATTTAATATTTACCATGGTAAAAATTAAAGTGGAAATTTTTTTAATTTATTAATTTATTTAAGAATAATAATGTAATAACAGGTTAACATAAATAGCCTATTTTGGGGAACATAGCTGTTTTCCAAAAGAAAGAAAAACTAGCCAGGAATGTGCCATGGTGTTGCATTCTCGCCAGCCTCCTCACTGGCCGGCCCAACAGAGGACGGGATGCTCAAACCTGCTGCTGCGTCAGTCCCTTATGATATCACATGACGCAGAGCATCTGGAACTGCCACGTTCCCCGAAAGAGAATGAGCGCAAGGAGGCCGGGCGTGGTGGCTCACACCTGTAATCCCAGCACTTTGGGAGGCCGAGGCGGGTGGATCACGAGGTCAGGAGTTCGAGACCAGCCTGGCCAAGGTGGTGAAACCCCCATCTCTGCTAAAAATACAAAAATTAGCTGGGTGTGGTGGTGCACAGCTGTAGTCCCAGCTACTCAGGAGGCTGAGGCAGGAGAATCACTTGAACCCAAGAGGCGGAGGTTGCAGTGAGCCGAGATCGCGCCACTGCACTCCAGCCTGGGCCACAGAGCGAGATTCCATCCCTCCCCAAAAAAAGAGAATGAGCACAAGGAAGTCACTTCACACCTCGGCGTGCCACACATTCACCTGCCCCGCTGGGCCACGTGTGGGCTGCTGGGAGGCCTGGACGCCCACCCTCACAGCCTGTGTTCTGGTTCTGTATGACACAGTGTGATTGATTGTTTGGGTTCAGAGCCTGCGGTTGGACCACCACCCTCCTTGGCACATTTTAAATGCAAGCTGCCAGGTTCTGGGGCATTCCAAAGCCTCCATTTCTTCCCCTCTCTGCTCACCTGAGCACGCAGAGACCGTGGAATGTTTTAAAGCTCGGGTGTTTCTCTAGATCTGCAAGAGTGGTTCTGTGAGGAAAGCCCAGTTCCAGTGCCTTGAAGGCCGCCTCGCAGACAATCTGATGGCTGGCCCAGCCAGCCCCCCATGGTCTCACCCCACCCTGCTCTGGCCCGCAGAAGAAATTCTGTGTAGAAGAAAATTCTGTGTAGAAGAAAACAAACTAGAGTTGAGTTGGGTTGATTATTAACAATACAGAAAAGTTACTTTATCTCTAAAGTCATTGACCACATGGTTCTTTCATAGGCAGCTCCTGGTTAGGTTTTAATTTACCAAAAGTTAATTTATGCAAAACTTGTACAGAAACATTTTTTTCACCATCAAAAACCCCAGTCCTTGACCCACCTGCCCCTGTTACATCCTGGCATACAGAGAGTTAGGTCCAAACAAGTTGTAACAATAGACACTGAACCCAGCCAAGCTCTCAGCATCAGGAACAGCTGGGCATGTTATGACTGTTATTCTAACAGAACCCTGTATAGGCTTGAAAATAACATGGAAGCGGGTGATTTTAGGCATGGAATTCTTTCCAGGCAGCATTGCCAGGTGAACAGAGATAAGTCACATGCATCCACAAATAACAGCCATTTAAGACCCCGTATAGTCCCCCCACCCAGCAAAAATGAGAAAAAAATCTAAAGGTATCAGTAGAGCTTGCTTACTGTTCACTCATTCATTTCTCCTGCAAGTTAGCTGTAATAATAATTTTAATAAAAATTTTCAAGTTGGGCAACCATAGTTTATAACTATATGAATGGGTGATGATCTGAAACTGACTTAATTTTACCCGGTGGATAATCTTTAGTTACCTTGGGTGGTGATGCCACAGCACAACTGGTTTTAGTTATAGCTCATTCTTTCCGTGTGTGAACCTTAAGGCCACATCACTCCATGCTGAAAATCTGTGACTGTTTCTGGGGGTACTGTGGTGGTCATTGTTAAGTAAGCAATCGATGTGAAGTAATTTCACATGATTTGAAATTTGAGCAGGTGTGATAGGGAAAATATATGTCTGTGAAGCTGGTAATTCATGGGCTGCCCTATAGCCAGAGAACCAGATAAAGCATTGTTATTCGATTTTAAGGGTCTATTCTCGAATCACTCTGAATGATTTCCCTCCCATGTAAAGTGACCCTGACTTTGTCCTTGCCACACGTTGCTTTGCAACCCCAGAGGATCGAGGTGAGCCCGCGCTTGCGTTCTCAGTGGCTGTGCTTACCCCTTCCTGTCTGTGGTTTGCCTCCATCTGGGCACCCTGCCATTGTTCCCTGCACGTCTCGTTCTTCTTTTGAGAATCCTGTGTGTGGTGAGCAGTGTCGCCTTCCTTCTGCCTCAACTGGTGTGTGTGGGGTGGGTGGGGCCTGCCGTGCGGATGGGGTCCAGACGGTGTGCTGCTAGGACTGCAGCTGCCTGTGGGCTGCCAGCTTCCTCCTCTGGTAGCTGCTGGAGCAGACTTAGAACCTAGAGATAACCTTCCATTAATAGGTTCCTTTAGTGCCCTGGATTTTTCATATTTAAGACCCTTCTTTCTTTAACATGATTCTGTTACTTAAAGACATGCTATTCTTTTCATCTGGGGTTCTTTCAATTTTATTTTTTGAAACAGCAGAGATATTTTATATTTAAATGCTAACCTATTTATTCAGATATTTCCCCTTTCCTTTTTTTGGATATTTTTTGTCTGTTTCAAACTAACATTTAGAATATTTAAAAACTTTTTATATGAAAACAATTTCAAACTTTCATAGTTACAAACAAAACTAGTGCACAGAACACGTGTCTGTGTACCTTTACCCACATGCACCTGTTCACATTTCACCCTGTTGGCTCTGCCTTCGCATACCTGCTCACTGGCTTGTGTTGGTGTGGATGTGAACGTGTAGACATCGTTATTTCTGAGCCACAGCCTCAATCCAAAGGAAACATCAGCAAACCACAACATGAGACCATTTCTATGAAAAATGGGCAGGAACAACAGTGTTCTTCAAAATTGTCAATGTCATAAAAGACAAAGAAAGGCTGTGGGAATGTTTCAGAGTCAAGGACATTAAAGGAACAGGACAACTAAAGGCAGCACCTGGCCCTGGACAGAACACTGGAGAATCCACTGAGAAAAGGAGAAAACGTTGTGATCTTCACAACATCCAAGTTTTATTTACTATACCTTCTAAAGCCTAGTTCATAATAGATTTTTACAATAATAACATTTGATTTAATAAAAATTAAGACCCACCGATCAAAAGACACAAATGGGAGTAAATGTCTGTGAATTATGTATTTATCTGATAAAAGACTTAGATCCAGAATATATAAAAACTCTCTCCAAATATGAATACATAACCTAATAAGAAAAAGGTGTATAAGTACCCATAAAGATGCTAAACATGATTTAGCATCCGAGGGTCAGATATGCACACCCTGACCCTTCACCGCCCAGTGCTTGTGTGCACTTCCTGAGAAACGCTTCCTCCCATTCTGCTGGCAGTGCTGTGCAGCTTCCTGCTCCTGCAGGTGATCATGCGGAGTTCAAGGATTTGCAGATTGCTCATTCAGCTTTTGGTAGGCTTCAAATTGATACAGGCTTTAAACCACAGAAATTTGTAAAAGCCACAAGCGAGAGCTTTTATTTCCTGGAGAGTAAGTTTCCCAACACCTGACTGAATGAGAATATTTTCTCATGACTGAGGCATGCTTGCTAGCTTCATAAACTGCCATCGAAGCAACATGTTACCTGCTGGCCGAGTTCCGCTTCCCTCAGTGCATCCACCCAGGGCCAGGTTGTCTCTTTAATGTCCTTTATTCTGACTCATTTCCTTTCTTTGTCTTTATAACATTGATATTTTTGAGGAATGTTGTCCTCCTCGCTTTTTCATAGCAACGTTCTCGTTTTGTGTGTTTCTGATGTTTCCTGTTCACAGCACTGAGGCTGTACGTCCTCAGCTGGCACAGCATGTGGGTGATGTTGTGCCCCGCTCGCTGGTGTTGCTTCTGATCTCCTAACCGAGGTGTCACCTGGTTTCTCTGCTCTGTAATCACCGTTTTTTCTCCCCTGCAACTATTAATAATACACAGTCAGTGGAGAGACACTTTAAGACTATGCAAATATGCTGCCTTCATCAGAATTTTCCCTGAATTTAGCATCACTGGTGATTCTTGCCTGATTCAGTCTTTACTATGATGGTTGCAAAATGATTTTCCTGCTTAGCAGCCCCTCCACATCTGTCCATGCCATTGGCATTCTACTCAAGCTAGAGAAATCCTGTCTGTCCAGATCTAGCCATACATGTACCAGTCACTGGTATGGACTCATGAATTCCCATTTCCTCCCTATGGTTTTTAATTATTTTGGTGCCCAAATTGTGCAAGATTTGGCAAGTGAGAGTCCTCGGCTGCCTGCTGTGCCACGGCATGCCCCGCAGTGTTGGCTGCTGCCTTGTTTTGTCAAATGTTTCCACACTTGCTGGCATAATGAGATGCCCCAGCACCTGCCCGCAATCTGCCATTTCTCCAAGGAGTCTTGGTTCCTTTCCTGAGGGAATGGTTTTAGAGACAGGATCTGGGTGCCTGGCATGCTGCTTGCTCCTAGGGGGTCGCTGTGTCTTGACTGAGGGCATCTTTCTGGTCGGTCTCCAGATTCCAGAAGGATCACCCTGAGCCCTCCCCACTGTGTGTCACCTGATCTCTGCAAACTCACTTTTGGGGTTTCTTTGTATTTTGTAACAAGGATATTGGTGTTTTTAAAAACATTTTTTCTTTCAACTTTTATTTTAGATTTGGGGGTACATGTGCAGGTTTGTTACCTGGGTATATTGCATGATGTGCCGTGTGGGCTGGGGCCTCCCTTCTCCATCTGGGCCTCTCCAAGTGGCCTCTGCAGGGCTACTTTGGGCTTCATCACAGCATGGTGGCTACAGCTGCCCCAGAGCAAATGTCCCAGCAGAAGTGGGTGGATGTCGTGTTCCTGAAAGTCCCATGGCATCACTTCTGCTGTCTCCTAGGTCGAAGTAGTCACAACTCCCACTCAGGCTGCAGGGCTGGGGACCCAGGCCCCAGCCACGTGTGAATGGGGAAGCATGCACAGCCTGGTTTGTGTCTGCTTCCTGAAGGTCTGCAGGACCCTGGGAGGTGTCTAAGAAAGTGGGCCAGAAACTCTGCCCTTCCTTTCCCTTTAAAGAGCAAGTGACTGAGCATACTGGTTAGGACGTAGTTCATTAAAGTGGGAGAACAATTAAGCTGGCCACAAATGCGGATGCCTCCCCTGAAGCTTCCACCCACCCTGCCACGGTGTCCTAGCCTTCCCATCGCCCACGTGGCCTCCACCTGCTCCAGTGTCTGCTTACCAACATCATCCTTTCTTTCTGACATGTTCTTCTCTGCTTTGCAGCATATGATCTGAAGCAAATGGTTTCCTCTTTGGTGGTTAAAGCTGCAGAACCCTTTGCAAATTCAGTAGCGGCTGAGGAAGGAATCCTATCCTTACCCAGGGCACTGCCTGACATGCACACTGCAGCACCACTGCAGTTCCAACAAAGACTGTAGCTTCTGGTGGTGACAGTATTCTGCATTTTCGTTTCTTTTCTTTTCTTTTCTTTTCTTTTTTTTTGAGACAGTCTTGTTCTGTCACCAGGCTGGAGTGGAGTGGCACAATCTTGGCACACTGCAACCTCTGCCTCCCAGGTTCAAGCGATTCTCCTGTCTCAGCCTCCTGAGTAGCTGGGATTACAGGTGCCTGCCACAACGCCTGGCTAGTTTTTGTATTTTTAGTAGAGAATGGGGTTTCGCCAAGTTGGCCAGGATGGTCTCGATCTCTTGACCTCAGATGATCTGCTCATCTCGGCCTCCCAGAGTGTTGGGATTACAGGCGTGAGCCACCATGCCCGGCCATACTCTGCATTTTCTACATTTCTCCCCAGGAGCCGCCTCACTTTTTTCTTTGATCCCCTCCCATATAACCAGTGATAGAAAGTGATATAAGGGCCGGCCGTGGTGGCTTACGCCTGTAATCCCAGCACTTTGGGAGGCTGAGGTGGACATATCACTTGAGGCCAGGAGTTCAAGACCAGCCTGGCCAACATGGTGAAACCCCATCTCTACTAAAAATACAAAAATTAATAAATTAATTAACCAGGCATAGTGGCGCACACCTGTAATCCCAGCTACTTGAGAGGCAGAGGCAGGAGAATCACTTGAACCTGGGAGGAGGAGGCTGAAGTGAGCTGAGATTGCACCAGTGCACTCCAGCCTGGGCAAGGGAGCAAGATTCTGTCTCTAAATAAATAAAATAAAGTAAAAATAAAAGTTTTTAAAAGTGAGAAAGTCAAGAAAGGACCTTTGTTTTGGCTTATCTCACCATGACGTTAGCGACTTAAAATCCAGATGGTTTCCTGCTGGAAGCTGGGAAGCAATAGGCCCTCACCTCACAGTGCACCTCACCTGCAGGAGACCCCCCTGGAGGCCAGCGCGGCCATCTTGCTGGGCTGAATGGCTGCAGCTGCTAGAGGAGGTGTCTGGCTCTGTCCCCACAGGACCTGCAGGACCGCAACGATGAGCTGCACGCTGAGCTGGAAGGCCTGTGGGCGCGGCTGCCCGAGAACCGGCACAGCCCCTCATGGAGCCCGGGTGGGCGCAGACGGCAGCTCTCTGGACTCAGCCCAGCAGGTAGGAGCCCGTCCCTGGGAGGGGGCTGACCCAAGGCCTGCTGTTGACACCGAGGCCCAGAGCCAGGAAAGGAGAGTGGAGATGATGAAGATGATGATGTTGCTGTGACCTGAAGGGAGGTGGTCTGCTCTGCAGGGACTTTCCAAGGAGGATCCAGCGATGCCACAGGGTGACCTTGCAACACGGAAGGTCCCCTGGAGAGGGAGGAGGAAGGGGGGCTGAGGGTGGGCAGCCCCAGGTCTGACCCAGGCTGTTCCCACATCAGAGCTGTTTCAGTGACACGGTACTTGCTGAGACTGAGAAGAGCTAAATCCCGGAGAATGCACCGGGGCCTCCCAGTACTCCAGCCTGTTCAGAGAGAGGCTGTCGGGGCTTACCCTTGCTGCTTCTGGGTGATGTGGTAGTTGGCACCACCCCCCAAGTCTGAGCGAGGCTGGGAGGCACCAGGCACTAAGGGAGCGGCCCTACCTGGCCGACTGCCCCTGTGCTCCCAGCCAGTGGGATTGGGACAAGCTCCAAGGACCCAGAGTCCCCAGAACCCACAATGAAGTGTCTCTGGCTCCTCTGCAGAGAGAATGGGGGTCCAGGTGCTGCAGGCGCCCTTGAGGTCTGTGGTGCTCCTTTTGGAGGATGGGGTGGCCTCTGCCCACTCAATAGCAGCATACAATGCACATGGCTCCATGTCCACTGCTGTGACAGGGGCCCATGGGGACCCAGCAGCCCCACCTGCTCTCCTCGCTCCCCTGTCATGGCAACCTCAGCCCCTCAGAGAATATTTTGCTGCCATCTGTAACCCCGGGAGAACTTCAGAGTTCTCCTGTTGCCCTGGAACTGTTTACTCAATAAAATTTAAAAAATAGGCCAATATGGAAACCTCCTAGGGGAGCCTAGTGGGGGCTTTTGTGCATGTGAGACCAACCTCCTGGGACCCCTAAGGCACCCCCTCCCCTGCTGGCTTCTGGATTGGAGTCAGGCTCCTAAGGTGCAACCCCAACAGCTGGCAGACTCTTAGGAAGCTGCATGGAGGAGCAAGACCCCACCGGCCACCCATCCCAGAAACACACATATCCAGGATTGCCTGCACCCAGGGTGGTGCCTGTGGGTCCGTAGCCCCATTGACATCCCACTTGGACGCCACTGGCTGTCATACCTCCCTGCCCATCAGACTCAGAGCGCTAATTCCAGCAGGGGTTAATGTGCCAGACTTGCCTCACAGAACCTGGCATCATTTGTGTGATGAAATAATAATGTAGGGCCACCAAGAAAAAAGGTTATCTAAATAGATAACCTCCGTGCACACAGCTATGGTCATCTGCACATCATCTAAAGCTCTGCACCACCAGGCATCTGCTGTGCCACAGGCCATTATGTCCTTCCATTTCCTCCGTGACCCTGGCATCTTCAGGGAACAGGATTTAGGGTGCAGTAAATGTACCATAGCACAGCATATTTTAGGGACTAAAGGGGCTCCTGTGAATCATGTGGGGAGCCACCTAGTCTCATCTCTGAGTGTTCTGGTAAATAACGGAATGCTGTGTACTGACAAGTGCTGACTTTAAGGACGTAGCGTCATCCTCACAGCCAGCACCGCCTGCCCCTCACGGATGCCAATGCCAAAATATCAGAATGGGAGGTTTGGAAGGGGCCCCCATGGCATCCTCAGTGTGACAAACGGAAGTGTCCTCTTGTTTGCAGGCATTTCATTCCTGGGTAATTCTGCTCCAGTGAGTATAGAAACGGAGCTGATGATGGAGCAGGTAAAGGAGCATTACCAAAACCTCAGTACCCAGCTGGAGACCAAGGTGAGGAGATCGTGGGGCTGTGGGGCCCTAGGGGAGCAGCTGCTGTGTGTTGGGCAGCTTTACTTGGCCACACTGACATTTCCACGTGTGTCTGCCCTGGAATCCTTTGTCTCATTGTGAGCCCCTTTGGGGAAGAAAGTTTGTAGGGAAATGCAAATAAAACTGACATGCTGCCCAAACCCTCTTTGGAAAGACACAGGACATAGGATGACTGCTGGGGAGGGAATGGTGTGATGCTCTGGAGTGTCACAAGGGGATACTCCAGGTAGCGCAGCGCCGTGGCCAGCCCTCCTTGCTGGTGTGCGGGTGGGAATCAGTTACTGGCTGTGCTCCAAGCCTGAGCGACCTGGCATTTGCCCCCCGGATAGCTCAGCGGCTTTGAGGCCAGGGCCACCCTGGATGAAACTGTCAGGATGAACTTAGCCCTGTTCTGTTCCTAGACTGTGGTGGCTTTTGAGGGACAGTGTCCATGACTTGTTGTGTGTCCAGTTCCTCCGTCTGAGTAGCAGCTAGGTGGAGCTGTCTGTGGCCATGCCCTGGGGGTCCCTGAAGGATTAACTGGAAGCTCCGGCGAGGCTTGCCCACCCATGGTTGGATAGTATTCCTTCCACTGAGGGCCTCCACGCTGTTCAGAGCCACCCCGAGGTCCTGTAAAGGTTCCACCCGCTGCGTCCGTTACAGTGCTCGGCCAAATGCTCCAGTGAGCCCCGAGCTTCCTGTCCCTGCCTGCCGCCCTGCCTCGGGGGGATAGGTGACTCACACCTCACTAGGCCCTGGGGAGCACCACCAGCATTCATGTCACTGTCCCCTTCTGCACACCCTGGCACCTCGGCAGGCCAGGACGCCGGTCTTTGCACGTTGTGCCAGGCAGCTTCGTGTTTCTGTGTTGTGTCAGCAGCCAGATCATTTTTAGGGCCTCCTGGTCCATGGGGCTCATGTTTCTCGTTTTAGGTAAATTACTACGAAAGGGAAATTGCGGCACTGAAAAGGAACTTTGAGAAGGAGAGGAAGGACATGGAGCAGGCTCGCAGGCGCGAGGTCAGCGTGCTGGAGGGTCAGAAGGCCAACCTGGAGGAGCTCCACGAGAAGTCTCAGGAGGTCATCCGGGGCCTGCAGGAGCAGCTGGACACAGCCCGCTGCCCCGAGCCTGAGCAGATGGGCCTGGCGCCCTGCTGCACCCAGGCACTGTGTGGCCTGGCCCTGCGGCATCAGAGCCACCTGTGGCAGATCAGGTCCGGCCGGCTTCTTTCGAGATTTCAAGTCTGGGGTTTCTTGCCAAGAACCAAAAGTTGAAATTAGACTTAGGAAACAACTCAGAATTGCTATGCCTCCTGACTGGCTGGTTTTCCTCTGGGCAGATGGGTGAGTGCCAAAAGAACAGGTCCTGGCACGAGGATTCTGGCTCTAAATTTAAAATATACATTGGCATGGGCCATGAAGCTGTTCACTGTGTACAAACAGCCCAGTGTTCTGTACCCTCTGCCTCAGCCGTGCCTGGCAGCAACATTGCCTCCATCGCTCAGAGCCGCCTGCTTCTCCAGGGCCAGGCAGGGTAGCATGTGGGGAGATGGAGAAAGGCTTGAAGCCCTGAACAATGGGAAAGATGGCCAGCTAGGGTTAGTGAGGTTCCCAAAAAAGGCTCAAGTGTGCAAGCGAGAGAGAAGGCTTACAGAAAGCCTGTGCTGGTGTTTTGTGTGTTCTGGTGTGAGGTACATGTGAAGTGACCGCATCTGTTCTTGGGGGCATCTGAGGTAGGAGAGCAAGTGCCTGGTCATTGCAGACAAGCTGCTGCTCAGCTGGCACCCACTGTCCTGTGGAGAGCCTTGGCCCTGGCTTAGAAGAGGATGGGCCCCCCCACCCCACTGGCCGGGCCACCCCCAGCCTGACAGAAAGTCATCTTTCCGGCCGGATGCGGTGGCTCACACCTGTAATCTCAGCACTTTGGGAGGCCAAGGCGGGTAAATCACTTGAGCTCAGGAGTTCGAGACCAGCCTGGCCAACATGGCGAAACCCTGTCTCTACTAAAAACACAAAAAATTAGCTGAGCATGGTAGCAGGTGCCTGTAATCCCAGCTACTCGGGAGGCTGAAGCAGGAGAATCACTTGAATTCGGGAGGCAGAGGTTGCAGTGAGCCGAGATCTTGCCATTGCACTCCAGCCTGGGCCACAAAGTGAGACTCATCTCAAAAAAAAAAAAAAAAAAAGTCATCTGTCCATCCTGTGCCTCCCCAGGCTTTCAGCTATTTCCCCTTAAAGCCAAGAGCGTGTGGTAAGAGATTGGGTCAGAGTCCCTGCAGACCCCACTGGGAACAGAGGGGCAGGCACGAGCAGCCCCCCTCCTCTCAGTATCCAGGCCCTTGTGCACCTGGCCCCCACCCGGAGCTGTCTCTGGCAGCCTGCTACTGGGGAGCTGCTGTCCCCGCTCTGCGGGGCTCCCGATCTGCCAACGCTTGGAGGTGGAGCCCCCTCCGACCATTTCCTTGCTCCCCCTGCCCTGGCCAGGCATGGACCACATACGCCTCCTGGTGCTGTGGTCTTGCCGGCTCCCACTTCACTTCCACTGGACTCTCCTACGTGCCGCCAGAGGTCCCAAAGCCCAGCAGCTTCGGGGAATTAGGGGACAGTTTTGGCTCTGGGTCTCCAGCGCGATCTTGTAGAACCCACTGCAGTGCGGGCCATGTCCTGTGTCTGCCCTGTCCAGTTGGGAGCCTGTGAGGGCTTGGAACGCGGCCTGCACGGCCGAGGGGCTGCAACCGGGTCCTGCTTGGTGGCGGCCATCTTCCATGTGAACACTCCACATGGAAAGGGTTCGTGCTTGGGCTTCCATGTGCAGAACCTCGCTCCGTGGGGCGAATCCTCGTCTGGACTCTGAAGTAGGGCCCAGGGTATAGGTTGAAGCCAGGGCTGAGGGAGGCGAGGAGGTATAAAGAAAGCCAACCAAAGAGAGAGGAGGTCGCAGCCATTGCAATAGCTGGGCAGACTTCAAACCCGAGAGAGGGGCTGGGGGCGGCAGGGCTGTGGTGTGTGACGGTTCTATTTCCGCAGGAGAGAGGCCGAGGCGGAGCTGAGTGGAGAGCCGTCGGGGCTGGGAGCCCTGCTCGCTCACAGAGACTTGACCTTGGAGCTGGAGGAGCCGCTGCAGGGACCCCTGCCACGCGGGAGCCGGAGGTCGGAGCAGCTGGAGCTGGAGAGGGCACTGAAGCTGCAGCCGTGTGCGAGCGAGAAGTGCGCCCACATGTGCGCATCGTTGGCCCTCGAAGAGGAGTTGGAGCTTGCCCGCGGGAAGCGAGTGGACGGGCTCTCCCAGGAAGCAGAGATGCTGCGGGCCCTGCCGAAAGATAGGCTGGTGGCAGGAAGTGGCCGGGAGGGCGCACGTGGCCTCCTGCCACTGCGTCCGGGCTGTGGGGAGCGGCCACTGGCCTGGCTGGCCCCAGGTGATGGCGGAGAGTCTGAGGAGGCGGCAGGAGCCGGGCCTCACCGCAGGCAAGCCCAGGACACAGAAGCCACGCAGAGCCCGGCCCTCGCCCCTGCCCCGGCATCCCACGGCCCCTCAGAGAGGTGGTCACGTGTGCAGCCCTGTGGGGTGGATGGGGATACTGTCTCAGAGGAGCCAGAGCCTTTCGGCGCGAGCGCAGCGGGGCTGGAGCAGCCTGGAGCCCGGGAGCTGCCTCTGCTGGGACCAGAGGGAGACGCCTCGCAAACCCAGCCATGGATGTGGGAACCACCCCTGAGGCCGGCCGCTTCGTGTAGGGGACAGGCTGAGAGGCCACAGGCCATTCAGGAAGAGCGAGCACGAAGCTGGAGCAGGGGCACCCAGGGGCAGGCCTCGGAGGAGCAGGCCCGGGCCGAGGGCGACCTGGAGCCTGGGTGTCACAAGCATAGTGTGGAGGTCGCCAGGAGAGAGTCCTTGCCATCCCACCTCCAGCTCGCAGACCCGCGGGGTGCCTGGCAGGAGCAGCTTGCTGCCCCGGAAGAGGGGGAGACCGAAATAGCGCTGGAGAGAGAGAAGGATGACATGGAAACCAAACTTCTACATCTGGAAGACGTCGTCCGGGCTCTGGAGAAACACGTAGATTTGAGAGAGAACGACAGGTTTGGCTTCTACTTATTCTTAAAACTAAAAACTTAAAACTAAAAATGCAGAACTAACCCACTGACCCCTATCGCTAATGGTGCTGCATGGCCCTTTCTGCCAACAAGCTCGCAGCCCCTGATGGGGGCTGTGTAGCCCTTCAGCCTGAGTAGGGGTTGTGAGCCCAGCCCGATCCCGGAATCCCACTGTCATCTGGTGCTCTACCACTGGGCAGAGGGAGGGCAGGACTGCCTTTCGGGGTCCTGAGCCCGCCTCCCGGGTTCAAGATATTCTTGTGCCTCAGCCTCCCAAGTAGCTGGGATTACAGGCGCCTGCCACCATGCCTGACTAATTTTTGTATTTTTAGTAGAGACGAGGTTTCACCATGTTAGCCAGGCTGTCCTCAAAGGTGATCTGCCCGCCTTGGGGCTGACAAAGTGCTGGGATTACAGGCGTGAGCCACCGCGACTGGCCCTCGCTTCCAAAGCTTTTCATTGTTGTTCCCAGCAGAAGCTATATACCCATTAAACAATAACTTTTGCTAGTATTTTGTTGAGGATTTTAGCATCAATTTTTGCATCATAAGGGATTGGTCTGCAGTTTTCTTTTCTGGCCTGTAGTGTCCTTGTCTGGCTTTGGTATCAAGTAATGCCTCATAGAATGAGTTTGGAAGTGTTCCCTTCTCTTCAGTTCTTGGAAGAGTTTGAGAAGAGGTGGTGGAAGTTCTTTTTTAAGTGGTAGAATTCACCAGTGAAGCCATCAGCTCCTGGGCTTTATTAGGAGGTTTTTTTGTTTTTTGTTTTTTTGAGACAGAGTCTCGCTGTGTGGCCCAGGCTGGAGTGCAGTGGTGCTGTCTCGGCTCACTGCAACCTCTGCCTCCCGAGTTCAAGCGATTCTCCTGCCTCAGCCTCCTGAGTAGCTGGGGTTACAGGCATGCACCACCAGCAATCAGGAATTTAAAACCTCATAACAGCTGGGGCACGGTGGTTCACGCCTGTAATCCCAGCACTTTGGGAGGCCAAGGTGGGTGGATCACCTGAGGTCAGGAGTTCGAGACCAGCCTGACCAACGTGGTGAAACCCCCGTCTCTACTAAAAATACAAAAATTAGTGTGATGGCGTGCGCCTGTAATCCCAGCTACTCGGGAGGCTGAGGCAGGAGAATCGCTTGAACCCAGGAGGTGGAGGTTGCAGTGAGTTGAGATCGCACCACTGCACTTCAGCCTGGGCAACAAAAGCAAAACTCTGTCTCAAAAAAAAAAATTACAAAAATTAGCTGGGCATGGTGGCATGAGCTTGTAGTCCCAGCTACTTGGGAGGCTGAGGCAGGAGAATCGCTTGAACCTGAGAGGCAGAGGTTTCAGTGAGCCGAGATCACACCACTGCACTCCAGCCTGGGTGACAGAGTGAGATTCCATCTCAAAAAAAAAAAAAAGAAGTTCCTTTAGTGAAACTAGTTGGAGTAAATTTCCTGTTTTTGCTTCTCTGAAAAGTATCTTAAATGTTCCTTCATTTTTGTAAGACAGTATTCTTAGGAACACACATCTAGCCATTAAAGGGCCGCCTCTCCACCCTTGGAATGTCTGCTCTCCGTGTCAGAGACCCGGTTGCCGACGCTGCATGGTTGGCCCTTGGTCCGTCTGTTCTTCCTTTGTGTGCATTTCCACGTACTTGGTGGCTTAACAAGGCACAAAAGTGCGATGTTTTAGTTCTGGAGGTTGGAAGAGGAAAGAGTCTCCTTGGGCTAGGAGTGAGGTGCTGGCAGGGCTGCGGGGCCATCCAGAGGCCCCGAGGGGAGCTCCCTGCCTCGCCTTCTCCAGTGGCCTTGACTTGAGGCGTCCCTCCATCCTGGAAGCTAGCCC
This sequence comes from Hylobates moloch, assembly GCF_009828535.3. Taxonomy (NCBI): domain Eukaryota; kingdom Metazoa; phylum Chordata; class Mammalia; order Primates; family Hylobatidae; genus Hylobates; species Hylobates moloch. The sequence continues at coordinate 35,860,697 of NW_026652296.1, forward strand.
TGGATGGCCGAGTCCTCCTCATATCACCTCACTCCGACACTGACTCTTCTGCCTCCACTTTCTACTTCTAAGGACACTTGTGATTACGTTGGGTTCCTCTGGAGAATCCAGAATAATCTAGTCAGAGAATGAGCAGCCTTCATTCTCCCTGCTGTGTAATGTCACATAGTCTCTGTTAGAGGCCAGTATTGTGCCATCCACAGTAGTTATCTGACTTTTGTGCTCTGGCTACTTCTGAGACCTGTATCTTTCGTGGTTTTTATTTGCTGTGCATTTCTTTCTTTTTAACTTTTTATTTATTTATTTTTATTTATTTATTTATTTATTTATTTATTTATTTATTTGAGATGGAGTCTCACTCTGTTGCCCAGACTGGAGTGCAGTGATACAACCTCAGCTCACTGCAACCTTTGCCTCCCGTGTTCAAGCAATTCTTCTGCATCAGCCTCCCAAGTAGCTGGGATTACATGTGCCCACCTCCATGCCCAGCTGATTTGTGTGTGTGTGTGTGCGTGTGTGTGTGTGTATTTTTACTACAGACGGGGTTTCACCATGTTGGCCAGGCTGGTCTTGAACTCCTAGCCTCAAGTGATTTGCCTGCCTCATCCTCACAAAGTGCTGGGATTACATAAGGCCTGAGCCACCACGCCCGGCCACTTTTTATTTATTTTATTTTATTTTTATTTTATTTATTTATTTATTGTAGAGATAGAGTCTCACTATTTTGCCCAGGCCGGTCTCAAACTCCTGGCCTCAAGCGATCCTCCTGCCTCAGCCTCCCAAAGTGGATCCTTCTTGAAATTACAGGTGTGAGCCACCTTTAACTTTTTATTAAAAAAGTTAAAAAGCCTCTTTTTAACTTTTTATTAAAGTGTGATACACATAAGAAAATGTATATATTTGTACAATTAGGAGAATTGTCAACAAATTGAACACGTCTGTGTTACCAGCGCCCAGAACAAGAGATGTAATTCACCAGAGTCCCCAGGGGTAACCACTTCTTACAGCATAAATTCAGTTTGCTTGTTTTTGAACTTTACGGAGAGGAATCATGCAGTGTGTACTCTTGTGTCTGACTGTCTTGGCTCAGCCTGGTTGTACGATTGATCTGTGTTGTTGCTGTGGTTCATACATTTGCATTGCTGTGTGGTATTCTGTTGTGTGGACACACCACAGTTTATTCTTTTCTCCTGTTGATGGGCATTTGGGTAGTTCCTAGTTTTTGGCTCTCACAAATGGAACTGCACTGAACGTTCTTGCGTGTGTCTTTTGGAGCATTGTGTTGGGCTGTACCTAGAAATGGGATTGTTGTGTTGTGGGTATTGAAGGACAACAGGCTAGTCAGAGACGACACTGGTGGCAGCCAAGAGATCTTTATTGGAGAGGTAGAGGTCAGGTCGCACGGGGGAGAGAGAGAAGAGAAGAGAGAGAGGAGAAGAGAAGAGAGAGAGAGAGCTGCTGGTGTGCTGGGTTTTATATCCCTTGGGCCTACGTGGGGCGGGCCCAAGGGAAGGGGGAAGATGCTTCTTTCTGATTGGCCCTCCTTTGGCGGGTTCAGACAGTGCCTGGTCAAGGAGGGGAGAAGAACCCGGAACCGGCGCCATTAAGGTACCCCTGTTACCTAACATTCCTCCCTTTTTTGTTTCTTAAGAAGTGGGGAAATGGGCGTTGTAGTTTGTCTGACTACTTCCTGCTGAGCGGGGGCGTCATGGGGGAGGGGTATGGGAGGACTGTGGGGGTTGTGTACGGGGCACAGCAGGAGTATAAGGCCAAGCAGTAGGGCGCTGTATGTGAACATCTCCTCAGTTGTGAAGTCCATGAATGTTCCTTGTAGCCAGCCAAGGGGCAGGGAGGGGTCTGTGATGAGCCAGCAGTCTTTGCGGGGATCGTCTAGGAACTGGTGGAACCGAGACATGGTGATCACAGTCTGTCTCTGGAGTCAGCCGCTTCTTCGCTGGTTGCTAGGAGTTGATAGTGTCTCAGGAGAAGCTGGTTAAAGGTTTGGTTAGAGATGGATGAGACTTGCTGTCTCATGGATTTGAGAAGGCACGGAAGGAGAGCACAAGAGGACCCATGAGAGGGCCTAGAAATGGGAGGATCCAGGCTAGGAGGGGGTCTTTAGGGTGTCCCACAATGATGGGGACGAGTTGGCCCCTATTAGTTTCTTCCTAATGTTATGTAAGTTGTAATGTTTGTAGGAAGATGCAAGTACCGCCTTTTTCAGCGGTGAGTAAATCTAGAGCTTGGCGGTTTGAAGTGTTACCCCTGCTAGGGATGTGATTTGACGTTGTAAAGCGGAATCTTGAGATAGGAAAATTCAGACACGCTGTAACCTAGGGAGGCAGCCTCTAGTCCTGAGCCTAGTAGGGAGGTAGTGAGGGATAGCCCGAGAATGAATGGTAGGAAAACTGCTCTCTTGTGTCGGTGTGCTGATGAGCCTTCAGAGAAGGGTAATAGGGTGAGTTGGGGAAAGAGAGTGACGGGAACACAGGGGCCACCAGTGGAAGAGGTGATAGACTTGTGTAGGGAGCCATTGCACCAGCCTTCGGGGGCTGGGAAGTTTGGAGGAGCGGTGGTGTAGGTGCAGTTGGTGGGGGGCGGGCAGGCACCGCTGGGAGGGGAGTCTGATCTGGGCCGGCGGCTGGAGCGGAGGGTGGTGGTATGGGGGGGGCTCGTCGGCTGGGTCGAAGTCGGGGACAGAGGGAGGGGTTGGCAGTTTAAGAGCGGCAAGGAGCTGTCGGGGTTCGCAAGGGAGGCAGAGGTTAGGTGTGTCCTGTAGGAGGAAGAAGCCGTGAATATATGGAATCTCTACCCATTTTCCTGTTCGCACACAATAGTCGTAGAGATCCCGAAGAAGATCAGGATCGAGAGAGCCATAAGGAGGCCATGTGTTTTGGTTGTCTAGGGGATAGGTGGGGCAAAATTTAATTAGGTGTTTTGGTTTGATGTCTGAGGCGAGGCCAAGGGCTGACAAATTATTTAAAAGACATTGTAGGGGGGAGTCGGCCGGCAGGGATGCAGAGCCTCCCATAATGGGAGGAAGGAATAGACGGCGACGAGCTAGGCAGGGCGTCCCCTGCTAGCTGCTTGCCGCGGAGCGAGTCAGAGCCTCCGGATCGATCGTCACCGAAACGGAAGGACTGAGGAGCCTCTGAGAGGCGGGAGGCTGTGGGTCACCTGGTACCAGGATTTTAACGAGCGAAGGAGAGGGGCCCAGGCTGGAGATGCGAGGAGGAGAGGGAGAAAACTCCGTTCCCTGCAGGCCGAGGTGGAAGTGAATGATAGGGGCCTACCACTGCCGTAAGGGCGTCGGGCAAAATGTGTCCGTCACGGGAGTGGCTAGGGTCTGGCGATTTGCCCGAGAGGTAGGCCCGGGAGGGGAAAACTTACCGAGATGAGTCTGGTGGTCGGCGAAGAGCTCGGAGAACAGGAAAATGGGTGAAGGCTGGCCGGAGGTCTAGACTGAGCCTGGGAAGGGATCGGGGTCCCATCTAAAGGTGGGGAATCCCGATCCGAGTCACGGCACCAAAATGAAGGGCGACAGGCTAGTCAGAGACGACACCAGTGGCAGCCAAGAGATCTTTATTGGAGAGGTAGAGGTCAGGTCGCACGGGGGAGAGAGAGAGAAAAGAAGAGAGAGAGGAGAAGAGAAGAGAGAGAGAGAGCTGCTGGTGTGCTGGGTTTTATATCCCTTGGGCCTACGTGGGGCGGGCCCAAGGGAAGGGGGGAGATGCTTCTTTCTGATTGGCCCTCCTTTGGCGGGTTCAGACAGTGCCTGGTCAAGGAGGGGAGAAGAACCCGGAACCGGCGCCATTAAGGTACCCCTGTTACCTAACAGGTATAGGCATAGTTTTCTTTTTGTTCATCCTACTTAGAAAACATTGTCCCAGCCAGGCATGGTGGCTCACACCTATAATCCCAGGACTCTGGGAGCCCAGGAGTTCAAGATCAGTGTGGGCAACATAAGGAGACTGTTGCTACAAAAACTTAAGAAAAATTAGTCACACATGGTGGCACGCATCTGTGGTCCCAGCTATTTAGGAGGCTAGATGGGAGGATCACTTGAGCCTGGGAGATTGAGGCTGCAGTGAGCTGAGATTGCACCACTGTACTCCAGCCTGGGCGGCAGAGCAAAAGGAAAAAAAAACAAAAAACAAAAAACATTTTCCCTGTTGAATGTATGGATTGCATTGGTGTCTCATGAAAACCTCTCAGCCATTACTATTAAAATATTGCCTCTCTGGAGGTTGCAGTGAGCCAAGATTGCGCCATTGCACTCCAGCCTGGGCAACAAGAGCAAAACTCTGTCTCAAAAAAAAAATACATATATATATATGTGTGTGTATATATATGTATATGTATATGTGTATATATATGTATATATATGTGTGTATATATATGCATATGTATATGTGTATATATGTATATATGTATATGTATATGTGTATATATGTAGATATGTATATGTGTATATGTGTGTGTATATATATATATATATATATATCCTCTCCTCCCACTATTTTCTTCAATTAGATATGTGAATGTTAGAGCATTTCACTTTATTTCTCAACCTCTCTTTTATATTTTCCATCTTCTGTCTGTATCACATTTGGGGTATTTTTTACATACCTCTGTGTTCCAGGTCAGTATCTCTTTCAGCTCTGTGTAATCTGCTATTTAACCCATCCCATGAGTTTTTATTTTGACATTTTTTGTTCATTTCTAAAAATTCTGTTTGGTCCTGTCTGATCATTGTCAATAGTTTCTTGTTGCTTGTTCATTGTTTGTTTCTGTCTTTTATTTATGTAAACACTTCATAACACTTATTTTTAGTTTGTGTCTAATAATTCCAATACCTGCAGTTTCTAGGGGATTGAATTCTGGCTTCTGGCTTCTGCTGTCATTTATGGGTGGCTTTGCTCCATGTATGTTATGGTGATCTTTGATTGTGAGCTCATATTTGCTTGATGTTAATCTCTGGGAATATAAACAGCCTTATATGGGATGCCATTGCTTTTGCAGAGAAGTGGGAGGCTGCTAATCTGGGACCGTCTGAACCTCCTTCCAGGGCCCTGTCTGGTGCAGGTGTCCACAGTGCAGCTTCTCCATTCTGCTAATAGCAGTGCTGACATAGGCATTGGTTGCAGGGTCCCCCCAGCTTTGTATTGCATAATGCTCTTCGCGTTGATTTCAGCTTCTAGGATTTTGTTTTGTTTGGAGACTTTTGCAGGTTTCCTTTTCTTTCCATGAGGACAGTCACAGAGGTTACCATCAGCTTTGCACAGGATCTAGTTGTTTGGCGGTCGTGTGGGGGATGGGGTGGGGCACCCCTCAGCTTTCCGCCTTGCATCAACTTGTTCTCCATTCTAGAGCCGGAGTGATAGTTTAAAAACACAGAACTCTCCTGCTTGAAACCCTTTGCTGCCTTTAATTCCAGTGACTTCTATTTATTTTTGTCTTTAGTATCTCATGAGATAAAATGAAGGCATATGAAGAAGATACTTACGTTTACTATTATAAGCATAATACATAAAGCGGGCTGATGTGGTCCCAGCACTTTGGGAGGCCTAGGTGAGAGGATCACCAGGAATTTGAGACCAGCCTGGGCAACATATCAAGACCCCATCTCAACCACAATAAAAATTATCCAGGCGTGGTGGCACATACCTACTGTAGTCCCAGCTCCTGGGCCCAGGAGTTCAAGGCTGCAGTGAGCCATGATCATGCCACTGTACTCCAGCCTGGGTGACAGAATGAGACCCCATCTCAAAGAAAAAAAAAAAAAATACATGAAGTGAACATGGTGAGATCATGTGGCTTTCAGTATTTTCAGACTGAAAAAATAAGAAGCTAGTACCATATAGAGACCTATTTGGGGAATACACATTAGCCTTACCAGTCAGTATTAAGAATGCATTCTCTGGGTAGCAAGTATGGGTCTTAAGCTACTTCACTGGTGATCTTTTTTTTTTTTCAAAGACAAGGTCTCACTATGTTGCCCAGGAGGGTCTCAAACTCCTGGGCTCAAGCAGTCTTCCTGCCTCAACCTCCCCAGTAGCTGGGATTACAGATGCATGCCGCCACTCCTGGCTCCCATTAGTGATCTTCATTGGTAAATTGCCATCTTCATCTATCAAATCAATGGCATTACCCAAGCAGGGACTCCCCGAGTTGTCAGAGAACAAAGACGGCCCCAGGCAGACTTGGTTCACATAGTGGCTGTCTATCCCTGCCTTTTCCCCCTTTGAGATTCACCTAGCAAAAGTTTCCCATATATCTTGGCCTTCTGATTCCTGTGTTTCTTAGCTCCACACTGGGTTCACTACCAGGGCATGAGTACCCTGCAGTACCTGAGGACTCACGCCCAGCACTGGCAACCAGGACACACGTGTTTGGTGAGAGGCCATAGATGCAGGAGCAGGTCAGCTATAAACTCAGCATAAGCAAAACCCAAGGTTCTGAGTGCATTTGCGATTTGATGGCATGGCAGTTTAGAAGCTAAGAAAGTTCCATTTTCTGTGGCTTGGCTCATGGGAGATGCAAGACGTTAACACCTGGTGCAGGAAGAGGGAAAGGAAGGGTGTCTGGTGCCACCTCCAGGGACGGGGAGATGGGGACGCACAGTTCTCAGGACTCCCCGCTGCAGAGCCAGGCTCCGTGACGACATGTGGCTCCTCAAGTGCTCAACGGTCTTTTCTCAATTTTTACGCAGACTGGAGTTCCATAGACTTTCTGAAGAAAACACTTTGTTGAAAAACGACCTGGGAAGAGTTCGGCAAGAGCTTGAAGCTGCAGAAAGCACTCACGGTGCACAGAGGTAAGGGCCACGCCCCTACCCAGACCTTCTGGAGGTGCGTTTTGCCCTCCATAGAGTGACCTTATGCAGTCTCCATATAGACAGTGGGAAGTGTTCTCAGATTAGCCCTGCATTCCAGAAAACCCTAAACCATGAGCCTTGTTAACTTCTGAACGACTCGGCAGATGTGGGAGGCTCTGGGCTCCTTCCTCGTGTGGGCAGCACCTGAACGCCCCAGCTCCTTGGTGTGGGAAGTGAGGCAGAGCACCCACAGCATGGTGGGGACTGCGAGCAGAGCCCCAGCACAGGCGCTGTTCACCCCACAGAGATGCTGCACGTCACACTTAGGGATTGGGGGAGGCCACAACAGTGTCTGTAGGGGTCAGAGGTGCTCCTAGGATCCTCTCCTGATAACAGTAATTCTGAAATGATGGAATTTTCCCAAGCAGGTACCCAGGGATTGCGCTTCCATGACAGCACTTCTGAAATCTCAAAGCTTGTTTTCCTTTAGAAACCATTTTTTCTCTGCTTTTCCTGAGTCTGTGAGGACCCTGCTGATGGCATGCCTTCGGAGATGCCAGGCTGTTTCAGTCTCTATTCACTCTGCTGAGTGTGAAGTGTTACGTGTTTTACAAAAGAAATATTCATGTGTTTGAGTGAGGAATGTCATGCAGGGTGTGCATTCTTACAATGCTGGCTGTGTAGATTACTAGAGGCTCTCTAATAATCCGACAGTTTCACATTCCTAAAGTCTTCGTGATTTGGGATAAACCACGGAGGACAGGATCGTCATCTTCATTAGCAGCGGCAACAGCAGGGACCGAGAGGGGCTGGAGAATGCCAGGGGCAGGTGTGGGCGTCTGTGCTGTGGCTACAAACCCGCATGCTGCTCTTACCCTGGGTGCTGACCAGGAAAGAAGGCACTGGTTGGTCACAAGTGGTATCACTGTTAATTGTGCTTCTTCAACAGGAAGGAAATTGAGGTTTTAAAGAAAGACAAGGAAAAGGCCTGCTCTGAGATGGAGGTGCTCAACAGACAGGTGATGTATCGATGCCTGGCATGAAGCTCATGCCACCCTTCCTTTTTTTTATTATTTTGAAATCATTTTAAACTTACAAAAGGAAGCGGAGAACATTCTTCTAAAAGACTTGAGAGTGAGTTGCTGACTGGCCCCCAGGCCCCATCAAAGTCAGGAACTGAACATGGCTGTGAAGGCCCCTGCCCCAGTCAGATCTGCCGGTGGTCCCAAGGATGTGCAGAATCATGTGGCACGCAGTAGTTGGGACCACAGGCATCCCCTGCAGGGTCCCTTTGGTGCTTTGATCTAGAAACTGTGAGCAGCTTCTCACAGATGCTGGCAGGCAGGCACTGTGTGTGTTGTGAGTGCCCGAAGCTCTGCACTGGCCCGAGGCCCAGCTGCTTGTGGAGATGACCCCCTGGGGAGCCGCACGCCGGGATGCTCAGCTCATCTTTTGTGTTTTTAGTAGAGATGGGGTCTCACTGTGTTACCAAGGCTGCTCTCAAACTCCTGGCCTCAAGCAATCCTCCAGCTTTGGCCTCCCAAAATGCTGGGATTATAGGTGTCAAACACTGCCTGGACACTCCCCAAATTTTGGGTTTTGTTTTTTTTTTTGAGACACATTATCACTCTGTCACCCAGGATAGAGTGCAGTGGTGCGATCTTGGCTCACTGCAACCTCCACCTCCCAGGTTCAAGCAATTCTTCTGCCTCAGCCTCCAGGGTAGCTGGGATTGCAGGCGTGTACCACCGTGCCTGGTTAATTTTTGTATTATTAGTAGAGACAGGGTTTCACCATGTTGGCCAGGCTGGTCTCGAGCTCCTGACCTCAAGCTATCTGCTGGCCTTGGCCTCCCAAATTGCTGGGATTACATGTGTGAGCCACTGTACCCGGCTTACCCCAAAAATTTTACCATGAAAAACTTTAAACACAGGAAAGTTGAAACAATATAGAGTGATCATCCACATACCACAACATTAATGCAACTGTTAACGACATTGCCGCGTGCACTTTAGTTCTGTTCATATCTATATATTTCACGTGTGCATGTGTATGTGTGTGTTCTGAACCCTTCGAAGACAAGTTACAGGCCGGGTGCGGTGCCTCATACCTATAATCCCTGCATTTTGGGAGGCCAAGGTGGGAGGATCACTTGAGCCCGGGAGTTCAAGACCAGCCTGGGCAACGTGACAAAACCCCATCTCTACAAAAAAAAGAAAAATCAGCTGAGTGTGCTGGCATGTGCCTATAGTCCCAGCTACTCGGGAGGCTGAGGTGGGAGGATGACTTGAGCCCGGGAGGTTGAGGCTACAGTGAGCGGAGATCGTACCACTGCACTCCAGCCTGAGTGACAGAGTGAGACCCTGTCTCTAATAATAATAATAATAATAATAATAATAATAATAATAATAGAAAATAAGTTCCAGATGTCATGATACTCCACTCCTCAATATTTCAACAGGCATTTCTTAAAAGGAAGTGCATCTCCCGCCTCGCCACACTGAAGGAGTGCTGTCACACTTAAGAAACTTAGCAGTAGTTACCTCATATCAGTATTCAGACCATATTCTCATTTCTCCAGTTATTAAAAAGTGTCCTGCACAGCAAGTTTTCTGGCAGTAGGATGCAGCTGGCGGTGCCACATTGTGTGTAACTATGACTCTGTTCAGCCGTGTTTAGCTAACAGATCAACTTGCTGGCATAAACCAGCCACTTGAGTGCATTCATGGCACCTGTGGCTCAGGCATTAGACAAACACAGCCTGGACGGCCGTCCCTGCTCTCTGATGCAGGGTCTTGGCTGGGAAGGCTGGACAGTTGGGGTGACCTAATGGCCAGGGCTGGAGTCGTCATCGGGGACCCCTTTTGCTTGTGTCTGTCTGGGGCCTCTCCTCATGGGGCTGGGCCTGGAGGGAGTGTCATGTGGGGTGTCAGGGAGCTAGTGTTCCAGGGCAGCTGGTGGGAGGCGCACGGCTCCCAAGCCCTCCTCGGAAGTCACTCTACATTATTCCCACTGAGTCCCTGGAGCCGCGGGGGAGGTTTCTCTGATGGGCAAGTGTTTAGGTCACATTTCAGAAGAGGATATGGGATGGAAGAGGCTGCTGGAGGCTTCTTTGGACAACACGTCCCCCGCATGGTCCCTTTGGTGTTTTGATCTGGAAGACCTGTTTTTCCCCATGACACTGGCTTTTGGAAGAGCCCAGGTAGTGGTCCCATGGGCCATCCCACATTCTGGATCTGTCCAGTTGTTTTCTGAGAGTGTAGGCTACTCTGGTCATATGTCACTTGTCTGTCTTGTAAACTGGAAATTAGGCCTAAAGGCTGGAGCAGATGCAGAGTGAACATAATTGACACAGATGTCATTTGTTTTAACACACGCCCAGGAGACAGCTGCTGACATCTCATGTTGGCTTCTGCAGTGAAAGCCAGATGAATGCAAGTTCAAAATTACGAGGTGGCCAGCGTGAACGCCACCAGGAGCAGATAGCATCTCTGCCTCCTGATGCAGCTCCCTGCGCAGTGCCTGCCCAGGAACTTGTCACCTGAGTCACAAGGAAGCACCAGACACACCCCCAATGGGAGGGGGTGGAACTGTATTTGTCAAAAAATGTCAAAGTCATGAGAGACAGAGGCTGAGGAGACATTCCACATTTGAGGAGGCTGAAACAACAGGACAGGGCCCAGCTGATCCTGTGCCAGGAAGGATGCTGCCAGGCTCGTTGACAAAATGAAGTGTGGGGACATCGAGGCCACTGTCCTGAAGCAGTAGCTGCACAGCAGCCACGTGAGAGCTGCTGTCCCTGGGAGGCAGGCGGCTGTGGAGGAGGGAAGACATCATGTGTGCGCCTGTGTGTGTAGGGGGCAAAACAGACTGGGGGAGTGTTGTTGGCTAGGAGCCAGGATGGAAGGCAGGTGGGTTTCCCTGGTCATGTTCTAGTCTTGCAGCTGTTCAAGTCTGAAATTATTTCCAAATGAAGAGTTTTTTGTGTGTTTTTTTGTTTGTTTGTTTTGAGATGGAGTCTTGTTCTGTCACTCTGGCTGGAGTGCAGTGGTGCAGTATCAGCTCACTGCAACCTCTGCCTCCCGGGTTCAATCGATTCTCCTGCCTCAGCCTCCCACATAGCTGGGACTACAGGCATGTGCCACCAAGCTTGGCTAATTGTTGTATTTTTAGTGGAGATGGGGTTTCACCATGTTGGCCAGGCTGGTCTCGAACTCCTGACTTCAGGTGATCCTTCCACTTTGGCCTCCCAAAGTGCTAGGATTACAGGCATGAGCCACCACGCCCAGCCACCAAATGAAGAGTTTCAATATTAAAGGTGAATAGAAGAAAATCCACTATTGTGTTTATCTCAAGAACTGAAGGAAGATTCCATTTCTACTCATGAAATCAAGGCTGTCTTTAGAGGACAAGGTGAATGTGTGTCAGTATTAAAACAATTCTAATTTTCACAATAAAATGTCATAAAACGGCCAGGCGCGGTGGCTCACGCTTGTAATCCCAGCACTTTGGGAGGCCGAGGCGGGCGGATCACGAGGTCAGGAGATCGAGACCACGGTGAAACCCCGTCTCTACTAAAAATACAAAAAATTAGCCGGGCGTGGTGGCGGGTGCCTGTAGTCCCAGCTACTCGGAGAGGCTGAGGCAGGAGAATGGCGTGAACCCGGGAGGCGGAGCTTGCAGTGAGCAGAGATTGCGCCACTGCACTCCAGCCTGGGTGACAGAGCGAGACTCTGTCTCAAAAAAAAAAAAAAAAATGTCATAAAACACGTGAGCTCTATACCATTCGCAACTGCCACATGCTTATGTCGTGGTGGAAGCTTCTCTTAACCTCAGGCTTGAGGTTCTAGGGAAGGGATGAGGTGAGGTTAATTTGCAAGGAATTGCATGAGAAAAATGCGTGGACTCCCTAATCTTGAGTAAATCCAAATGGAAAAACGTCCCAGTTTTCTTATGTGCCTATAAAACCTATAGAAGCAAAGGCAGTGGTTGTTGGCATCACTCTGGGAAGGTGACATGTGCATGGTCGATTGTGCTGAGAGCGAGTCAGAGGACATCGCTCTGAACCCCCAAGAGCTTCGGGGGGAAAAAGCAAGTAAGCAGAAATGTGGTTGCATGAAGATGTTCCTGACAGGTGGCTGCAGACAGCAGAGCCTCTGTGGTCCAGACCTCAGGGCCACTTTCCTGCTGCTGTTTCACTGCACCGCGCCCTCACAGGTTCCCCCGATGAACGTTTGCTGAAATCCACTATCTGTGGGGGGTGCTGTTGAGAAAAAGCAAAACATACAATTTGATGAACCCATGTACCCTGCCAAGAGCTACGCTTGTGTGTTCAGTGACAGAGATCAGAGGAGACTTAAGAGATTCATGTACCTCAAGTTTAAATAGGTTGCTTTTTTGTTAAAATTGCCGTATATTTTTAAATATATTAAAATAGTCGTGGAGGAAATGAGAAAAACCTGAAAGATCTTCCAAACAGTGGCTTGGACGGTCATGGCATATACTCCCCTCTGGTGGCCTAGATGTGTGTGTGTTTCTCCTAGGGGCTGGAGCAGGGCTTCCTGTCCTTGGCACTGGCGATGTTTGGGGCCAAATCATCTGCGTCGTAGGGTGTCAAGTGCCCCCATGCCATTGGTACCAGCAGCTTCCTCCATCTCCAACCGTGATCACCAAAAATACCTGGAGACATTGCCAGACATTTCCTCAGGAGCAAAGTTGTACCTGGTTGAGAGCAATTACAATGATATGAATTGAGCTGTTGGCTTAAAAGTATTTTAGGGGGGCAAGGTGGGGCTGGGCTCAGTGGCCCACACCTGTAATCCCAGCACTTTGGGAGGCTGAGATGGGAAGATCCCTTGAGGCTAGGAGTTCAGGACCAGCCTTGGCAACACAGCTAGAGACCCTGTCTTGACCAAAAAACAAAACTAGGTGGGAGTGGTGACGTGTGCGTGTGGTCCCAGCTACTTGGGAGGCTGAGGTGGGAGGATCGCCTGAGCCTAGGAGGTCACGGCTGCAGTGAACCATGAATGTGCCACCGCACTCCAGCCAGGGCAACAGAGCGAAAGCCTGTCTTGAAAAACAAAACAAAACAAATGACTACTTAATAAAAATATAGCCAGTGATGGGCAAATGTATATATAAAATGGAAATTAAAAACTTTTTTTTATGTATTTAAAAACTTTTTCCCCCTAGAATCAGAACTACAAGGATCAATTATCCCAGCTCAATGTCAGGGTTCTTCAACTGGGACAGGAGGCTTCTACCCACCAGGCCCAAAATGAGGAGCACCGTGTGACCATTCAGCTGTTAACAGAGAGCCTGGAGGAGGTGGTACGCAGCCGGCAGCAGCAGGTGGGTGGCCTCAGCCGCAGGCAGCTCCACCTGGGCTCCGCTGGCGGCTGGGAGCTGCAGGGTGGGGAGGCGGCTGCAGACAGGTCAGGACACGTGCTGAGGAGTCTGGAGGGAAGTGAGGGACTTCCCAAGCATGCCTTGGAGAAATAGGTGGACTGTGCTGTGTTGGCAAATCCCAGTATCTAAAGAAAATAGCAGAATAGCTTTACATGCTGCTGACAGAGGAGTGAATTGGTACAAAGTTCCCCGAGGGCAGTTTAGAAAAATACACACTTAGAGGCTGAAGAAAGTCCACATGCCTTGACTTCACGATTCTGATGGGGATGTTTCCAAGAGCCTTGTGGAAGGATGCAGCTGCAGCATTTTCTTTGCCGTGCTGTTTATAATAGCAAAGCAGAACCGAAAGTGGCCGAGTCACCAACAGAAGCTGAGGGAGTCACTGGATCACAGGACAGCCACTGAAAACCATGTTTTCAAATCATAGCTAATGCCCCGGGAAACACTCCCACTGCGGTGGGGAGAAGGCACTTCCTGCAGTGCGTGGCGCACCCGACACTGTCTCACCAGGGAGATGCGTGTGTGTAGAGGAGGGTCCAGGGAGTGACTGCAGGACACAGGGCTGGCCTTGGTTGGTGGGTTCATGGGGATTTAAATTTTGTAATTTTTTTTCTGTAATTTTCTGAGGTTTCTGCACGAATTACATACCAGACTCTTCAGATACTTCTTGACTTGTGCAACTGATTTTTTAAAAACAGAGTGACCAAATCCAAAAACTTAGAGTTGAACTCGAATGCCTGAATCAGGAACATCAGAGCCTGCAGCTGCCACGGTCAGAGCTGACCCAGACCCTTGAGGAAAGTCAAGGCCAGGTGGGTGTGAGTGGTGGCTGGAGGCACTGGGTCCAGTCCCACCCGGGAGCAGCATCACCGCAGTGCCAACGGTTTTGCCAGGCCTCCTCCAGCCCAGAGAAGTTGTTGCGCTGCTGGACACAGCTGTCCAGGTGCTTACCAGGCCAGGACCAAAGCTGCTCCCAGTGCAGGGTTGGTTTGACTGTCAGCAAGCCCCGTGAAGAGTGGTGACTCAGTTTACTCCCGAGGGAAGGAGTGCAGTCACCATGCCTTTGGGTGAGCCCTCCACAGAATGGAGGAGCCAGAGGCAAGCCTGGGGACTGTGTCATCAGAACCAAGGCAGCAGGCTCCAGCCCTGGGGGTGGGGTGACATGGGCACTCATGGGCATGCGTGACACTGGCCTCCACACACGCCTCCAAGTGCCGCATCTGCTGGCCCCGCAGGTGAGAGGTGCGGGAGGTGCAGAGACGGGAGGCTGGGCTATGGTGGCAGGGGCTCGTGGTCCGGGACAGACAGGTGTGTGCAGGGGCAGCCGAGCCGGGGCCTCAGGGAGGGGAGCTGGCTCAGGGGATGCTTGTGGAGGGGATGGCTCAAGGGAGAGGAGAAGAGCAGGTGTGTGATGGCCAAAGGTGCCCAGAGGGCGAGTGCCCAGTGTGGACACAGGTGCGGGGCACACTTGGAAGCTTGGCTACAGAGAGGAAAGGGGACTGTGGGAAAGGGTCTCCCCGCCTGCCTATGAGGCTCGGCTGAGCCTCTGCACCAGGTTCCCCCCCGCCGGCGCTAGCCCTGGCGCCCTGTGCAGAAGCACCCCCTAGACGTCCTGAGGCACAAAGGGGTCAGCTGGGCATGGACCCCAGAGCTTTCTGAGGCGCTGCTGGGGCTCCCATAGGCTCTTGGCCTTGCAGCTACAGGCTGTCAGTTTCCCAGAGGTGCTCTGCCTATTTGGGGCACCCTTCTCTACTTTTGAGTCTAAAAGGAACCCTGGAAAATTGCCTGGACCAGTTCGAGTCCTTTGAGGCTGAGGAGTAAGACCACCTGAAAAGGCCGGCACTTCCTCAGTACCTGGCGCTGCGAGGCACCGCTGGGGCCAAGGGAGAGCATTCCACACCCCTGGGGCCGCGCCTGCCACCAGCCTCTCAGTTGGGAAGCACCTCACCAAGTCTGTCCTGCAGCCATGTGGGTCACCCCTTCTTCCTCGTGATTTAGAGGAAGACGCTCCCCCAAAGCACATGGCTTCCAGTCAGCATCAGGAAGCTGGGGGCTTCCAGGGTAGCTCAGGACACTCTGGAAAAGGCAGACGGGGCTCCCTAAGAGTGGCCATGAGAGGCTGGGCCTGAAGCTGATGTGGTTGCCGTTTCCATGTGGGAGGGAAGCCAGGGCAGTCACTGTCATGCCCATGTGTGGCTCAGGAGGAAGGCCCCAGAGGCCAGAGCAGACAGGAGGGATGGGGCCTCGTAGAGGAGCTCAGAGGGCGGAGGGTCTCCCAGGGGAGCTCAGAGGGCAAAGGGATGAGGACTCACAGGGCCCTCTCCACAGGAAGGACAGGAAGGGTGGCTGCACTCAGGATGGGAGATGATGCCCCATCTGAGGCTCTGCCTCACTCCAGCACCCAGAACACAAATGTCTTTGTTTCCAGTGCTCCCCTGGGGACGTCTTTCCCTGGCCCTGTGACTGTCAAGGTCTGTAGATGTGGCCCGTCAGGCGTTGCCAAGGAAGGAGATGAAGAGCACTGGATGGCTCTCTGTTCAGTAGATGTTTACAGGCTGCCCACCGTGGGCAGAAATCCCCCTTGGGCTGGACCCTGGCCATGCTGTGGAGCGGCTTAATTAGTGGGGGTTCAGTCCCAGGATGGCTGTGGGGGGTGGTGCAGTCCAGGGACCTGCAAGCATCAGAGCCCAGGGAGTGGGGGTGCGGGGCCAGAGCCCTCCTGGGTGGGTAGATTTGCTTGACGCCTGGGAGTCCTGCAGGCCTGGGGGGCGGCAGCCAGAGTGACCGTCTGAAACGAGCCTTTGGGAGAAGGCTGCGTTTGATGGAGATGCGATTTAGAACTGGTTCTTCCCTCCTTTTCTGTCTCAAACCATAAGCTGCCCTCCAGGGCCTGGAAAATGTGGGGTGCAGGTATGTCTCTCTGGGGTGACCCCTGTCCTGAAGAAGGGTGAGCTTTACAGTGATGACCTGGCCCCCCAAGACAGGCCCCCAGCTCGGCTGAGTCAGTGCAGGGACTGCTGAAGGGAAGCCGGGCCTGGCAGTGCGGGTGCAGGGCGTTGCCTTCCCTCTTCCTCCACCATGTGGTGATGTCAGGCCCAGCCCAAATGTGACCCCAATGGAGCGTGATTCCCACTTCGTCTTGGGGTCTCAGGTGAGTAAGGGATGGCGTGGCCAGTTCTTACAGGGTGCCAAAGAAATCCTGGTGAAGCCTCCAGTCGACTGGATGTAAATTGTATTTGGATCTTGCCTTGAGCTGCTTCATTCAAAGGGCTGGCATAGTGGTGCGCAGTTTACTGTAACAACTCAGCCCAAATCCAGCAGACAGTCCCATCCAGGAAACCAGACGCTGCCAGGAATTCCAGCCCCGGCCCCACCTTCCCTTCAGCAGTCCGTGTTGTCTAGGTAGTCTGTGGCCAGTGTAGCCCTGTTTCAGAGTGAGGTCTCCGCTGAAAGGAGAACTGGCGTGGGTCATTGTTTGAAAAGAATCAGGCCCCAGCGAGATTCGCCGAAAGCTAACACTGGACGCAGCAGAATCTGGGTCTGACAGGAAGTCAGAGTCACCATTTTGAGGGTGATGGACACATTTTCTGCACTCTAGCACCGTGTGGAAGCGCTGGCTGACAGCAGCCTGGCTGTCAGAATTCCAAAGAAGTGGGCTCCTTCTAAATTTTCAGGTGCTGCTGCATACTCGGGAGCACACGCCTTCCTTGCCCTTGCAGGTGGGGGTGTCCTTGGATGGAGAGGGTGCCCCTCTGTGCCGTATCTCAGCAGCCCCACCATAGCTGTGTCCCCTTCCCCATGCAGGTGCAGGGAGCTCACCTGAGGCTGAGGCAGGCCCAGGCCCAGCACTTGCAGGAGGTCCGGCAGCTGCAGGAGCAGATGGGCCGGCTGGTGCCCCAGGACCGTGTGGCCGAGCTGCAGCGCCTGCTCAGCCTTCAGGGAGAGCAGGCCGGGAGGCGCCTGGATGCACAGCGGGTGAGTGGGGATGCAGCACAAGGTGGCTGACGAGATGAGGAGGAGGGTGAGGTGGGCCCACCGATACTCAGTTGCCCAGAAGCTGCCCAAGTATGAATACATGAGTCACGTATGTAGCATGTCAGATGGTGAGGAAGGCTGTAGGGAGAGGGGCAGTGTGGTTTTAAACAGGGTGGCCAGACAAGGCCTCACAGGTGGCCCCTGAGATGGTGAGACCTGAAGGAGGTGAAGGAGCAGCGCCATGTGGCAGGGGAGCAGCAGAGGCCCTGGGGTAGGGGGTGATTGGCATGTTCCAGGGGAACAGGGACCAGAGGCCGAGGGCAGAGAGCAGAGGGTGACAGACTGGGCCCGGCAGGTGCCGTGGGCCGTGCAGGTGGTAGGAGATGGGAGACAGTGGCTCAGAGCATGGACTGTGGAGGGTGGGATCCCGCCCACCACCTCCCAGCTGAGTGACCTCAGGCAAGTGAACCTCTCTGTGCCTCAGTTTCCTCATCTGTAAAGTCCTGTTAGCAGTAGTGTCCACCTAAAAGGCTTATTGGGAGGCGTCAATGGGTTGGCAACTTTAAAGCACTTGAAGGGTCCCCAGCACAGCTGTGCCCTATGCAGGAGTTTAATTCAAAAGTCTGAGAGAATAACTCACTCCTGAAATTCCCAACATAGTTCATAGTTCATCAGGGACAGACTTCAGGAGAGATCAGGAGCCAGAGGGCAGGGGACACCCTCATGAGAAAGGAATTGGTGCACAACTTGAAAAGTGGGTAACATTTGATGTTTGTCAAGTGTAAATTCTAATGTAGAACAACCTTGTAACATCACACAAAGGGGTCAAGCTAAAGTTAAGTGATGCTACATTATTCACAAAACAAAGTTAAGGAGAATCCCCCTAGAAAAATACACTAACACAGTGAGGGAAGCTCACTTTGGAGTTATTTATGGTTAAAATCTTGGGACCAGTTCTCTGAGGACAAATGAGTCTGCTGATTCTCCCTGAACTGCAAAGAGAAAGGAAAGCTGTGTGGTTTGGGCCAGAACATATTTTGTTTTGTTTTGTTTTTTGAGACAGAGTCTGACTCTGTTGCCAGGCTGGAGTGCAGTGGCGTAATCTTGGCTTACTGCAACCTTCGCCTCCTGTGTTCAAGCAATTCCCCTCCCTCAGCCTCCTGAGTAGCTGGGACTACAGGCACGCATCACCATGCCCAGCTAATTTTTTTTTTTTTTTTTTGAGACTGAGTCTCGCTCTGTCACCTAGGCTGGAGTGCCACTGCAACCTCCACCTCCTGGGTTCAAGTGATTCTCCTGCCTCAGCCTCCCAAGTAGCTGGGATTACAGGTACACACCACCACACCCGGCTAATTTTTGTATTTTTTTTTTAGTAGAGATGGGGTTTCACCATGTTGGCCAGGTTGGTCTTGAACTCCTGACCTCAGGTGATCCTCCCGCCTCGGCCTCCCAAAGTGCTGGGATTACAGGTGTGAGCCACCACGCCCGGCCACCTGCAACCTTCTTTTATGGCAGGAAGAACATGAGAAACAGCTGAAAGCCACAGAAGAGCGGGTGGAAGAGGCGGAGATGATGCTGAAGAATATGGAAATGCTTCTCCAAGAGAAAGTGGATAAGCTGAAGGAGCAGGTGAGTGATGGGCGCTGCTGCTTTTGTGTCCGTGTCCTCTTTTGAACGCTCTCCACTATCATGGGTGTGCGGGCAGCTAATACATGAAAAGGCTGTCTTGTCACAGAATTCCAGGGAACTAAATGCATACCCTACACTGCAGGTGCACATTCATTTATTTTCCTCCGGGAATGGTTTTAAGATCTGTCCTTTGGGTGTTCACATACACTCAAGAAAGGACTCATCCATTCATTTGTTCGTGTAGTCATTCAGGCATCCCCAAGCACTTCTGGTTGAAGCTTTCCTAGGTAGACCTGAGATGAGCAGGGCTGAGCCTGCATCCCGGACCTGACCCTCTGGAGGCAGAGGCAGATGCTTCCATAGAGCATACATGACTCAGGCCATGATGAGTGCTCTGAAAATGAGGGAACAGAGGTGGAGGGAGCGGGTGGGGTGGTCAAGGCCACTTTGAAGAGCCAGCATTTGGTCAGATGCCCAGTGACCAGCACAGGAACTTCCAGCTGTGTCCCCAGCAGAGCCCAGGTGGCATTTGGAAGGCTCACTGAGTGGGAGATGCACACATCTCCTCTTGTCTGGGGGACTCCGAGGAGGGCACATTCCAGGCAGCGGACAGCCATGGAGGAGGCCGCCATAGCTGGTGTGAACTGATAGGGCTCAGATAGGCAGCGCCTGTCATGTGTGTCCTGGAAGCCAAGGTCAGGGGTTTGGGTTTTATCATAATGGCAGTTAGAAGGCATAGGGAGATTTTAAGTAAAAGCGTGACAGGATCTATCTTTTAGAAGAAGCCATACTGGGGAAAAAGTCACCTGGGCTACATACACTATCAGGAGCAAAGACCAAAAACGAGGCGCCATAGCTCACCTGGTCTGTAGGTGTTGGAAGTCTAACTCAGCAGGTGGGAACTGACGTGCAGCAGTGCTGTGCCCCGAGGGCTGATGGCACAGGGTGTGGGTGGACCCCGCGGATGTGGAGTGCACACACAGAAGAGGCCCGGCCGCGGACCACATTCAGTGTTAGGAGACATTAAAGATAAATGTGAAAACCTGAAGAAGTATTTTTGCTCCATCGTGATCCAGTATGGTTTGGTCTACATGAGGGATCCTGAGCTCAGCCCAAGCTAGACAAGGCATTTGTGGAAGGTGCCCAGTCCCTCCCTGGGGCCACCTGTCCTTGCCCAGCTTCCTCCCCTGCTGGTGCCCCCAGTCCCTCTCACCCTTTCTCCCTGGCACACA
The DNA here is from genome assembly GCF_009828535.3 of Hylobates moloch. Taxonomy (NCBI): domain Eukaryota; kingdom Metazoa; phylum Chordata; class Mammalia; order Primates; family Hylobatidae; genus Hylobates; species Hylobates moloch. The sequence goes on from NW_026652296.1 coordinate 35,880,758, forward strand.
CCCACAGTCCTCAGTTGCCCGTCTCTCCAGCAACACCTGACTTCTGGTTAAATCCTGTGGCTCCTGCACACCTGCCCTGGCCCTGAGCCCAGGCCACAGCCCGGGCGGAGCCTCAGTACTGCCTGTCCTGCGCCTGCTCCCTCCCCTGCTTCCCTTGGCTCATGGCCCTGCTGACATCACAGCCAGTAGAGCACACACAGATTAACCTGTTCCACACTCTGACCGTCCCAGGGCCTTTTGAGGACTGACCACTTTGGCCTGAAGTCTTTGTTTCACGGCGCACAGCTGCCTCAAGTTTTCTCCACCACATAGCCCAGCAGATTCTCAATTTCCTCTCATGCCAGGGTAACAAAACTTGTCATTATAATCCAGTATTTGTGTCAGATTTCTTTGTTTTTTGGAGACAGAGTCTTGCTTTGTCACCCAGGCTGGATGGAGTGCAGTGGTGCAATCTCTGCTCACTGCAAGCTCTGCCTCCCGGGTTCACGCCATTCTCCTGCCTCAGCCCCCCTGGTAGCTGAGACTACAGGTGCCCGCCACCACGCCCGGCTAATTTTTTTGTATTTTTTAGTAGAGATGGGGTTTCACCGTATTAGCCAGGATGGTCTCCATCTCCTGACCTTGGGATCCGCCCGCCTCGGCCTCCCAAAGTGCTGGGATTACAGGCGTGAGCCACTGCCCCCGGCCTTGGGTCAGATTTCTAAGAGCCCAAAACTGGTTTGCATAAACCTGGGAGGATAAAAGAGAGCAGGCTGATCTGTAGCGTTTCTCCACCGGCCTCATGCAAAGCATGGCTTCCTCCCCTCTCTAGTTTGAAAAGAACACGAAGTCCGACCTGCTGCTGAAGGAGCTGTACGTGGAGAACGCCCACCTGGTGAGAGCACTTCAGGCCACCGAGGAGAAGCAGCGAGGCGCCGAGAAACAAAGCCGCGTCTTGGAAGAAAAAGTTCGCGCGCTCAACAAACTCGTCAGTAGGATCGCCCCCGCAGCCCTCTCTGTGTAAAGACGGATTCTTTTCTAGGATTCATTCGAAAGCGCATCTTTTAAATTAAGCCACTGTGCTGCCTTAGTTTTCCGGGGGTCATAAGCCAGGAGTCCTGGGACATCTGAGGATTGGGGTTCTTTGTTCACCCCCTAGATAGTTAATGAATGGCCTGCCCTGGGCAAGATGGGGGTGGGGGGCTGGGGGAACATGGCATGTTGCAAAAGCCTGCGTTTTTATTAGCGGTCCTGAGTAATTTCCCTTGGCAAAATTCCCAGTTTTGCCACTTGTTGGAGCCAGATTCTGGGAGCTTTCAGCAAGGAGCAGGTAAGTGAGCAGTTAAGGACAGCACTTTCCATATGGTACTTCTGACCCTGGCTGTCAGATTGAAATGTAAAGTCAGGGCTCTGTACAGTTTTGCCATTTCACTGTTCTGCTTTGAGCTTAGGTTATTAGAACTCTTGGTGGAGGGTGCGTACACACATTCCAGAAAAGGCTTCACTCGCTGGGAACGTCAACCCAGCGAGAAGGCAGGGGAAGCCCCTTCTTCTCCAGGGACCTTATCTGTGGACTCAGGGATGATGGTGTTTATTGTAAATGCACAATCTTTTTCCCATTGAAATGTCATCACACTGGAAATTGTACTATATGTAAAAAAAAAAAAAAAAAGTATGGTTTTATATTTGAAATGTATATAAATTATGGCCATATGGCTGATTGGAATGTACTACTGTAATATAAAAAGTCACTGTATTTGCAATAAATTCTTTTCTATTAAAATTGACTTCTAAGTTTGTTTTTAATTTTTTAAACTATAAAATATTTCAAACATACAGGAAAATAGTTATATAAGAAACACCCATGTGCCCATCAATGTATCTAGTGAGAATAATATCCTGCCACAGCACTGTGGACGACGGGAGCCTGTTCTGTTCTCAGCACCCTCCCTCTTCCCGGGACAGCCGCCATCCCAAAGCTGGCATGTCTTCTCCTTTCTGCAGGAGAAAAATGTCACAGCACCATGGAAAGATAACAAAGCCTGGAACAGATGGAAAGGTCGGTTCTTTGGAAGATTAGGCAACATGAAGTTGACTGGTTCTTCAAAGTTTACTGATAAGTGTAATTAATCCCAATAAAAATACAGATGTTCCATGCCCCAATCAACCCCAGAATTGGACAAGACATTCTAAAGTTTTTACATACAACTAAAGCAAACAGAACAATTAGGAAAACTCTGAAGAAAGAAGAGCAATCTATGGGGAGTAGTTATTAATATATAAGTCCTAATACAGTTTATGTTACATGGGTGTATGCATTTGTCAAAACGCATTGAAGAATACACTTCTTCATTCACTTTGGGCTTCTGTCTGAGACTAGAGTAATGAGATTAGAGTAACCAGGAGACCTGAACAACATTATCAATCTACTGACATCTAGAACCCACCACACGACACCAGCAGAAGCAAATGCAGTCAAACACTTACTTACCAAGACAGACCATATCCTGGGCCAACAAATCTCAAAAAATTACGAAGATTCAAGCCATACAATGTATGTACCGTGACCACAATGGAATTAAATTAGAAATCTATCCCCCAATATGAAGCTGGAAACCATCATTCTCAGCAAACTATCACAAGGACAGAAAACCAAACACCGCATGTTCTCACTCATAGGTGGGAATTGAACAATGAGAACTCATGGACACAGGAAGGGGAACATCACACACTGGGGCCTGTCCTGGGGTAGGGGGAGGAGGGAGGGATAGCATTAGGAGAAATACCTAATGTAAATGATGAGTTAATGGGTGCAGCACACCAACGTGGCACATGGATACATATGTAACAAAACTGCACGTTGTGCACATGTACCCTAGAACTTAAAGTATAATAAAAAAATAAAAAATGAGGTAAATGAAATAAATAATCACATGTGCCCTGAAAATATATATATATATATATATATATATACCCCAATATTTGGAAACTGAACAACATACTGCTGAATAACCCATGAGGCAAAGAAGAGATAAAAGGGGAGATTGGGAAATATCCTGGATTGAATGGAAATGGAAACACAATATATCAAAATTTGTGGGGTAGAGTGAAAGCATTACTTAGGGGAAAAGTCATGGCACCAAACACCCAGGTTAGAGTAGAAGAAAGGTCTCAAATCAACGACTTCAGCTTCTACCTTAAATAATTAGACAAAGAAGAGCAAATTAACCCCAAAGTCAAAAGAAAAGAAAATGATGATGATCACAGCAGACATCAAGGAACAGAACAGATTGGCCGTGACATGCTGCAGGCTAGAGCTGCTGTGTTAAGTTTGGTTGCACGGCCACACTCAGTTACAGATTCCCTACGTCCACAGATTCCCTATGCCTGCTTCGTGCTCCAGCAGCAGCACGGAGCGGCTGTTAACAGGTCATGTGGCCCACAAAGCCTAATACACAGAAAACATTTATTGACCCTTGAAATAGAAAACAAAGAATAGAGAAAGTAAACCGAAGGCCTGTTCTTTCAGAAGATTAGTAAAGTTGATAAACTTCTAGTCCAGTCAGAATAAAAGAAAAAAAACTCGTATCAGAAATGAGAAGTGATATCACTACAGGTGATACCACTATAGTCTACAGATATACAAGCATCATAAGGCAATATTATGAAGAACATTTTTATTTTTTGAGACAGGGTCTCACTGTTGCCCAGGCTGGAGTGCAGTGGCATGATTATAGCTCACCGCAGCCTCCAACTCCCGCCTCAGCCTCCCGAGTAACTGAGATTACAGATGCATAGCACCACACCTGGCAATTTTTTTTTTTTCCTGACATCTCGCTATGTTGCCCAGGCTGGTCTCAAACTCCTGAGCTCAAGCGATCCTTCTGTCTTGGCCTCCCAAAGTGCTGGGATTACAGGCATGAGCCACCGTGCCCAGCCCGTGAACAACTTTATGTAAATAAATTTGGTAACTTAGATAAAATGGAGACTACATAAATTGCCAAAGCTCATTTGAGAAAAAAATGGATAACCAAAATAGCCATGTATTTATTATGCCAAAACTGTGGTTAACCTTCCCACAAAGAAACTTCAGGCCTAGATGGCTTAAATATGAACTCTATAAACATTTAAGAAATAAATAACACCAAGTATATAAAATGTATGATAGATGATATATTGATTTCATCCGTGGCTCCTTGTTCGTAACTCCCATGGCCTTCGTTGCAGTCTTTTGTTGTAATGCTTGGGCATTTTAGGCCTCAGAAGACAATCTCTTTCTGCCCTTCTGCCATCCTTTCACTTGCTCCTTTTTCTCTCCAAGGCAAGAATCTTCCTGCCTTTCTGTCTTGGAGCTGGCCATAAAGAAATTCTCTGTGATCAGAAGGGGCACTGCCCCATACTCTGAAAGAAGGAATGCAGCAGAGGCTAAGAACCTGAGCAGACGGGCCTGGCTGGATGGCGCCACTCAGACTATGAGCATTAGATCATACCCTCTTTGTCCAGTCGTCTGTCTGCTTGGTTGTCGATCATGCCTATCTAATGAGATTTCTATAAAAGGCCCAAAAGGACAGGGTGTGGAGAGCTTCCGGATTGCTGAACATGTGGAGGCTCCTGGAGGGTGGTGAGCATCGAAGCTCCATATTCCTTCCCCATACCTTACCCTACGCATCTCTTCCATTTGGGTCCTTTCATCTGCGTATTTTACCATATCCTTTATAAGAAACCAGTAAGCTTAAGTGTTTCTGAGTTCTGTGAGCTGCTCAAGCAAATTAATTGAATCCAAAGAGGGGGGCATGGGAACTCCAACTTGAAGCTAGTTGGTCAGAATCTCAGAGGCCCATACTTGTAGCTGGTGTCTGAAGGGAGGGCAGTCTTGGACTGAGCCCTGAGCCTGTGGGATCCGATGGTAGTGTCGGAACTGAAGTAGAAGTAGAGGACACACCTGGTGTCCACTGCAGAGCTTGGTATGTGGGGAAAACCCCCACGCATTTGGTCAGTCTTCTGTGTTGTTGTTGTTGAGTGACAGAACAGTTTTTTTTTTCTATTTAGAAAACTCTCCCAAAAAACTGAATAGGAGGGATTATTTTCCCAAGAACACCACAGACCAATATTTCTCATGCACACTAATGCAAAAATTCTACAAAAAAATTTCAAATAAAATCCTACAAAAAGGAGAATATATCATGACCAGGTGTGGTTTATGCCAGGAATGCAGGGTAGGTTTAACATTGAAAACTCAATCGATCAATCAGCCACTGTAATTCACCAGACTAACAAACTAAAAGACAAAACCATCTCAACAGATGCAGAAAAAAAATATGACAAAATCCAGCATCCATTTCTGATTTTTAAAAAAATTTTCAGTAAACTAGATGTATTAGTCTTCTTATGCTGCTAATAAAGACATACTGGAGAGTGGGTAATTTATAAAGGAAAGAGATTTAATTGACTCCGTTCCATATGGCTGGGGAGGCCTCACAATCACGGCATAAGGCAAATGGATAGGGACCAAAGTCACGTCTTACATGGTGGCAGGCAAAAGGGCATGTCCAGGGAACTCCCATTTATAAAACCATCAGATCTCACGAGACTTATTGACTAATACCAGAAAAGTATGGGGGAAACTACCCCCTTGATTCAGTTATTTCACCTGGCCCTGCCCTTGACACATGGGAATTATTACAATTCAAGTTGAGATTTGGGTAGGGACACAGCCAAACCATATCACTAAGAATAGGAGGGAACTTCCTACCCCAAAAAAGGCATCTACAAACAACTGAAGAGCTAACATCATAATAGTGAAAGACTGTTTTCCTTCTTAGATCAGGAACAAGATAGGAGTGTCTTCTCTGACCACATATATTTAGTACTCTACTGGAAGTTCTAACCAATGCAATCAGGCAAGAAAAAGAAATAAAAGGCATGCAGATTAGAAAGGAAGGAGTAAAACTCTTTATTCATAGAACACGTGACTGTTGATGTAATTTACAAAAACACCATGAGAACTCACAGTTTAGCAAGGCTGAAGGATACAAGTTCAACATCAATTGTGTTTCTATTTACTAGCAACAAGCAGTTAGAATTTGAAATTTTAAAATACCATTTAGCATCAAAACTATGAAACGCTGACATGGTAGACCTGTACACTGAAAACTACAAAAGATTATTAAAAGAAATAGAGGACAGAAACATTAATACATAGGAAGACAGACCTTGTTTATAGGCCAGAAGACTCAATATTATTAAGATGTCAATTCTCCCAACAGTTTTATATAAATTCAATGCAATCTCAATCAAGGTCCTAACAGGGGTTTTTGTTGTTGTTGTAGAAATTGACAAGTTGATCCTAATTTCTTTTTGAGACAGAGTCTCACTTTGTCACCCAGGCTGGAGTGCAGTGGTGTGATCTCAGCTCACTGCAGCCTTGACCTCCGGGGCTCAAGTGATCCTCCCACCTCAGCCTGCCGTGTAGCTGGGACTACAGGCATGCACCACCACACCCGGCTAATTTTTTGTAGAGACAGAGTTTTGCCATGGGCCCGGGCTGGTCTGGAACTCCTGAGCTCAAGTGATCCACCCATCGAGGCCTCCTAAAGTTCTAGGATTACAGGCATAAGCCACCACACCCTGCCTGTTCCCAAATTTCACATCAAAAGCAAAGGACTTAACATAGCCAAAACAAATCTCAAAAAGAAATGTGGTACACTGGGCCAGCACCAAGGCTCACGCCTGTAATCCCAGCACATGGGGAGGACGAGGCGAGTGGATTGCTTTAGCTCAGGAGTTCAACACAGCCTGGCCAACACCATGAAACCCCGTCTCTACAAAAAATACAAATAACAGCAAAAATATGATGCATTAATACTATCTCTTTCAAGAATTATTTGAAAATTACATACACTACATACAAATATGGTATTGGCATTCAAGAGAGAAAAACAGGTCAATGGAACAAAACAGAGTCCTGAAATAAACCCACAATATACACTGACAACTACTTTTTAACAAAAATGTAAAGGTGATAGAGCAAAGGGCAGTCCTTTCAAAAAATGGTAGTGAAACAGCTGGATATCTATATTCCCAAGAAAAAGTGAAGGTGGATTGACACCTTGCACCATATAAAAAATTCATTCAAAATGGATCATAGGCTGGGCGCAGTGGCCCACACTTGTAATCACAAAACTTTCGGAGGCCGAGGTGGGTCACCTGAGGTCAGGAGTTTGAAACCAGCCTGGCCAACATGGTAAAACCCTGTCTCTACTAAAAATACAAAAATTAGCCAGGCATGGCAGCCTGCGCCTGTAATCCCAGCTACTTGGGAGGCTGAGACAAGAGAATCACTTGAACCCAGGGGATAGAGATTGCAGTGAGCCGAGATCACGCCACTGCACCCCAGCCTGGGTGACAGAGCGAGACTCCATCTCAAAACAAAGAAACAAACGAAAAAACAAGCAAACAAAAAAAAAACGGGTCATAGACCAAAGTATAAAGCTTAAAATTATAACACTTCTAGAAGTAAAAAGGAAAAAAAATTGTGACCTTGGGATGGGAAAAGATTTCTTGGATGCAACACCCAAAGCATAAAAGAACAAATGAATAAACTGGATTTCATCAAAATTTAAAATGTCAGCTGTTTAAAACATACCATTAAAAGCCAATCAACTCTTCATGTGACTTTTCAGTCAATCTGAATCTCAGGGAAAACTGTACAAAGTTCCTTCTCTAGCCCCAATTTCACCGTCCCCTTCCAAAGTGGTGATACTGGTGATCACCCCACAGCCACAAGCTACACCAGCCACCATGGTGGAAATGTGCAAAATCCATGTGTGTCCTTCCTTCCCAAATAGCCAGATGATAAATTAGTATGTCATTAAACATTACATATACTGAAAATTTCTACAGACCATCATCTTCACTTGCTCATGTGATTTGAAAATGTGTATCTCAGAAATTAGCTCTCTAGCTTGTACAATACACATGACCAGAAAACAAGACACACAGGATCTACCTTCTTCCTATCCAGCCAAGTGACTGATTATTTAAGAGATTCAAATGTCACCATGTTTACTTTCATTTAAAAAATACACTGTAACAACTGTAGGACTGTTGTGATTATAGATACAGCTTATTAGAAAAAGGAGTAGGGGCCAGGTGCAGTGGCTCACGCCTGTGATCTCAACACTTTGAGAAGCTAAGGTGGGAGGACTGCTTGAGGCCAGGAGTTTGAAACCAGCTTGGGCAACACAGTGAGACACTGTCTCTACAAAACAAAACCCAAACCAAAAAGGAGTTAAGAATAATAGTGTACAACATTAAAAAAAGAAAGTCCTTAAGAGTTAGCAAATTATACTTCTTAGCCAAGTATTCTTAGTTATCTTAAACAATGTCTATAGCTTCTAAAATCAAAGAGGGAGGTGAAGGGAGGGTGGAGAGAGTGAGTACAGAGGAGTCCATGAGTTGAGTGAAGCCTGGAAGTGCCTCGGTGCATGGTCACGACAGGATGTGCTCCAGGACTCCTTGTCTGATCAGCTGCTCACATTTCCATCGAGGTAAAAAGTGCTGAGGGACAAGAAGGGATGGAGAAAGAGTAAAATAAATGATTGAGAAAGAATTTGAAATTATTTCTTGTATCATTAAAAAGTAGCACTGATTAGTTTTCAAACTCCAACAAGTAAGTAGTTAAAAGTTAAACTTAAGGGGCTGGGTGTGGTGGCTCACGCCTGTAATCCCAGCACTTTGGGACACCAAGGCGGGAGGATCACCTGAGGTCGGGGGTTCAAGACCAGCCTGACCAACATGGAGAAACCACATCTCTACTAAAAAATACAAAATTGGCCCAGGGGCGGTGGATCACACCTGTAATCCCAGCACTTTGTGAGGCCAAGGCGGATGGATCACGAGGTCAGGAGATCGAGACCATCCTGGCTAACATGGTGAAACCCCATCTCTACTAAAAATGCAAAAAAATTAGCCAGGCATGGTGGCGGGCGCCTGTAGTCCCAGCTACTCGGGAGGCTGAGGCAGGATAATGGCGTGAACCCAGGAGGCAGAGCTTGAAGTGAGCCGAGACCACGCCACTGCACTCCAGCTTGGGCAACAGAGCGAGACTGTCACACACACACACACAAAAAAATTAGCTGGGCGTGGTGGTGCATGCCTGTAATCCCAGCTACACAAGAGGCTGAGGCAGGAGAATCGCTTGAACCTGGGAGGTGGAGGCTGGGGTGAGCCAAGATTGCGCCATTGCACTCCAGCCTGGGCAACAAGAGCAAAACTCCATCTCAAAAAAAAAAAAAAAAAGTTAAACTATATTTGCTGTTCTAATCCATTGAAATTGATTCCATTTAGAGCTGTATGGAATTCTGATTTTTACAAATGAATTCAGTTTGCTTAAGTTCAATTCAACTAAGACTTCTGAATTCTAGTAGGTATTGTCCTTAGTGTTTGTATTTTTTAAATTTATGCACAGAGAAATCCAGATAGGTGCAATTTGGATTATCACTGGCTCAACAGCCTATCAAGAAGACCCATGAAAGGCTCATTTCTCCATAAAACCTGTTCTAGGATTTCAGAGTCCGAACATTCTTCTAATAACAAGTGACAACTTTCCTCCTGTATTTCTCAAGGTTGAAAAGTATTCATGACCCACAGTGTGGGTGCTATTCACATGGTACGTGGGAAGATGCCGGTACCCAGGTATTGCTTGTCCTGTGTCTTCCTAAGAGGACATCGCTCTTGCTCTGAGGGAACCAGGGGAAGGTGGAAAGATGTCTCCTTCCCTCTCAAATACCAGACTTACAGAAAACACTGACTGCCCTGGAGGAGGGAGGTTGAGGAAGCAAGGCAGGAAGGCTTTCCGATTCATAGGTGGTCAAAGAAATCTCAAAGGAAGATCTCAAGGAAGCAAAATGTAACCTCAGTAGCCATGTGCACCTGAAGGTCTCGCCTCACAAACTCAAAGGCCTGACAAGATCCATGACCAAATTCTTCTAGACCAATCTTGAAGATACATGAGCCAAGAAAAATGTAAAAAAACATAACAAAAACAAAATAACTGAGTTGTTCATTTAATATCCATACTAATGCTGGTATTAAACAGATGGAGAGTATTGATTTCTGGATAAAAAGAAACAGTGCTTGCCATAGTGACAAATATAAAAGAATATATACTAGAAAATGTTTCCCAGCCAGGCGCGGTGGCTCACGCCTGTTATCCCAGCACTTTGGGAGGCAGAGGCAGGTGGATCATGAGGTCAGGAGTTTGAGACCGGCCTGATCAACATGGTGAAACCCCGCCTCTACTAAAAAAAATACAAAAACTAGCCAGGCTTGATGACGCACGCCTGCAATCCCAGCTACTCGGGAGGCTGAGGCAGGAGAATCGCTTGAACCCAGGAGGCGGAGGTTGCAGTGAGCCAAGATCACGCCACTGCACTCCAGCCTGGGTGACAGAGCGAGATTCCATCTCGAAAAAAACCATATATATATATATATATAGAAAATGTTTCCTACTAATTCTTTAGAGTATGTGAATGATCTACACCACAGATTCTACAGGAAGTTTGGATGTGGTTGAACATTAGAAGCCCCTAATACCAACCATCAACTGTGGCTGATATTGTTTCTTTTTAATGCCTCCATTTTTATAATTGAGGGTAGGGTCACAGCTGAGAGAGAGTTAAAAAATTCAACCACCAGGCCAGGCACGGTGGCTCACACCTGTAATCCCAGCACTTTGGGAGGCTGAGGTGGGCAGATCACCTAAGGTCAGGAATTTGAAACCAGCCTGGCCAACATGGTGAAACCCCGCCTCTACTAAAAAAAAATACAAAAATTAGCCAGGCATAGTGGCAGGCGCCTGTAATCCCAGCTATTTGAGAGGCTGAGGCAGGAGAAAAGCTTGAACCCGGGAGGTGGAGGTTGCAGTGACCCAAGATTGTGCCATTGTACTCTGGGGGACGAGTGAGACTTTGTCTCAAAAAAAAAAAAAAAAAACAAGAAATTCAACCACAGGACAGCATTTGGGATGAAGGGACATTTCGCACATCTTGCTTTATGAGGATGGCTTTTTTCTTGTTCTTGTGAACCACAGCTTCCTCCTGGGCCCTCCAGAAATATAGCTGCTTATCAGAGCATTAATTCATTATCTGCTTTCAATTCATTAGTGTCCTAAAAGAATACTTGGGACAGACATTGTTGCCTTAACAACCGAAGACTTTAGGGAACCCTCAAAATCTTTTTTAAAAATATTCAACTTTTGTTTTAGAAGCTCCAGGGATATTAGTAAAATAATTTTAGTCAACTATTAGTAAAACAGTTTTAAAGATCCAAGGGTATTAGTAAAATAACAGATCAACTCACCCTGTTAGGAAAATAAGCTCAAGAACCACATGACCTGAAACATTCTTTTGCTCCCTGGCATGAACAAAGTGAACACCAAATCCTTAGGGTCATCAGATCCTAAATGGCTGACCCCAAGACGGCAGGCAAGGAAAGAAAGAGAACAGCTTTTATTAGGTCATTTTTCCTCCTCACGACTTCAGAAAATTGGGATAGGATGAAAAATTTAGTGGCCGGGCACAGTGGCTTACACCTGTAATCCCAGCACTTTGAGAGGCTGAGGTGGGTAGATCGCTTGACCTCAGGAGTTCAAGACCAGCCTGGCCAACTGGTGAAACTTCGTCTCTACAAAAAATACAAAAATTAACCGGGTGTGGTGGCGTGTGCCTGTGGTCCAGCTACTTGGGAGGCTGAGGTGGGGGATCACTTGAGCCCAGGAGGCAGAGGTTGCAATGGGCGGAGATTGCGCCACTGCACTCCAGCCTGGGGAACACAGCCAGACCCTGCCTCAAAAAAATAATAATAATAGACCGGGCGCAGTGGCTCACGCCTGTAATCCCAGCACGCTGGGAGGCCGAGGCGGGCGGATCACGAGGTCAGGAGATCGAGATCATCCTGGCTAACATGGTGAAACCCCGTCTCTACTAAAAATACAAAAAAAAAAAAAAATTAGCTGGGCGTGGTGGTGGGCGCCTGTAGTCCCAGCTACTTGGAAGGCTGAGGCAGGAGAATGGCGTGAACCCAGGAGGAGGAGCTTGCAGTGAGCGGAGATTGTGCCACTGCACTCCAGCCTGGGCAACAGAGCAAGACTCCGTCTCAAAAAATAATAATAATAATAATAATAGTAATAATACAGTTAATGTGAATTCATCTAATGTGAATATGAAGATTTCTAGGGAAATAATTAATACACTGAGATTACTTTGGGCATGGTGGTTCACACCTGTAATCCTCGCACTTTAGGATGCTAAGGAGGGTGGATTGCTTGAGCCCAGGAGAGTTCGAGACTAGCATGGTCAACATAGCAAGACCCCATCTCTATTTTCTTTAAAAATAGATAGATAGATAGATAGATAGATAGATAGATAGATAGATAGATAGATAGATGGACAGATAGATATATATAGAGAGAGAAAGATTCCTTATAAGGACAAATTTAGCTTAAGTTACAACTTTACAATTTTAATCTTCCTCTATTAAATTGTTATGTTTATATACCAAATACTTCAAAATTCTTTTTTTGAAAATAGAAAAATCTGTATCACTATTTGCTTGCTAAAGAACTAGGATTTATAAGGCAAAGTGTAAGCTAAAAAAACTGCTTAGGAACTTTTAAAATAAATTATATGAATAAAGGAGCTAAATCCAACAGTTCAATAGCCTCCAGATAATAATCTATCACTTACCCAGAATAAGGCTGATTATGGTAATTCCCCTAGAAAACACCTAGTTTTAAATATAAGCAATATCCTACTAAATTAATGAATCTTTTATTATATGCAACATTTGCTTCCAGTCTTAATATTCAGAAAAAGTACAGAACAGGGCGTATTATACTAAAGATAATGCCTAATATATAAACGATCATCAAAAGTTGATATTTATTTTGCTATTCCAACTTTTCCACCATTCAACACTTATAAGATTTAAAGTAAAGAATCTGAAGATAAGAAATACCTGGCTATTTTTTTTTAATAGGACTGAAGTGCCATCATCAACTTCAAATTCTCCATAGTCTTTTAGACATCGGACCTGAAAGAAAAAATGAGAGATGTTTTATCTAAATTAGTTTTTAATATGCAGTGACCAAAAAGTAAATCGGCATTATACAAATACACAGACAATAAGGACTTTGTTTCCTCTCTGTGTACTTAGGCCTAGTACTACTATTGTGGTATTCTAATAGTTCCAAGTGTCCAGTTTTGACAGGGAGGAAGAAGAACCGCAAAATCTCTGCTAGTAAATGTCAGCGCTGACAGCAAGGCGATGCAGGGAGACAACGATGTTGTCTCCTTCCCCTCTGAAATCCTGAAAAATTAAGCAGGTGAAATATCTATCCACAAGGAATGTTTTAGAAATGCTCCAACCTGCTTCTTATAGATCCCTCCCATAAAATATCAATATCTGAGAATGGGAGACAGGTAAGTCTGCAGTATTTGTTTTTGGAAGCAATTCTTCCAATCCTGTTCAAAATTCAGATGATTTCCCAGGAATACTTACAAGTACACCATGGAGGAGCAGATGCCACCTCATGTGACAGGATTCAGGAGTGGCAGCATTCTGATATCCACCTCTGCAACTTCAAAGGTGTTCCCAGGTACAGGTTATAGACCTGCTACAGCACTAAGTGCTGCCACAGGAAGTAAGGGGGCACTTTTCCTCTTCTAGGAGAATTCAGACTCAAGTTTATTCTCACGAGTACTAGTGATGAACTGCTATTGTTGCCAGGAGAGTCAACGCCAGCAACAACTATGTCTTCCACTTTTCCAGATAATTTTATCATGTCCTACCATCCCTCCGGAACCTTACCAAAGCACCCAAAGTATTTTAATTAAATATGAGAAATACCACTCCAGAAAAATCCCCCGAGTCCTTTGCATTTGCTGTTTTTTCTTTTCTTTTCTTTTTTTTGAGACGGAGTCTTGCTCTGTTGCCCAGGCCAGAGTGCAGTGGTGTGATCTCCATGCACTACAACCTCTGCCTCCCAGGCTCAAGCGATTCTCCTGCCTCAGCCTCCTGGGTAGCTGGGATTATAGGCACTCACCACCATACCCAACTAATTCTTGTATTTTTAGTAGAGATGGGGTTTCATCATGTTGGCCAGGCTGGTTTCGAACTCCCAGACCTCAAGTGATCTGCCTGCCCCCGCTTCCCAAAGTGCTGGGATTACAGGCATGAGCCACCATGCCTGGCCACATTTGCTTCTCTAAATAAATTTTTGTTTTGGGAAATCTCAAACACATTCAAAAGTAAAAAGACTACTCCATGTCCCCATCAACTGACATCAACACATGGCCAAGTTTGTTCCCCTCACCCACTTATGGGTTATTCTGGTCTTGAACTCCTAGACTCAAGTGATCCTCCCACCTCGGCCTCCCAAAGTGCTGGGAGTACAGATGTGAGCCTACTTATGGGTTATTCTGAAGCAAATCTTAGACATCATTTCACCTCATCTGTAAATATTCTATTGTCTACTTCTATAAAATCACATAATTTTAAAAATCCCAATACTGACTGTACATGGCAGCTCGTGCCTATAATCCCAGCATTTTGGGAGGCTGAGGCAGGTGGATCACCTGAAGTCAGGAATTTAAGACCAGCCTGGTCAACATGGTGAAACCCCGCCTCTAATAAAAATACAAAATTTAGCTGGGTGTGGTGGTGTGTGCCTGTAATCCCAGCTACTCAGGAGGCTGAGGTTGCAGTGAGCGAGATCACACCAGTGCACTCCAGACTGGGTGACAGAATGAGACTCCATCTCAAACAAATAAATAAAAATTATTAAGATGAGATAGTATTGGCATTTTTTTTTTTTTGAGACAGAGTCTCACTGTCACCCAGGCTAGAGTGCAGTGGTGTGATCTCGGCTCACTGGAACCTCTGCTTCCCAGGTTCAAGCAATTCTCCTGCCACAGCCTCCCTAGTAGCTGGGATTACAGGAGGGAGCCACCATGCCCAGCTAATATTTTTGTATTTCTAGTAGAGACAGGGTTTCACTATGTTGGCCAGGCTGGTCTCGAATCCTGACCTCAAATGATCCACCTGCAGCCTCCCAAAGTGCTGGGATTATAGGCATGAGCCACCGTGCCCAGCCTTAATTAATAATTTTTAATATCATGAACTATCTAGTTAGTATCCAAATTTCCCACTTGTCTCATGAACTTTTTTTAAGGTTTCCATGTTGAAATCAGAATCCAACTAAGCCACACATTACTTTTTTTTTTAATGTCTTGTCTCTTTTAATCTATAGGTTTCACTTCTTCTTTATTTTTTCCTTCCTCTTGGTATTTTATTTGTTGAAAAAATTGGGTGAGTAGTTTGTCACTGCAGCCTTGAACACCTGGTCTCAAGCAATACTCCTGCCCTGGCTTCCCAAAGTGTTGGGATTACAGACATGAGTCACTGCACAGGGTCAGTACAACTTTTCACAATCAAGATTTTGTTGTAGATTTCTTTGGGGTCATTTAACATGTTCCTTTGTCCCTGAGTTTCCTATAAAATGGAAGTTAGGTCTATATCAGATAAGGTGATTTTGTGGCAAAGTGTTATGTACTTTCTGTTATAAGACTCCATAAAACACAAAGTGCCTGGCTGCCTCTTTTTGGATATTGAGATTAATCAGTGGGCCCAAGTGTCATCCATACTCATGCATTATAAAGATCTCCATTATCCACTAAAAGGTTTTAGTAAATAAAGGGTTACAAGCATTAATCTAATTCTTATATTCCTGCTACATTTGTTAGCTGGAATTCTTCTATAAAAAGAAATTTCCTTTGTAAACTATTGGGCTACCTTAAGATAGAGTTTGTATAGTAAAGGCAATGGATGCTTTGATTCCATTCTCTAACTTGCCACCTTTCAAATGAGTTGGATCCCTCACATTCTCCAAGGAAACCTCAAAAATGTTTTATTTTTTAAAATTTTTGTTGGCCAGGCACAGTGGCTCATGCCTGTACTCCCAGCACTTTGGGAGGGAGAGGCAAGAGGATTGCTTGAGCTTAGGAGTTCAAGACGAGCCTGGGCAACATGGTGAAATACCGTCTCTACAAAAAAGAACAAAAATTAGCTGGGTGTGTTTGTAAGCACCTGTAGTCACAGCTACTGTGGAAGCTGAGGTGGGAGGATGGCTTGAGCCTGGGAGGTGGAGGTTTCAGTAAACCAGGACTCCTTGCACTAAAATAGCTGATTCCAGGTCCTAAATAACAAATGAGCCGAGATTGTACCACTGTACTCCAGCCTGAACAACAGACCCAGATACTGCCTCAAAAGAAAAAAAAAAAATTTGTTGTTCTTTGGTGTCATTATGCATTCATGCTTCTAACATAATTGATGTGATCTAATTCACCGCAGTTATTAGTCATGTTGATGCTAAAATTGTCCATTTTTTGGTTAGCAAGAGCTCCTCCAAATTGGCCCCCACATCCTTCCAGCAGTCCCCGCTTAGTCCTTGACACCTTCCTTCCTTTCTGGGAAGACAAGATGTTTCATGCTCAGCTCGTACATTTTTAATTCAGAACCTGGAATCAGCTATTTTTGTGCAAGGAGTCCTGGTTTACTTTAGTGGGAAGTGGCATTTAGGTATAGAATCTGGACACTCATGGCTAACTGACTTGGTCATTGTTTCTAGGCCTTTGTGGTAGGCAGAGCTAATCAATACTTTTTTTTTTTTTGAGATGGAGTTTCACTCTTGGTGCCCAGGCTGGAGTGCAATGGCGCAATCTTGGCTCCCCGCAACCTCTACCTCCCGGGTTCAAGCAATTCTCCTGTCTCAGCCTCCTGCGTAGCTGGGATTACAGGCATGTGCCACCAAGCCTGGCTAATTTTGTATTTTTAGTAGAGATGGGGTTTCTCCATGTTGGTCAGGCTGGTCTCGAACTCCCGACCTCAGGTGATCTGCCCACCTCGGCCTCCCAAAGTGCTGGGATTACAGGCGTGTAATCCCACACCTGACTCCTACTTTTTGATTTTTAAAGAAGGGACGATTCATGAGTCCATGCTGATACTTCAAACTCAAATTTAGGAATATAGGATTTTCCCTTAAGTTTTTCAACTTTGAATGTCTTTTCTCTCTCTCTCCTTTTTTTTTTTTTTTTTTTTTTTTTGAGACGGAGTTTTGCTCTTGTTGCCCAGGCTGGAGTGCAATGCCACAATCTCAGCTCACTGTAACCTCCTTCTCCTGGGTTCAAGCGATTCTCCTGCCTCAAACTCCTGAGTAGCTGGGATTACGGGCGCCTGCCACCATGCCTGGCTAATTTTTGTATTTTTAGTAGAGATGGGGTTTCACCATGTTGGCCAGGCTGGTCTCAAACTCCTGACCTCAGGTGATCCACCTGCCTCGGCCTCCCAAAGTGCTGGGATTACAAACGTGAGCCACTGTGCCCGGCCCCTTTTCTCTTATTCTGAAAACTGTTGGTAATGTCAATTACCCTTTTGCTCTATTCTTCAATATGAAAACTGTTTCAAAATAACAGTAACAAAATTATTACTAATAATATGATTAGTAGAAACAGGTTAAGAACTCTTTGTAATTCTTTTATCCTCAGAACATATGTACCAGGGATATACAATTTATGTGTTTTAAAGTAATGTAAATAACTCCTGGATTCAGGTAAAATGGTGCAGTAGGAAACATCAGGAATCTGTCTGCCTACCTCCACAACAACTGCACAGGCAGACTGTCTGACGTCAGTATTTTGGAACTCTGGAGTCTACTGAAGGCTTGAGGTTGGAGCTTTGACAAGCATTCACTGCAATTTACTGTCCATTTTGCCTCTTAGCATAGCAGCAGCTACCCATCCCGTGTTCCTAGCTTTGTGGCAGGCCACGGTGCATGTGTTCTTGGGGTAGCTTGTACACAGGTTGCTGGCGCAGAGTGTGCAAAAAGCACCCTGCTCCTCACTGCTGATTGCCGTTTCTGATCACAGAGGTGCAAATGATGAGGCTGGCAGACATTTTTGTCACACCTTCTCAAAGGCTGCAAGCCCCTCCCGTATTCCACTGAAGTGAATTCCACGGGATTTAAAGGGCTAGCACCGTTTTCCCACCCCCATTCATTTTTCTTTTTTCCCCTTTCAGGAGCCAGACATTAAAGACTAGGACAATGAAAAGCAACTGTGTATACAGGAAAAATTAGAAAGTGACCAAGGAAAGGCACAGGTTCAATAAAGATTTGAGAAAACCTTAAGGTTATACCTCAGGTTGATTCTAAGCACAGCGACAGCTTACAACAACCAAAAAAACAAAACCAGTAACAAAACCAGCAAACCCTGGGGGAAGGGGGAGAATCTGATTTATAGAGTTACAACATTATTAGATTGAAATGTCTGGTTTTCAGCAAAAACAATCAAATCACAAGGCATACAAAGAAACATAAAAGTATGGTCCATTCAGGCCGGGCGCGGTGGCTCACGCTTGTAATCCCAGCACTTTGGGAGGCCGAGGCGGGCGGATCACGAGGTCAGGAGATCGAGACCACGGTGAAACCCCGTCTCTACTTAAAATACAAAAAAATTAGCCGGGCGTGGTGGCAGGCGCCTGTAGTCCCAGCTACTCAGGAGGCTGAGGCAGGAGAATGGCGTGAACCCGGGAGGCGGAGCTTGCAGTGAGCCGAGATCGCGCCACTGCACTCCAGCCTGGGTGACAGAGCCAGACTCCATCTCAAAAAAAAAAAAAAAAAAAAAAAAGTATGGTCCATTCAAAGGAAAAAGAAAAATAAGAAATGGCCCCTGAAAAAGACTTGATGGTAGATCTATTACACAAAGACTTTACAACAAGAGTGTTAAAGATGCTCTAAGAACTACAGGAAGATGGGGAGAAGGTTATGGAAACAATGTATGAACAAAATGGAAATAATAGAGAAATAGAAAACCTAAAAAGACCAAAAAGATATTCTGGAGCTGAGAACTATAAAAACCGAAATGAAAAATTCACTTGAGGGATTCAAAGACGGATTGGAGCAGGCAGAAGAACAAGCAAACCTGAAGACAGGACAACAGAAATGACTAAGTTGGAAGAACAAAAATAAAAAAAGACCGAAGAAAAGGGCACAGCCTGAGAGACCTAAGGGGCACCATCAAGCAAACCAAGAAGAGAAAGACAAAGGGGCAGAGAGAATCTTTGAAGAAATAGTAACTGAAAACTCCTTAAATTTGATAAAAGACATAAATATAAACATCAAAGAAGCTCAACAAACTACAAGATGAACTCAAAGAGACTCGCAATGAGACACATTATAATCAAACTTTCAAAAGACAAAGAATCTTGAAAGCAACAAGAGGGCTGGGCAGGGTGGCTCACACCTATAATCTCAGCATTTTGGGAGGCCAAGGTGGGAGGATCACTTGAAGCCAAGAAGTTGAGACCAGTCTAGGCAACATAGGGAGACCCCGTATCTACAAAAAGTTTAATTCGGCCGGGCACGGTGGCTCACGCCTGTAATCTCAGGACTTTGGGAGGCCAAGGTGAGCTGATCACGAGGTCAGGAGATCGAGACCATCCTGGCTAACATGGTGAAACCCCATCTCTACTAAAAATACAAAAAAAAAATTAGCTGGGCATGGTGGCAGGTGCCTGTAATCCCAGCTACTTGGGAGGCTGAGGCAGGAGAATGGCGTGAACCCAAG
>NW_026652296.1:35910418-35948976 GCF_009828535.3 Hylobates moloch
TTGTGAAATGGCATGATCTCAGCTCACTGCAACCTCCTTCTCCCGGGTTCTAGCGATTCTCCCGCCTCAGCCTCCCGAGTAGCTGGGATTACAGGCATGTGCCACCATGCCCGGCTAATTTTGTATCATTAGTAGAGACGGGGTTTCTCCATGTTGGTCAGGCTGGTCTCGAACTCCCAACCTCAGGTTATCCTCCCTCCTCGGCCTCCCAAAGTGCTGGGATTACAGGCGTGAGCCCGGCCGGAAATTCTGACACAAGTTCTACCACAGATACCACAGAAACCACAGAAATGAACCCTGAAGATACTGCTAAGTGAAATAAGCCAGTCACAAAAAGACAAATACTTGTCATTTGTAGCTTCTCAGAAATTATTCTCTAATGAGAACAAAAGAAAACAAAAAGACAAATACTGTATGATTCCACTCACGAGGTAGTTACAGTAGTCAAAATCATAGAGACAGACAGTAGAATGGTGGTTGCTGGGGGATCGGAGGCAGGGGTATTGAGAAGTTATTGTTTAATGGGTATAGAGTTTCAGTTTTATAAGACGAAAAAAATCTGGATATGGATGGTGGTGACGGTTGCAAAACAATATGAAAGTTGCAAAACAATATGGAATGTTAAACAATATTTAATACCACTTAATGTACATTTAAAATAGCCAAGATGGCAGATTTTATATTGTATGTATTTTACTATTTAAAAAATAGAAAAAATAAATAAAATGAAACAAAAATACCTCCTGTTTTGACTAATCCACCAACTTGAAAGACATTTGTTTCATTTTACTTTCAAAATTTAGGATTGATTTTCCATTTTGATTTAACTTTGTTTTGACATTTGTTTCATTTTCTTTGTTTTGACATTTGTTTCATTTTACTTTCAAAATTTAGGGACTGGCCGGGCGCGGGGGCTCACGCTTGTAATCCCAGCACTTTGGGAGGCCGAGGCGGGCGGATCACGAGGTCAGGAGATCGAGACCACGGTGAAACCCCGTCTCTACTAAAAATACAAAAAATTAGCCGGGCGTGGTGGCAGGCGCCTGTAGTCCCAGCTACTCGGAGAGGCTGAGGCAGGAGAATGGCGTGAACCCGGGAGGCGGAGCTTGCAGTGAGCCGAGATTGCGCCACTGAACTCCAGCCTGGGCAACAGAGGAAACTCTGTCTCCAAAAAAAAAAAAAAAAAAAATTTAGGGACTGATTTTCCATTTTGATTTAACTTTGTTTTAGTAATAGCTAAAACATAGGGTTCCATACTCAAAACTATTAAAACAGGTATATTCAGAAAATTATAGCTGTTCCATCGTGTTCTGTCATCCCCCTATAGGTAGCTTGTTTGATTTGGTCTATGCTTCTTTTCTATTTTAATAGAAGCTAACACGTATTCATATACTCCTCTCTTCTTAAAAGGTAGTACAATTTACACATTAAAGAAAAATGCATTTTAAAAAGATATACATACTTCAATATATAGGCTTTTTGGTGGTTTCATATCCTGTGTAATGTCCAAACCTTCATCTCCTCCCAGTGACCTCATATAAGTAGCAAGAGATCTTTTATAATTATTAAACCACTCCATCTGCAAACATAGAGATGATCATTTGACAAAATTCTAGGAAAACTTGCACACATTGAATACTCATCCATTCGAAAACAGTACACATCCCAACACAAATCACTATTGTGACCATTCATTTGTTTATGCTAAAATATTATTAATTGCCTCCTATGATATAGGCATTGGTCTGGGTACTTACGATGAATCATTCAATAAAGTGAACAAAAATCTCTGTTCTCAGAGAGCTTACATTTCAGCATACTTAATAATAAACCTTAGGAATCTCTGACCAGAAACAGAACCATGAAAAAGACGCCATTTCAGAATTATATCTTCAAACTCTGCATTGATGCTATTTCTGAAAACTATAAAACATTGTTAAGAAAACCCAAATGTCCACCAACTGATGGATATGTGCCCATATGATGGAACATTATTCAACCATAAGTAACAATGAAGTTCTGAAACGTATTGCCATTACCACATGAAACACAAAAGGCCACATATTGCATGATTCTACTCATATGAAAAACCAGTAATAGGTAAATCTATAGAGACAGAAAGTAGATTCGGGATTTCCAGGAGCTGGGAGGAGGGAAGAAAATACAGAGTAACTATAAAGGGGACAGGGCTTCTTTGTAGGGTGATGAAAATATTCTCAAATAAGATGGTGGTATTGGATGCATAACAACTCTGAATATACTAAAAACCACTGCATTGTACAATTTAAGATGGTAAACTTCAGTGTATGAACCATATCTCAGTAAATCTGCTATTTAAAAAAAAAGTTGAAAAAATGAAAGACCTAATACCACATTCACAGATTGCATGATTCAATATTGTAATAACGTCAACAATCTATAGATTCAATTCAATCTCAATCAAAATCTTAACTTTCTTTAAAATGGAACCTGACAAACTGAGTCTAAAATTTACATGGAAGTGCAAAGGGCTAATAGTTGAAATGCTCTCAAAAAAGAACAAGATGGGAACTTGCTCCACCTACACTATATAATTACAGTAACTACAACGGTGGAATTGGTGTAAGGATAGACTAGCATAACAGAAGAAAAAGTCCTCCCATTCAAAATCCACAGGAATACTGACACTCAATGTATGACAAAGGTGGCACCACGCACCCAGTGATGGGAGAGGCAGATCTGTTCAATACATGGTGCTGGGTCATCTCAATATCTATATTCAAAATGAAGCATGCCTCCTATAGCATACACAAAACTTAATCCCAGTACTGCAGATCTCTTTGTAAAAGGTAAAATATAGCTCCTAAAAGATTACATAGAAAAAAGGCCAGGCGCGGTGGCTCATGCCTGTAATCCCAGCACTTTGAGAGGCCGAGGCGGGTGGATCATGAGGTCAGGAGATTGAGACCATCCTGGCTAACATGGTGAAACCCCGTCTCTACTAAAAATACAAAAAAATTAGCCAGGCGTAGTGGCGGGTGCCTGTAGTCCCAGCTACTAGGGAGGCTGAGGCAGGAGAACAGCATGAACCCGGGAGGCAGAACTTGCAGTGAGCCGACATCGCGCCACTGCACTCCAGCCTGGGCGACAGAGTGAGACTCCGTCTCAAAAAAAGAAAAAAGAAAAGAAAAATATCCTGGGAGGCTGAGGTAGGAGAATGGCGTGAACCCGGGAGGTGGAGCTTGCAGTGAGTCAAGATTGCGCCACTGCACTCCAGCCTGGGCGACAGAGCGAGATGCCGTCTCAACTTCTGGTCGGTGAGGTAGGCTCAGCCTGTAACCCAGTTTGGAGGCCAAGGCAATCTTGGAGGCAAGGTTTCACCTGGTAATACAAAAATTAGCCAGGCATGGTGGCA
The DNA here is from genome assembly GCF_009828535.3 of Hylobates moloch. Classification (NCBI taxonomy): domain Eukaryota; kingdom Metazoa; phylum Chordata; class Mammalia; order Primates; family Hylobatidae; genus Hylobates; species Hylobates moloch. Next base: position 35,913,813 of record NW_026652296.1, read on the forward strand.
CACACCTGTAGTCCCAGTTACTCCAGAGGCTGAAGCAGGAGGATCGCTTGAACCGGGGAGGAGGAGGTTGCAGTGAGCCGAGATTGTGCCACTGCACTCCAGCCTGGGCGACAGAGTCAAACTGTGTCTCAAAAAAAAAAAAGGAAATACTATTCAGCAATAAAAAGGAATGAGCTCGGCCAGGTGCGGTGGCTCACACCTATAATCCCAGCACTTTGGGAGGCCGGGGCAGGTGGACCACCTGAGGTCGGGAGTTCAAGACCAGCCTGACCAACATGGAGAAACCTATCTCTGCTAAAAATACAAAAAATTAGCCAGGCGTGGTGGTGCATGCCTGTAATCCCAGCTACTTGGGAGGCTGAGGCAAGAGAATCGCTTGAACCTGGGAGGCGGGGGTTGCGGTGAGCCAAGATCACACCATTCCACTCCAGCCTGGGCAACAAGAGCAAAAAACTCCGTCTTAAGTCGAGCACTGTGGCTCACGCTTGTAATCCCAGCACTTTGGGAGGCCGAGGCGGGTGGATCACGAGGTCAGGAGATCGAGACCACGGTGAAACCTTGTCTCTACTAAAAATACAAAAAAATTAGCCGGGCATGATGGCGGGCGCCTGTAGTCCCAGCTACTCGGAGAGGCTGAGGCAGGAGAATGGTGTGAACCCAGGAGGCGGAGCTTGCAGTGAGCCGAGATTGCGCCACTGCACTCCAGCCTGGGCGACAGAGCGAGACTCTGTCTCAAAAACAAACAAACAAAAAAAATTACATTTAGTGAAAGTCATCAATCATTAAAGGATACCGCGTGAATCTATATAAAGTTCAAAAAATGGGCAACACTAAATTATGGTGTTTAGAAATGCATGCTTAGGTGGTAAATGGCAAGATTTTTGTTGCTGTTTTAAGACAGGGTCTCACTCTGTCACCCAGGCTGGAGTGCAGTGGCACAATCTCGGCTTACTACAACCTCTACCTCCCAAGCTCAAGTGATCCTCCCACCTCAGCCTGGGACCACAGGCGCATGCCACCACACTTGGCTAAGTTTTTGTTTTTTTTTTTTCTTTTTTTGGTAGAGATAGGGTTTCACCCTGTTGCTCAGGCTGGTCTCAAACTCGTGAGCTCAGGCAATCCATCCACCTTGGCCTCTCAAAGTGCTGGGATTCCAGGTGTGAGCCACTGCATCCAGAGCAGTAAGATTTTTAAAAATAAGGAAGTGATTAGTCTGCACAAAAGTAAGGAGGGGAGTGATCAATGGGAGGAGGGACACAAAGGTTCCGGAGCAATGTTCTTTCTTGAACAGGGTGATGGATACACGGGAATTCCTCAGTGACACATCATTGGGCTGTACATCTTCGCCTTCCGCACCTTTCCAGATGTGTTTGCATGTGTCTGTTTTTATGTTAGATTTCACATAATGGTTAAATTCAGTGATTTTAAAAGATTTAAAAGATATGTATGCCAAGGTGGTAAAAACCGCATTGTCTTTTATAATATAAAGGATAAAAAATGATATTTTGTATTGATAAGTATGAAGAAAAGTTATCTGAGAGAGATCTTGCCAAATGAGTCAAACATGGGTGTTTCCATTGTGGTCTTTTCTGCTTTGTCTCCATTGAGAACAGTAGAGTATAACAGACCCCAAAGAGAAGATGAAGTGGAAGAAAAATCAAAAGCTGTTTTGACAATGAGGGTGTTACCCTCATTCAGTCTCATTCACAGACAAAAGGGCAATGTAGAATAAGCACGTTACTTCCATAAAAGAACATACTGATATAGTCACAAATTTTTATTTTAGTTTTCCTTATGGAAAAATATTAATAGGAAAGAAAAAAATACCTATTTTCACTATCTCTCATGTTAGTGGCTTAAAGATTCTAAACAGAAACTTAGGAAATCAAAAAACAAAGATGTTACCATTTTAAAAACATAAAAGATGTTACTATTTTGAAAACAAAAGATGTTACTATTCTGAAATCAGATAGTAAGATTTTTACTTATCATCAGTGTGCTTTCCTATTCTTTCAATGATGTTTTCTCTAAACATTAACACATGATCATGTTTCACGTTAGTAACCTTATTTTAGCTCTGCTTTTACTTTTACTTTTATTGCTACGCTGAGTCAACAATATTGAGATCATCATTCCCACTAATAAAGTGCTTACTATATACCAGGGATTTGCTAAAATTTTAATATGCGTTATTTTATTTACTCTTTGTCATTGCCCCATAATGTAACTACTATTATTATTTTCTTTTTATTCATGAAGGACTGAAGCTTTGAGAGATTAGATAATTTACCAAAGGGCTCAGAGTTAACAAGGCAGGGATCTGAATTTAGGTGGCAGACTCAAGCCCATGTGCTTTGGTCACCCACTGAAGCACTAACCTTGGGTAATACAGACACCTATGATGACATTCAGACCTCCTAGGCTCCTGTAAGCTGTCAGGAATACCTGGAAATATTCTTTGTTACTGGTCCAAAATGGTTGATGCAGTTGCCACCATGCAATTGCTCAAGCAGAGATGTCTGTGGTCTACTACAGAGTATATCTGTATTAATCTCTTCTCATCCTTCAGTGTTTCCAAAACATCACTACTAACAGAATGAGACCATGTATATTCCTTTTATTCTTTTTCCTTTTTTCTTTTTTCTTTTGAGACAGAGTCTCACTCTCTCTCCCAGACCGGAGTGCAGTGGTGCGATCTCAGCTCGTCGCAACCTCCACCTCCCAGGCTCAAGCAATTGTCCTGCCTCAGCCCCCCTGAGTAGCTGGGATTACAGGTGCACACCACCACACCCAGCTAATTTTTGTATTTTTAGTAGAAACAGGGTTTCACCATGTTGGCCAGGCTGGTATATTCCTTTTTATAGATGAAGTCACTGGGGTAGAAGGAAGTCATTTGCCAGTTTTGTAGTAATTCACAAACTCTTCCAAGAAACTATCTCAAGTTTCACTATTCTGAAACAACTTAATCTCTAGACCCATTAATATTATTTTATATAAGGCCGGGCACCGTGGCTCATACTTGTAATCCCAGCACTTTGGGAGGCAGAGGTGGGCGGATCACGAGGTCAGGAGTTCAAGACCAGCCTGGCCAATACAGTGAAACCGTGTCTCTACTAAAAATACAAAAATTAGCTGGGTGTAGTGGTGGGCACCTGTAATCCCAGCTACTCGGGAGGCTGAGGCAGGAGAATCGCTTGAACCCGGGAGGCAGAGGTTTCAGTGAGCCAAGATCGCGCCACTGCACTCCAGCCGGGGCAACAGAGCGAGACTCCATCTCAAAAAAAAAAATTATTTGCTGTTAACATTGTTATATTTCATTAAAATAGAAACTGACTTTGGGAACTCAGTAATCACAGAAAAGTGCTACCCTTACAGAAACAATGCCCAATATGAAATCTAATTGATGTGCTTGAATAAATGTAGCTTGTAATCATTTATAAAATTGTAAGAAACATATTAATCGCCAGGCACTGTGGCTCACACCTGTAATTCCAGCAATTTGGGAGTCCGAGAGGGGCAGATCACAATGTCAGGAGTTTGAGACCAGCCTGGCCAACATAGTGAAACCCCGTCTCTACTAAAATACAAAAATTAGCCAGGCATAGTGGCACGCACCTGTAATCACAGCTACTTGGCAGGCTGAGGCAGGAGAATTGCTTGAAGCCAGGAGGCGGAAGTTGCAGTGAGCAGAGAATGCACCACTGCACTCCAGCCTGGGCAACAGAACGAGATTCCATCTCAAAAAAATACACAAAAAAATTAATCTAAAATATTGTATGAGAAAAATAATTAAAGCTACTGTCGTTAGAGAAACAACATAGTGTTCTGTTCATCTCACCATAATACACAGGAAGTACCCCAAAGTTCAATTAATATAAGTAGATTTGAACACAAAGAGCATGAAGTGAGGTACTAACATGTTACCAATTTCGTAGTTACTGGTAAATCTGAGGTAGAGATTACTCATTTATTTATGCAGAAAATGAACAGAATGAAAATGAAGCTATGACAACAAATAGATCACTTTCAAAAATGTGCAGAATCTAAATGTGCAGAATCTAATGGCAAACACATTGAATTTTTTTTTTACTTTAAGTTCTGGGATACATGTGCTGAACATGCAGGTTTGTTACATAGGTATACATGTGCCACGGTGGTTTGCTGCACTAAATATTTGCTTTCTTAAGCTCTGTGCTATGGAACTGTAATGTAGTAACTGTTAACATTTATTTTTCTATTTTTTTTTTTTTTTTGAGACAGAGTCTTGCTCTGTCACCCAGGCTGGAGTGCAGTGGCGCAATCTCGGCTCACTGCAAGCTCTGCCTCCCGGGTTCACGCCATTCTCCTGCCTCAGCCTCTCCGAGTAGCTGGGACTACAGGCGCCCACCACCACGCCCGGCTAATTTTTTTTTTTTTTTTTTTTTGAGACGGAGTCTCGCTCTGTCACCCAGGCTGGAGTGCAGTGGCGCGATCTCGGCTCACTGCAAGCTCCGCCTCCCAGGTTCACGCCATTCTCCTGCCTCAGCCACTCCGAGTAGCTGGGACTACAGGCGCCCGCCACCACGCCCGGCTAATTTTTTTGTATTTTTAGTAGAGACGGGGTTTCACCGTGGTCTCGATCTCCTGACCTCGTGATCCGCCCGCCTCGGCCTCCCAAAGTGCTGGGATTACAAGCGTGAGCCACCGCGCCCGGCCCTGTTAACATTTATTGAGTGCCATCCTATGCTGTGCTCCACATGGACCACCTGAAGTAACCCTGTGATAGGCCTTGTAATAACACTGTTGTAGAATAAAGAATTTGGTGGGTCTCTCTCCCTCATTCCTGGGAGGTAGCTTCTAAATTCTTGGACTTTCTCAAGTAATAGGAGTGTCTTGTTATTTATGATGTGCCCTGAGAGTATGTGTTACCCAGGTGACTCGTGGTGAACCCCTAGATAGTCTGTGCTATCAAGATGACTCAGAGTTGGGACTGGCTATCCCAGAAAGACCAACCATGTGACTGAAGTATTGGGCCTTTGGCCCTCCTGATGTCAGTCTGACCTCCAGGGAGGGGTAGAGGGATGAAGATTGAGCTCAATCACAGGGCCAGTAATTTAATCAATCATATCTACGTAATGAAGCCCCAATAAACACTCTGGACATCAAAGCTTGTGTGAGCTTCCTTAGTTGACAATAACTGCAGGTAGTTAGTGTCAGAAGTCATTGCAACCTGTAATAGGTAATATGATCTTCATCCTGTAACGAGGAAATTTAGGCACAGAAACAGGTCAAGTGACTTGCTCAAGATTAGACGGCAGAGAGCCAGGATTTGAACCTAAGCCCACCTGATTCCAATCCTATGTCCTTAAATAATGGGCTAGTTCTTTGCCTCAGTGACTAGGCAAATATGAATTTTGATTAGGAAAGTATATATACACATATAAACATTTTATGGAATATCCCCAAATAATAATGCCAGTTTCTTAATCCCACTGATGGATCACTAGTAAGTAACATCATGGGACTCTATTTTGTTAAGTAATAATAGAATTTTCCACGTATCATTTAGAATTACTCCTCACCACATAGTTCCCCTCACATTATATACTAAATACCAGCCAAAAATTGGGGAAAAACAGACATTAAACACAAAAAGAGGAATACCAATAAACACTATTATAGAACAATGCCAGAACTTTAGCATTTTCAAAATTTATAAACTTGAACAATGCTAACTCACTTCTTCAGCAGCCATGTGAAATCGTAATGCATTTGGCAAGACGCTACCATATTCCCATCTGAGTGCTCTGATCCGAAGCAAGCGGTCATACCTAGGACATCAAGGTATTGGGTGGCATAAGAATACACGGGGGATCATGTGTGGACTTCATTTGGCCCCTGATGCAAACACACCAGCTCTAAACAGACATCTTAGGGACAACAAGAGGAACATGAACAGTCTGAGAGTCGGCCTGAAGGCACTGTCCACTCCTCCACGTGTGACAGCAGCACAGTAGTACTGGGAAAAAGGTCCCTAAGGTCCTTATTTCTTTCTCCTCCCCGCCTCTTTTTTTTTTTTGAGACAGAGTTTTACTCTTGTCACCCAGCCTGGAGTGCAATGGCACGATCTCCGCTCACTACAACCTCTGGCTCCCAGATTCAAGCGATTCTCCTGCCTCAGCCTCCCAAGTAGCTGGGATTAGGCACCTGCTACCACTCCCAGCTAATTTTTGTATTTTTAGTAGAGACGGGGTTTCACCATGTTGGCCAGGCTTGTCTCAAACTCCTGATCTCAGGTGATCCACCCGCCTCGGCCTCCAAAAGTGCTGGGATTATAGGCATGAGCCACTGTGCCTGGCCAAAGGTCCTTATTTCTAAGACAAAGAAGAAAAATAGTAAGAACACTACCGTATTCAGTAGTGAAAGACCATGATGCACTTAAATAGTGTGGCACCAACAAGCAAAACACGATGAAGAAAATATGGCAAAATAATAAAAATTGTTAAAACCATATGACAGCTCCACTGGGGTTCATTATAGTATTATTCTCCCTACTTTTAAAAGTGTTGTGATTTTTCATAATAAAAAATTTGAAAAATGAAAAAACAGAGGAAAAATTTAGAATGCTTACAAAGAGAGAGAGAGATCTAAGATTTCATGTTACCCATTTGAGATGGTCAACTGGGAAGCCACACAGAAAGTCCTGCCACCCCAAGCAAAAACTGAGAAGCTTACAGGTATGCTACAGTGCAGCGTCGATTTCTTAACAGAGAACAGTGTCGAAATTTGATAGTTGGTATCAAATCACTTCGTCCACCTGACTTTGCTTCATTCCTGATAGGAGCATTTAAAAAGAAAAAAAATATGTACTTTTCAGGATAAGTGAAATTTTCAAAGCCAAATAACAACTGAGTTACATGCTTGTTTTTAATCCATTTGTGATTAGCAGTTAACCTAAGCAAATAATAACTATTTGTACATCAGGGCTTTTATTAATATGCTAAAAAGCCAAAACCTAAACAACTTGCCTAAGATCATGCTACCAGATACGTTTTGTTTAGGCATTTGGTACTTTGCATTTTTGCACACTGATTAATCTCTACTCTTTCTAAAAGACACTGTGTTTATTCACTTTTCAGGATTCCATTATCACGCTGAGATAAGAGATAAACCTAACATGATGGACATGAGGTTATGGTCTTTTTTTTTTTTTTTTTTTTTTGAGACGGAGTCTTGCTCTGTCCCCCAGGCTAGAGTGCAGTGGCGCGATCTCAGCTCACTGCAAGCTCCGCCTCCCAGGTTCACGCCATTCCCCTGCCTCAGCCTCCCGAGTAGCTGGGACTACAGGCGCCCGCCAACACGCCCGGCTAATTTTTTTGTATTTTTAGTAGAGACGGGGTTTCACCGTGTTAGCCAGGATGCTGTCTCGATCTCCTGACCTCGTGATCCGCCCGCCTCGACCTCCCAAAGTGCTGGGATTACAGGCTTGAGCCACCGCGCCCAGCCGAGGTTATGGTCTTACGTCATGTCGTTATTCTATATAGTACCTCCCTTCCAGTGGAGCTTCCAAATCCTCATTATAATAAAGCGAGGTAAAATGGAGTCAAAATGGTCTTTCACTCATCTTACAAATATCTGTTGATCTCCAAATACGTGTACATACTATACTTCAGTATTTTTCACACTGAAAATTTTGGTTTTACCCTATAAAAAGTACATGTAACTTTTGAATGAATAAGAATCTACTTTGGAGTTTTTAAGCAACCATATGAATATAAAAAGAATTCATTCATGTAGTGCCTGGCTGCCTCTATGCCAGGCACTGTGCTAGGCCCTGATAATACAGGCAAAATACATATCCCATCCTGTCATGTCTTCCAGGGCTGTTCTATATACTTCTGCCACCCTATGAAAGTCTGATGAAACTAGGAGGGTGGAAGAAAGAATTTTGGATCATGAATTTGCGAATGGCATAAACACAGAGAATACAAGAAAATCATTCCCTTACTGAACCAAGGCCTATAGGGTCTCCTCCAAAACATCTATAACCTTCTCACTTTCTACCAAGTCTGGGTCACCTCTCTAGTAACCTGGTGACCAGCTTCCCCCACCTCTCAGCCCCTCCACACAGCAACCAGGATTATCTTTTAAGACACAAACACGCCACCACCTGTCCACACTTACACTTCATCTGGTGTCACCCTTTGCCACTTGCCAAACTCCAGCCACATAGGTCTTCTTTAAGTGTCAGTTTCTTGAGTGCCCCATTCTCTTCCATGATTCAGGGGCTTTTGCATATGCTGTTCCCTCCACCTAGAATGTTCTATGCCCACAGTCACTGCCTCCCTAAGACTTGCCTCTCCCGCAGGCCTCGGCTGAAATGTCTCTTCCTTGGAGAGAAGTTCCCTGATTCCTCAATTTAAGCTAGACCTTCTATTCATTTTTCTTTCTCCTTGCACTCTTCTGATTTCCTTCATAGCATGAATCCCAATTTGGCATATCTATATTTCATATCTGTCTTCTGCACTAGACAGTGAGCGCCAGGGATGGGCAATTTTTTTTTTTTTTTTCGAGATAGAGTTTCGCTATTGTTGCCTAAGCTGGAGTGCAATGACGCGATCTCGACTCACCACAACCTCCACCTCCCGGGTTCAAGCGATTCTCCTGCCTCAGCCTCCCGAGTAGCTGGGATTACAGGCATGCGCCACCACGCACGGCTAATTTTGTATTTTTCGTAGATACAGGGTTTCATCATGTTGGTCAGGCTGGTCTCGAGCTCCTGACCTCAGGTGATCCACCCGCCTCGGCCTCCCAAAGTGCTGGGATTACAGGCATGAGCCACACTGTGCCCCGCCCGGGACAGCCATCTTGACTGTTGTTTACCACTGAAATAGCACAGCCACTTACTGATACATATTTGTTTAGTACATATTTGTTGAGTAAATCAATGAATGGCTTAGGGACTTGAGTCCAGGACTTTAAATTTGCCTTATATTTACTGCAAATCTGTTGAGGTTCACTTCCTAAGTCCATCTGTAAAGATTTTTCTGTATCTCTCCTTATACACAGGAGTTGGAAGTGCTCCTATCATTTTATGTGCCCCACAAATCTTACCAGCCATAACACTGATTTCTATATTCAAGTCACTGATAAAAACACTGTAGCGAACAAGCCCAAAGAGGAAACCTCATGTCACAGACAGACTTCTAAGTTGAGACCTTGAATACTTCAACTTTGATCCAGTACTTGACAACCTTTGGTGTCACACAGGAACATATGAAGTTTGTCATACAGCCCAAATTCTCCACTGTGCTAGCTACCATGCTCAGTTCTAAAGAGTCAATAAATCTAGTCACCTCTCTGGACCTACTACGCTGAAGCCTTTTATAGCTAGTTCTCAGAGAACTCTACTCAAACTATCAGAAATCACTGCTGCTCCTATTTATATCCATTTATAAACTTCCTATTCTTCCTTTAACAAACGCACTAAGGCATCTGTTGATAAAAATATAAACAGTGGGAACCATGTATTTCACTTTGTTAGGTTTTTACTTTATTATTTTTAAAGATGGAGATCTCCTTCTGTCACCCAGGCTAGGGTGCAGTAACATGATCATAGCGCACTGCAGCCTCAAACCCCTGCACTCAAGCAAGCCTCCCACCTTACCCTGCTGAGTAGCCAAGACTCCAGGTGTGTACCACCACATCTAGCTAATTTTTATTTTTTTTTAATAGAGAGAGTCCTGCTATATGTCCAGGCTCCTGGCCTCAGCTGATCCTTTTGCCTTGGCCTCCCAAAGCACAGGGATTTATAGCCATGAGCCACCGTGTCCGGCCTATTTTCACTTTTTATTTTAGGGTATGTCATTTATTTTAGGTCCACTCTAATTCCTTTCAACTCCTATCAGCCAAACAACAGATATTTATTAAGCAGTGATCAGCACAAATTCCTTCAGACTTTTGCTAATTTGTACAGCTAGAGCAGATAATTTTACAGATAATTTTTAAAAATCACATCCCAAAACTAATGCAAGGTTATCTGATTTCAACATCTTTTTTTTTTTTTGGAGACAGTCTTGCCCTACGCCAGGCTGGAGTGAAGTGGTGCAATCTCAGCTCACTGCAACCTCCGCCTCCCGGGTTCAAACAGTTCTCCTGCCTCAGCCTCCCGAGTAGCTGGGATTACAGGCGCCCACTACCACACCCAGTTAATTTTTGTATTTTTAGTAGAGACAAGGTTTCACCAGGCCGGGCGCGGTGGCTCACGCTTCAGCACTTTGGGAGGCCGAGGCGGGTGGATCACGAGGTCAGGAGATTGAGACCACGGTGAAACCCCGTCTCTACTAAAAATACAAAAAAAAAAATTAGCCAGGCGTGGTGGCGGGCGCCTGTAGTCCCAGCTACTCAGAGAGGCTGAGGCAGGAGAATGGCGTGAACCCGGGAGGCAGAGCTTGCAGTGAGCCGAGATTGCGCCACTGCACTCCAGCCTGGGCGACAGAGCGAGACTCCGTCTCAAAAAAAAAAAAAAAAGGTTTCACCGTGTTGGCCAGGCTGATCTCAAACTCTTGACCTTGTAATCCGCCCGCCTCAGCCTCCCAAAGTGCTGGGATTACAGGCGTGAGCCACTGTGCCCAGCCAATTTCAACATCTTAATTATTGAATTGTTTTAGAATATCGATCTTATGAAACTTACACATCGGACTGGTTTTGTTCATACAAAGCTTTCATCTCCTCCAGAACTTGTCTGAGTCCATCCTCCTAGAACATATAAACCGATATTGAAATCCACTGATATCCCCACCTATTCTGTGGCAATATTCTATCAATACTGAACTGTATCTTTCATTTATATACTTTAGCAAAAAGCAATAGTCCTTTCACACCCCACTAGCATGGTTATAACAAGTGTTGGTGAGATGCGGAGAAACTGGAACCCTCGTACATTGCTGGTGGGAATGTAAAACGGTATAGCCCTGTAGGCAAAAACTTGACAGTTCCTCAAAAGCTACACACAGAATTACCATATGACTCAGTAATTTTACTCCTAGGTATATATATATATACTCAAAAAAACAGAAAACATGTTTTTTGCAGCATTATTCATAACAGTAAAAATGTAGAAACAACCCAAATGTCCATCAAATGATAGATGGATAAACCTTCCACTTATCTGAAAAATCTAATATAATAAAAAGAATGGGCCAGGGGTGGTGGCTCATGCCTGTAATCCCAGCCCTCTGGGAGGCTGAGGCGGGTGGATCACCTGAGGTCAGAAGTTCAAAACCAGCCTGGTCAACATGGTGAAACCCCGTCTCTACTAAATATACAAAAATTAGCCAGGCGTGGTGGCAGGCTGTAATCCCAGCTATTCAGGAGGCTGAGGCAGGAGAATCGCTTGAACCCGGGAGGCAGAGGTTGCAATGAGCCAAGATCATAAGATCATGCCATTGCACTCCAGCCTGGGCAACGAGAGCGAAACTTCGTCTCAAAAAAAAAAAAAAAAAGAATGAACTACTGACAACATATACAACGAGGGACGAGGATAATCTGAAATACGTTATACTGAGCAAGAGATGCCTGACACAGAGTTTACATGAAATGATTCCCTCTGGCCCTTCACAGGAAAAGTTTGCCAAAAAGAATAATATCATCTGTAGTCAGAGAAAGCAAATTCATGGTTGCCTAAGGCTATAGGTGGGAGGTAGCTATAAAAGGGGGGCAAAGTTACAGAAATCTTTTTAAATTTATTTTTGTGGGTACACAGTAGGTATATATATTTATGGGGTATATGAGATATTTTGATAATTACAGAAATCTTGATCAGGGTGCTGGTTATAAAGACATACATATTAGTCAAAATTCAAAAATCTGTTAAAATACACATTTTGTTGTATGTAAATTATACATCAATAAAATTGACGAACAAAGATATCAATCGTCCTACTGAAGCATGAGGTATAAAGAAAAATATGTAAATAATTCATAATTTACTAAAAAATGGTCTTTTTTTTAGATGGAGTCTCGTACTGTCGCCTGGGCTGGAGTGCAATGGTGCGATCTGGGCTCACTGCAACCTCTGCCTCCTGGGTTCAAGCGATTCTCCTGTCTCAGCCTCCAGAGTAGCTGGGATTACAGGCGCCCACCACCACGCCTGGCTAATTTTTTGTATTTTTAGTAGAGACAGGGTTTCACTATATTGGCCAGGCTGGTCTTGAACTCCTGACCTCAGGTGATCCACCCGCCTCAGCCTCCCAAAGTGCTGGGATTACAGGGATGAGACACTGGGCCTGGCTTAAAAGTGATCTTCAAAGGTTAATACCAAAAGAAAGAAAAAGGAATAGTGTTTTTGGTTTGAACTGCAAAAACCGGCCATAGGAGTTTTTCTAGTATCCAGTTTGGGGCAAATTTTCCCTTGGAAAAATAAAACATTAGAATTCTGATTTTTGTTGTTGTTGTTGTTGAGATGAAGTCTCACTCTGTGGCCCAGGCTGGAGTGCAGTAGTGCGATCTCAGCTCACTGCAACCTCTGCCTCCCAGGTTTAAGTGATTCTCCTGCCTCAGCCTCCCGAGTAGCTGGGACTACAGGTGTGCACCACCAATGCCCGGCTAATTTTTTTTTTGAGACGGAGTTTTGTTCTTGTCACCCAGGCTGGAGTATAATGGTGCAATCTTGTCTCACTGCAACCTCCGTCTCCCGGGTTCAAGCAATGATTCTCCTGCCTTAGCCTCTCAAGTAGCTGGGATTACAGATGCCCACCACCACGTCCAGCTAATTTTTCTATTTTTAGTACAGACAGCGTTTCACCATGTTCACCAGGCTGGTCTCAAACTCCTGACCTCAGGCAATCCACCCACCTCAGCCTCCCAAAGTGCTGGGATTACAGGTGTAAGCCACCACGCCTGGCTAATTTTTGTAATTTTTTTTTTTTTTTTGGTAGAGACAGGGTTTTGCCATGTTGGCCACACTGCTCTCAAAACTCCTGACCTCAAGTGATCCGCCTGCCATGGTCTCCTAAAGTGCTGGGAGTACAGGCAGGAGCCACCGTGTCCAGCCCTAAATGATTAAATATTGCCCAATAGGTCTGCCAACAATCGAAACAGAAGCAATCCCATCTCTTTTTCACAATCTATTTTTAGGGCCAAAATATATGCATTGGCAAAAATGCTGTGGTATATACAAATGGCACAATTCCAAAATCAACTACTCAACTCTGCTCAAAAGATGTAATTCCTGATGAAAAATGCAAGCATGACTTCTACCTGAGCCCAAGGTAATTTTCTTACCTTTTCCTTTTTGAGACAGGGATTCAGTCTGTCACCCAGGCTGGAGTGTAATAGTGTGACCACAGTTCACTGCAGTTTCAACTTCCTGGAGCCATGCAATCCTCTCACCTCAGCCTCCTAAGTTGCTGGAACTACAGATAGATGTGTGCCATCACACCCGGCTAATTCTATTTTTTGTAAAAATGGGGTATCACTGTGTTGCCCAGGCTAGTCTAGAACTCCTGGGCTCAAGCGTTCCTTCCACCTTGACCTCCCAAAGTGCTGGCTGGGATTATAGGCATGAGCCACCATGCTTGGCCTAATTTTCTTAAAAATGTACTTTTTAAAAAAAGTATCAATTCTGCACATAGAAAGGGTGTAATCACTTTTCTATTTACTGGACACAGCCCTTAACCATGAGTGATTCCAGAAGAAAAGCCTGTGTGTTGAGCCAGGCACGGTGGCTCACGCCTATAATCCCAGCACTTTGGGAGGCTGAGACGGGTGGATCACCTGAGGTAAGGAGTTTGAGACCAGCCTGGCCAACATAGTGAAACCCCATCTCTACTAAAAATACATAAAATTATCTGGGCATGGTGGCGGGCGCCTGTAATCCCAGCTACTAGGGAGGCTGAGGCAGGAGAATTGCTTAACCCGGAAGGCGGAGGTTGCAGTGAGCCAAGATCGCACCATTGCACTCTAGCCTGGGCCACAGGAGTGAAACTCCATCTCAAAACAATAAAAAAAAGAAAAAAAAAGAAAAGCCTGTGTGGTCCTTGGGCCTGTCAGATCCACTGTCAGCCTTCCTCTGTGCCACTGAGTCGGAGGCCAGCGTCCGCAGGCTGAGTGTTCCAGGCTGCTGGATCACCTTGAGTATCAGGTGGGTTTGTCAGTGGAAGGCACTAGTGAGACAAAAGGTGCTCCACTGAATTAAGACCTACAAGAGAGTGATTCTACAACTTCTTTTTTTTTTGAGGCGGAGTCTCTCTCTGTCGCCCAGGCTGGAGTGCAGTGACCCGATCTTGGCTCACTGCAACCTCCGCCTCCCAGGTTCAAGCAATTCTTCTGCCTCAGCCTTCCGAGTAGCTGGAACTACAGGCACATCCCACCACGCCCGGCTAACTTTTTGTATTTTTAGTAGATACGGGGTTTCACCGTGTTAGCCAGGATGGTCTCAATCTCAGGACCCTGTGATCCGCCTGCCTCGGCCTCCCAAAGTGGGGGGATTACAGGCATGAGCCACCATGCCCGGCCTGATTCTACAACTTCTAAGACCAGCCCCTAGCCCCCACAAAGTGATAACCCAACATTTATCTTAAAATTTGAGTACAACAGAGAGCTAAACTAAGTGTCAGAGTCAGGTCCAAAATCCAGCTTGGCCGCACCTGTTTGCAGTCTCTCTGTTCTCTAGGCCTGTGTCCTGATATGTACGATGACCTCTAAGTTCCTAGTTCTCTGGCCACATTTTAGCACTTACACACTGCTGCATTCCAGCATCTCTACTGAGCTGCAGACTGCTGCCTAACTTTTTAAATGAGGTAACTGTTCTGAAGTTGAAAAAACAATTGACTGGAAACTGGAAAACCTGTGTTCAAGTTGAAGCTCTACCTCCAATATGCTGTAAATTCAGACGAGTTCCTTAACTTGACCCATAATTTGTGTCAGCTCAGTTTCTTCATTTGTAAGACAATCTAATTGCCTGGCTAGGTGCTCTTTAATGTTCAAAACAAAACTCATTACCTTTCCCAACACACTCTATCTCCTGAACTCTGATGTTGTTTACCCAGTTTCCTAAGGATCCTCCAAGATCCCAATTCCTCCCTCTCATTCATTATGGACACCAATCTGCCCCTGCTCTAAGTTACAAGTCATGTTTGCTTCATGTCTCTAAAACCCAAACACTGATCTCAGTGCCACTGACCTGACACAGTTCAGACCACACACCTCTCACCTGCTCTATCAGCTACCCAGTAGCCATCTCCCTGTCCCATTCTTTCCTCTCTTCAATCCATTCCCCATATTGCTGCCGCAGTTATCTTCAAAACACAAAAATTACCCTATCACTTCCTTGTCTAAAATCCTCTACCAGCTCCCAGCATGCCTTATGAGTGAACAACAAACTCATGTAGGCTGTGAGCCATCTTCCTAGCCTCCCCACAGGCCCTATTGGTCACCCTCTCCAGTGTGACCACGTGACTTTGTGCTGCAGCATCCTTTGGCTGGGATGCCTCACTTCCTTCTCAGATCAGTAACCTCATCCTTGAGGATGGAAAGGCTCATACGTCACCTCCTCTAGCCCAGCTCATACTGGTGTTTCTCCTTCGTGCTCCTTGCTATACCTCCTTGGTATCACTTATCGTGGTGAATTCTATCATCTGTTTTTGTGCCCCTCTTCCAGCAGAAAGTGTCCTGACATCCACATAATGCCTGCTCTATGACAGAAGTGAAATATAGAATTCAGAGTGCAGGCTCCGGAGCCAAGAGTGCCAGGGTTCAAATCCTAGCTTTCTTGCTGTGTCACCTTAGGCAATATACTTAAATCTCCCCAATCCTATGCATATATAGCTGAAAAAAGTAGAAAACAATAGTTTAAACATCAAAAAGTTATGTTTTGTTTGGGACACGGTCTCCCTCTGTCACTCAGGCTGGAATGCAGTCGCACGATCAAGCGATCCTCCCGCCTCGGCCTCCCAAAGTGCTGGGATTAGAGGCAGGAGCCATGGCACCGGGCCCTCAAACGGTTATTAGAAAGACAAAAGATAATGTACATGAAGTGCTTAGCACTCTCCCAGGGGTAGCAGTGATAGAAAAATACAAATAATCATAATATTAATAGTAATAGTAGCAGCAGGAGAAAAGTTATATTAATAGCTAACACTGGCTCGGCCCTTACTGTATGTGAGGCATATGCAAAGACCCTTACACGTGCCACTCATTTTGCGTCCACTACATCACGCGTTGGGTACTGTTGTCACCATCCCCATTTTTGCGTATGAGAAAACTGAGAGCACAGAAAGCTTGAGTAACTGCCCCAAAGTCACACTACAGAACCAGAATCTCAGCCAGGTTCCACA
Source organism: Hylobates moloch (assembly GCF_009828535.3). Lineage (NCBI taxonomy): Eukaryota > Metazoa > Chordata > Mammalia > Primates > Hylobatidae > Hylobates > Hylobates moloch. Next base: position 35,930,129 of record NW_026652296.1, read on the forward strand.
GGCCTAGCTTTTACTGACCACGATTAGATGCCTGAGTGAGCAAGAAATGCTAAATTATCAGGCAACCTGTAAATGTTTTAAGGGACCGGAACAAATCTGTCCAAGGAAAACTGCTAAAATGTGCTCAGATGAGGAAATTCACCAAATCGCTGGGTAGCGTAAGCATGAATGCCTTCTTTTTCCTCCTGAATTTTGTTGTGCTACTTCCCAAGTTTTCCAGAGCTCGGAGGGAACAAGGTGCGAAAGGAAACCCTGCCAGGGAGCCGCCCCGCCCCAGAGCCCAGGGCCCAAGCCCGGCACACCCCGTCCGAGTCTACCCGCCCCTCACGTTGAAGGCAGGCAGCTGCCCTTCTGGCGCGCGGTGCAGCTCGCGGATCAGTTCCATGGCTTTTTCGCAGAACATGGCGGACGCTTCCCACTGCCGCGGCCTCGCCAACCGCCAGCTCTCACGCCAAAATGGTATCTGTGCTCTCGGCGCCTCACTCCTTTCGTTCCGGTCCTACAGCGCCAGGCTCTCGCCTCGGCCTCCGTTCCGCGCTTTGGCGCCAAACAAAGCTAGCCAATAGGAACCCGGCCTACGGCGCCCGAAAAGGGACACCGCCGCTCAGGCGCATTCTTGGAGGGGCGGAGTTAGAGGGGTTCTTCCAAGGAGAGGTCCCCGCCCCGGAGATGGGAGAATCCCTCGGTGGAGCAGAGGCGGCTTTTCGAGTTCTCAGGCGGTGGGCCTCAGGCGGTGGCCGGGGGACTGTACGGGCAGCAGAGCTGGAAATAAATGCACGCCCCGCAGCTTCCTTCTCATTTTCCTTTTGATTCATTCATTCTCGTTTAGGTTCAAGAAACGGGCACTTTGAGGTTAAGAGGAAACGCCCAAAAACTTGGTGTGCATTGGTAGGACGCAAGCGTTTCAGTTTTGCAGTGCGGGTTTTCTGTTTGATATTAAAATGAGACTATCTTTTATTGGGTACCTAGTGCTGGTAGGGACTGCAGTGTGTATTTCATTCCCACAATTCTCTCTGAAGTGTTTTAAGACCCGGGATTAATAAGGAAACAGAAGTTAGGTAACTTGCCCAAGGTCACACAGCTCCAGAGTGATTAGACTGTTATTTAGGCTTTCCATTTCCAACACCACAGTACCACCCTTTGATTTTAAAGTAGTCATTTAAAAACATTTGTAACATCTGCCCTAGATTAACACTAATTCTCTAGGAATTTTCTTGGCTAGATGGTTATGGAATATTTCTTAACCATATAGAAGATGGGAATCACTGCTAAAGAATTGTTTTATTAGGCAATTTTTCAAAAAGCAATGTTAATTTCTAACAAGCAATCTTGGATTTTATTTTTGAGACGGAGTCTCGCTCTGTCGCCCAGGCTGGAGTGCAGTGGCACGAACTCGGCTCACTGCAAGCTCCGCCTCCCAGGTTCACGCCATTCTCCTGCCTCAGCCTCTCCAAGTAGCTGGGACTACAGGCGCCCGCCACCACGCCCGGCTAATTTTTTTGTATTTTTAGCAGAGACGGGGTTTCACCACGTTGGCCAGGATGGTCTCGATCTCCTGACCTCATGATCCTCCTGCCTCGGCCTCCCAAAGTGCTGGGATTACAGGCGTGAGCCACCGCGCCTGGCCACCAGGCAGGCACTCTTGATGTGGAAAATTGGGCTAAAGCAGGAGAAGGATTAAAGCAGACTCATCAAAAAGGTCCTAAAGTTGATTTTTCTTTTTTCCACTTGGAGTTTAATTCGTACTGTACTTCTGCCATTATTTCCTTATTATTCTGTGGGGCAACAGGCTGAATCTAAAAATCTGAAAGAATCTGTTGTCCTACCCACAGCTCCAATTGAAAATAAAAAACAGGAGAAGGAGGATAAAAATTGGCCTATACCGCCTCCTCCAGTTGCAGAAACATCTGTACTGCCTCCTTCAGTAGCAGAAATAGAGATCCCAATACAAAGAATTTTACACTCTGCTGCCATAGCTGGAGAGCCCTTAGAACACTGTGCTTTTCCTATTTTTGTAAGGTCTGATCCAAATAATCCACAGCAGGTTATTCATGAACACACTCCACTAGAGTTTAAGTTGTTAAAGGAATTAAAAGTAATTGAGTGTGGTAAATAATGGCAATACAGAGCCCATTTATCTTAGGATTGCTAGAATCCGTGTTTGGTGCTATGAGTCTTTTACCCTTTGAAACACTTGGTGTGAGCTTGCTTGTCCGCTAGCACATATCTGACATGGAATTTAAATTAGCAAGAAATGTGTGCAGACCAGGCTAGACAGAATCATGTTGCTGGACATGGAGACATTACAGAGGATATGCTGTTAAGTAATGGCCCTTATTCAGACCTGGAACATCAAATGGCACTCCCAGACACTGCTTATCAGCAGTGCACACAGGCCGCTAAAGGCACCTCAAATGGCACATCAAATGGCACTCCCAGACACTGCTTATCAGCCGTGCACACAGGCCGCTAAAGGGCCACAATTCCTGAAGACGGAGTCCCAGTACAATCCTTTTTACATATCATGCAAGGGTTGCAAGACTCCTATGCACATTTTCTTTTCCTTTTTCTTTTTTTTTGAGACAGAGTCTCGCTTTGTTGCCCAAGCTGGAGTGCAGTGGCACAATCTCGGCTCACTGCAAGCTCCGCCTCCCGGGTTCACGCCATTCTCCTGCCTTAGCCTCCCAAGTAGCTGGGACTACAGGCACTCGCCACCATGCTCGGCTAATTTTTTGTATTTTTAGTAGAGATGGGGTTTCACCGTGTTAGCCAGGATGGTCTCGATCTCCTGACCTCGTGATCTGACCATCTTGGCCTCCCAAAGTGCTGGGATTACAGGCGTGAGCCACTGCACCTGGCCACCCTATGCACATTTTCTTGCAAGACTGCAAGAAACAGTGAAGCGTCAAATTCCTCATACCGCAGCTGCAGAAATGCTAATCTTTACTCTAGCTTTTGAGAATGCAAACATGGATTATAAACATGCACTGGCATGGTGAGGTGTACAAAAAACTTGGGAAATTTTCTCAGAGCTTGTCAGGATGTGGGAACTGAGCTTCATCACTCTGCAATGTTAGCGCAAGCAATGGCTAATTTAGCAGTTGACAAATCTAAAAGGAGCCAAGGATCAAACCCTAAAATGGGAAAATGTTATGATTGTGGGAAAACTGGACATTTTAAAAAGGAATGCCGCCATATCTCAGGACAGAAAGGACCTTACAATACAGTGCCCCACCCAGCAGAAAAAAACGCCAGGACTTTGTCCTTGCTGTAACAAAGGAAATCACTGGGCTAATCAGTGTCGCTCAAAATTTCATCAGAATGAGACCCCCATGCCAGGAAACAAGACGGGGCCTGGACCCGGTCCCCACAAAGAATGAGGGCATTCCCAGCCCAGACCTCAACCCCGTTTCAGGGATGAATTCCCAGAGGCACATTGATTCCCTCACCCCAGGAACACCACAAAGTGCAGGATTAGATCTACCCTCCAGAGAAAGAATCACGTTAGTAGGGGGAGACAAACCTATCAAAGTTCCCACTGGTACTTGGGGACCTTTACCAACAGGATACATGGGACTAATTTTAGGCAAAAGCCATCTTAACTTGCAAGGCATCACTGTAGTCCCAGGAGTGACTGACTCCGATTATGAAGGAGAAATTCAAGTAGTTTTAATGTCACAAGATCTTTGCGTTTTTGAACCGGGAGAATATATTGCTAATTATTGCTTATTCCCTGCAAATTACACCCTTCTCCACGAAAGGAGAAACAAGGAAATAAAGGGTCTGGGAGCACAACTACATGGGAAATCTATGTATCCCAACCCATAGCCCCTTATAGACCTACCTGTGTAGTACAAATTAAAGGAAAGAAATTTTATGGACTTATGGATACAGGAGCTGATGTATCACTAATATCTAAAGACAACTGGCCCCCATCCTGGCCCTTGCAATTAACTTCTATGTCCCTAGTGGGAGTAGGCACAGCTCAAAGTGTTCAACAGAGCCCTGAGATTTTATCTTGTCTTGGTCCAGATGGACAGTCATATACTTTTCAGCCTTATGTTGCAAATATAGCTATCAATTTATGGGGTCGAGACTTACTTACAGCATGGGATATGAGACTTACAAATGAAAACTTCCATAACCCAGGATTTAAAATGTTGAAGAACATGGGATATCAGAGGGGAAAGGGTTTAGGAAAATTTCAAGGAAATCCTAACCTGGTATCTGTAACTGGAAAAACAGAAAAGGGCTAGGACATCAAGATTTCTGATGGGGGTCATTGATATTTCTCCTCCACCCACTGCCTTACCATTAGAATGGTTCAGTGACAAACCCATATGGGTGGATCAATGGCCCCATCTCAGGAGAAGCTGACACAACTTCAGCAGCTAGTAAAAGAACAATGGGATGCCAGACACAGAGTCAGCCCCTGGAATTCTCCAGTATTTGTTATTACAAAAAAGTCCGGAAGATGGCGACTGCTACATGATTTAAGAGCTATTAATGCACATATAAAACTGATGGGTGCCTTACAAAAAGGTTTACCATCTCCAGTTGTAGCAATAGATCTTAAGGATTGTTTCTTTACTATACCCTTACACGAGAAGGATAAGCCTCGATTCACCTTTTCTGTGCCTTCTATTAATCAAAGAGAACATGTTTCTCGTTATCAATGGAGAGTTTTACCCCAAGGCATGCTTAACACTCCTACGCTATGTCAGCCTTTTGTAGGGCAGGCATTAGAGCCTCGGAATACGTTTCCTACTGCTTACATCATTCATTTCATGGATGATATTCTTTTGGCTGCTCCTACAGATCAAATCCTACATTAGTTATTCAGAGAAACAAAGCAGGCTTTGACTAAATGGAATCTCCAAATAGCTCCAGAAACGGTACAAACAACTTCCCCATTCCAATACTTAGGAACTATTGTTAGAGAAGTGTACAGCCTCAGAAAGTAGTTCTCCATAAAGACAGGTTACAGACTTTAAAGGATGTTCAGCAATTATTAGGAGATATTAATTGGCTATGGCCGATGTTAGGTATTGCTACCTACCAACTTACACATCTTTACCAAACCCTGCAAGGAGATTCTTCTTTAAATTCCCTGCAGCAAGGCCGGGCGCGGTGGCTCACGCTTGTAATCCCAGCACTTTGGGAGGCCGAGGCGGGTGGATCACGAGGTCAGGAGATCGAGACCACGGTGAAACCCTGTCTCTACTAAAAATACAAAAAAATTAGCCGGGCGTGGTGGCGGGCGCCTGTAGTCCCAGCTACTCGGAGAGGCTGAGGCAGGAGAATGGCGTGAACCCGGGAGGCGGAGCTTGCAGTGAGCCGAGATTGCGCCACTGCACTCCAGCCTGGGCGACAGAGCGAGACTCCGTCTCAAAAAAATAAAAAATAAAAAATAAATAAATAAATAAATTCCCTGCAGCAATTAACTAAAGAGTCAGAAGCTGAATTATGGCTTATAGAGCAAAGGTTACAGCAGAGACATGCCTCAAGGCTACAACTGCAAAAACCCTTGCTTTTGTTTACTCTTCCTACCCCCCACTCTCCAATAGGACTTTTGGGCCAGTTCATAGACAAGTCTGTAACAATAATAGAATGGCTCTTTTTACCTAACCAAACAGTCAAAACCTTGCAAGTTTATTTTTCTTTAATTATACAAATTGTGACTATGGGCAGGCATACGTCAAAAATGCTTACGGGATATGACCCCGACAAAATTATTGTTCCTTTAGACTCCCAGCAACAAGCCGCAGCTTGGGAAATGTCGACTGCTTGGCACACTGCTTTCGCAGACTTCATAGATGCTATAGATAACCACTACCCCTCAGACAAAATTTTACAGTTTTATAAAATCCATTCTTTCATTCTTCCTGTGATTACTCATCACAAGCCTATTCCAGGTGGACAGACTTATTTTACTGATGGCTCTTCCAAAGGTCGTGCTGCTATCTATGGACCAAAACATACTCAAACAATAATGACCTCTGGGGTTTCAGCTCAACACTCAGAGCTATTTGCAGTCATTCAGGTTTTACAGCTCACAGCTTCATATCCTATCAACACTGTCTGTGATTCAGCTTATGTTGTAAATGTAGCCAGTTGCATAGGAACTGTACACTAGACCCAGAACTGTTTCCCTTCCCTTCCCTTCCTCTCTCCCTCCCCTCCCCCTTTCCCTCTCCCTTTCCCTCCCCCTTCCCCCTTCCTCTTTCCCTTCCTTTTTCTCTTTTCTTTCATTTTTGAGACAGAGTCTCGCTCTGTTGCCCAGGCTGGAGTGCAGTGGCATGATCTTGGCTCACTGCAACCTCCACCTCCTGGGTTCAAGCAATTCTCCTGCCTCAGCCTCCACCACCATGCCCGGCTAATTTTTTTGTATTTTTAGTAGAGACGGGTTTCACCATATTGGCCAGGCTGGTCTCCAACTCCTGACCTTGTGATCCTCCCACCTCAGCCTCCCAAAATGCTGGGATTAGAGGTGTGAGCCACCGCGCCCGGCCGGCTTAACTTATTTGTAAGACTTCAACAAGTTATTCACTCTCTTGCAGCTCCTTTTCATATTTCTCATATTCCCTCTCACACACAACTTCCTCGGCCACTATCTCTAGGTAATGAGAAAGCAGACAAGCTGATTGGTTCTGTGTTTCAGCAAGCTCAAGTATCTCATGCGCTTCTGCACCAAAATACTGCCGCCCTTACTCGCATGTTACATTTATCTCGCAGCCAAACTAGGGCTATAATACAAGCCTGTCCTACTTGCCAGCATGTCTCTAGAGCCACACCTGTAGAAGGCTATAACCCATGAGGTTTGGCTCCAAATGAAATTTGGCAAATGGGCCGGGCGCGGTGGCTCACGCTTGTAATCCCAGCACTTTGGGAGGCCGAGGCGGGCGGATCACGAGGTCAGGAGATCGAGACCACGGCGAAACCCCGTCTCTACTAAAAATACAAAAAAAAAATTAGCCGGGCGTGGTGGCGGGCGCCTGTAGTCCCAGCTACTCGGAGAGGCTGAGGCAGGAGAATGGCGTGAACCCAGGAGGCGGAGCTTGCAGTGAGCCGAGATTGCGCCACTGCACTCCAGCCTGGGCGACAGAGCGAGACTCCGTCTCAAAAAAAAAAAAAAAAAAAGAAATTTGGCAAATGGATATTACACACAGCAACCTTTGGTAAGCTTAGCTATGTTCATGTAACTATAGACACTTATTCTCATATGCTGCATGCTACATGCCAAACATGTGAGACAGTGACATTGTCATCATTTGCTCACATGGGGATACCTAAAGCAATTAAAAACTGACAATGAACCCACTTATACTAGTCATGCTTTTCAAAATTTCTTACAGCTCTGGGCTATAACCCATAAAACGGGAATTCCTTATAATCCTAGAGGACAAGGCATTGTAGAGCGGGCACATCAAACATTACAATGCATGTTGAAAATACAAAAAGGGGGTATAGGAGGCCAACTACCACCTCAATCAAAACTACATTTAGCCTTATTTAAATTTTTTGACTCCTGGTACGGATGGTAAGACTCCAGCAGAAAGACATTGGCAAGCATTAGAGGAAAAGAGGAAAGTTTATCTGAAAGTGTTATGGAAATCTCTGGAAGAAGGAAAATGGAAAGGTCCAGTGGATTTACTGACATGGAGAAGAGCGTATACTTGTGTTTTTACAGGAGATGGACAAACTGTGTGGGTGCCCTCAAGGTGCACGTGACCATGGAATAGGAGACTGGAGGAACCCAGGGTGGCCAACCATGGGCCCGGTCCCTCCGATACGAGCCATGAGCCAGCTGAACCTGAGTCCAAAGATGGAGAGAAGGCCAAGCAGAGTGATGATGACATCAACCCCCACAACCTAGGGAGAACTCAAGAAAACCACGCGGGAAGCTGAGAAACTACTGGAGCATCAGTGACAGGCAAAAACTCCTGATTCCATGTTCTTGGCCATGTTAGCCATAGTGTCCTGTGCGGTATGTTTTTGCTGTGCAGAGGCAAAAACATTGTGCATATGTTCTCAATCTCCCAGCAGTACAACCTATACTTTGGAGCGACACTCCTCCTGAGATTTATCACGATCAAGGAGAGTGGGCTCCAGGACCCCTAACTCCCCCTGACATAGAACAGTTAGACTCTCAGAATAATGTCATTAATTTTTTTTTTTTTTTTTGAGAAGGAGTCTCACTCTGTCACCCAGGCTGGAGTGCAGTGGCGCGATCTCTGCTCACTGCAAGCTCCACCTCCTAGGTTCACGCCATTCTCCTGTCTCAGCCTCTCCGAGTAGCTGGGACTACAGGCGCTCGCCACTACGCCTGGCTAATTTTTTTGTATTTTTAGTAGAGACGGGGTTTCACCGTGGTCTCGATCTCCTGACCTCGTGATCCACCCGCCTCGGCCTCCCAAAGTGCTGGGATTACAAGCATGAGCCACTGCGCTCGGCCACGAATAATGTCATTAATTATACTGCTCCACTGGAAGGACTTCCTCTGTGAATCAACACAAAGACGTTGCTCAGCCATAGCTGTCTTACAATTCAAGCTCAAACATGGTTGAGTCACTATGGAAAAATTATGTACTTATTAAGTCTTGGTTCTATTAATGTAACTGGTGTGCTAACCAACTTTTCCCAGCCCAATCCCCCTAACTGCGCTGATTATATGGAATGGATTCCATTCAGTAGTTCCTACCCCACTCCGTGGACCCAGTGTCTTGGTCCACTGGCTAGAAAACAATCTATGTTAACTGGAGACATTGTGGATTGGGGACCTAAAGGTCAATTAGATCGAAAAGATGAAAATCAGAAATCATGGCACAAACTTCACTGGCATTGGTGGCAAGCTTTTAATGCTTCTTCTTTATACAGTACTGGGATCCAATCCCAGTCTGCCGCCCAGATTGCTTGGCATGGAGCAGGCTTTAGCCCACCTCTTCCTCAGTGGCATTATCTAGGGAGGAAAGGGCCAATTCAAGAGATGATATGGAAGGCAGCACTCCCATTTATGAATGGCAACATCTGGATTGGAATACTATCCAATAATAGCAATAGTAAGCAACACAATCTTAATGTTGCATTTGTAAAGAATATCACCACTCAATTTACAGTTTTTGTTTTTAATTCTTATGTCTTTTTGGCAGCTAAGAAGAACCAGCTCCAGGTAAACAATACCCAATTGATCTGTAAATCTTGCCAGTTTTGCCGGGTGCGGTGGCTCACGCTTGTAATCCCAGCACTTTGGGAGGCCGAGGCGGGCGGATCACGAGGTCAGGAGATCGAGACCACGGTGAAACCCCGTCTCTACTAAAAATACAAAAAAATTAGCTGGGCGTGGTGGCGGGCGCCTGTAGTCCCAGCTACTTGGAGAGGCTGAGGCAGGAGAATGGCGTGAACCCGGGAGGCGGAGCTTGCACCACCCTCCAGCCCGGGTGACAGAGCCAGACTCCGTCTCAAAAAAAAAAAAAAAAATCTTGCCAGTTTTATCACTGCATTAATCACAGCACATTGAAAACACATAGTGTTTCTACCTTGATGATTTTGGGTCACATCCCTGGGCTATGGATTCCTGTTAATCTGTCTGAGCCTTGAGCTGCCATACCTGCTTTGCATTTTGTGAAACTTCTTCTAACTCGGCTTACCCATCGTGTCTGTAGAGCCTTAGGCATAATTTTTGCTATTGTTTCCTTAGTCACACTAATAACTTCTGTTGTGATGTCCTCTGTAGCTTTGCATAATTCTATTCAAACAGCTCAGTACCTGGAGAACTGGACGCGCACAGCTGACCAAGCGTGGCTACTTCAGAATAAAATTAACACTGAGTTACAAACTGAAGTGGCAATGTTAAAATCCACGGTCCTATGGTTAGGAGAACAAGTACAGAGCTTGCGGTTGCAGCAGCAATTGCGTTGTCATTTTAACCACACTCATATTTGTGTAAACAACTTAGAATATAACCAAACTATCCATGGGACCTTGTGAAAGCCCATTTACGGAGAGCGTTCACATCCAACATCACCTTTGATATTGGTGAATTACAAAACAAAATTCCTGATTTAAATAAGCAAACTCAAAAATTTCAGCCTGCTTTAGAAGACTTGATCAAATTCCAGCAAGTCCTGGCAAGCCTCAACCCTTGGACCTACCTAAAGCACCACATTAACAATTTATATGTAGTTCTTGGAATAGTGCTGTTTTGTCTCCGTCTTCTGCTCATGGTCTGTAAAATCGGACGGACTGCCAATCAGAGAATGAGAGATGCCCAGCCTGGCCTTACATTCTTTCAATTAATACATAAACACAAAGGGAGAGATGTTGGGAGCCAAAAAGGCCAAAGGGATCATGATCAACTCAGCATTCCACTGGAGGCTATATGATCAAATAGCAAACTGTTTATCACTATCACAAATGCAGGATGTGAGCAAACTCACACTGCGCCTGCCACCAAAAGGTTTGCTGAAAGCCTCACTTCCTGGCTGGGGGGGCTCCTTGAAGTTATCTACTGAGAAATCTAGCGTCTATTGTTCAAAGGATGCAGTCTGGCAAGCCTGCTGTGAACCAAACAGCCGACTGACAATTACCCCACAATTACCCCCCATTTATCGCTATCTGTTTTGCCTAATAAATATGGAGGGCTGTGTAAAGCTCAGGGCCCTTGTCCACTAGATGCAAGGTGCCCCCGACCCCTTCTTCCAAATACACTGTTTTGTCTCTTGTCTTTTATTCTCACGTTCACCTCCCTTTGTTCAGTTACCCTAGGTCCATGCAGGTTACAAGTGGCACCCCCAATCAGCGACAGAATCGGGTGCTCTACAGTCAGGCTGGGCCATGTTAAACCCTTTTGTAAGCCTTGGGTTTTGAGATGGGGAGCCACTTAAGTGTCGTGAGCAAATAAATGACAGAATTAGACCTTGTAACGACAAGAAAACCCTATGTGGCAGCTGAATTAAGTGGACAGAAGTGAGGCAAAGCGGAGGCAGGAGACCAGTTAGGCTATTCAAATAATGGAAGTGAGAGATGACAGCAGTTTGCCCCATGGTGGGGCATGGACCATGGAGGCGGTAAAATTTAATGGTTAAATTCTCATAGATTTTGAAAGCACAGCTGACAAGACTTGGTGATAGACATGCTATAGCACAAGAAAGGAGAAGTCAAGGATGACCACAGAATCGTGGCCCCGGGAACTGCAATAGAATTGCCATTCCCCAACAGGGGAAGGTCATGGATGGAGTTGGGGGTGGGAGAAGAGTTGGGAGCTCAGCATTGAAGTGGTACATGTCAGAAATCAGAGCAGAAATGATGAGGAGCCTAAGGGTCAAAGGGAGGTGTGGACCAATGATAAAAATGTGGGCATCACTAGCATGGGCTCAACCACCAAGAGTTGAGCACTGTGTGGGCACGACCTCGTGCCTGTAAGAAAGATTCAACACACAGTACAGATTTCTCCTCTCCAGCTCTTCCTTGTTTGTTTGTTTGTTTGTTTGTTTTTTGGTTTGTTTGGTTTTTTTGAGTCAGAGTCTCACTATGTCGCCCAGGCTGGAGTGCAGTGGCCGATCTCCGCTCACTGCAAGCTCCGCCTCCCGGGTTCATGCCATTCTCCTGCTTTAGCCTCCCAAGTAGCTGGGACTACAGGCGCCCGCCACCACGCCCGGCTAATTTTTTATATTGTTAGTAGAGACGGGGTGTGAAACCCTGTTAGCCAGGATGGTCATGATCTCCTGACCTTGTGATCCGCCAGCATCCGCCTCCCAATGTGCTGGGATTACCGGCATAAGCCACCGCACCCAGCTGTTTTTTACACTTGATCTTAGCCAAAAGGCCGAGAAGCGATGCACCCGGCTGTTTTTTTTTTTTTTTTTAATTGAAGTGAGAGTTAGAGTCAAAACTTTTTAATTTTTTTTACGTTTTAGTTATTTCCTAGATTTCCAATCTCTCCAGGATGTGTTACTACATCACTATAAAGAATTTATCATTTATATTCCAGAGTATGTTTGTTTATTTTGAGATGGAGTACTTTTCTGTCACCCAGGCTAGAGTGCAGTGGGGGAATCTCGGCTCACTGCAACCTCCGAATCCCAGCATCCCGGGTTCAAGCAATTATCTTGCCTCAGCCTCCCAAGTAGATGGGATTACAGGCGTGCACCACCACACCCGGCTAATTTTTGTATTTTTAGTAGAGACGGAGTTTCACCATGCTGGCCAGGCTGGTCTGGCCTCCATCTCCTGTACTTAAGTGATCCACCCACCTCCGCCTCCCAAAGTGCTGAGATTACAGGCATGGGCCACTGAGCTCGGCCCATAATGTTTTTAAAAAGTATATCTGGAGATATTGACACAATTATGAATGCAGACTGTACTACTTAGTAATATGGTCAATAAATTATTTTGCAGTTTCAAAGTATCATTACAAAACTAACATAAAAAGCAGCTGGGCGCGGTGGCTCATGCCTGTAATCCCAGCACTTTAGGAGGCCGAGGTGGGCGGATCACGGGGTCAGGAGATCGAGACCATCCTGGCTAACACAGTGAAACCCCGTCTCTTCTAAAAATACAAAAAAATTAGCTGGGCATGGTAGCCAGCGCCTGTAGTCCCAGCTGCTTGGGAGGCTGAGGCAGGAGACCGGCCTGAACCTGGCGGGCGGAGCTTCCAGTGAGCCGAGATCTCCCCACTGCACTCCAGTCTAGGCGAGAGCGAGACTCCGTCTCAAAAAAAAAAACAAAAAACAAAAAACTAACATAAAAAGCTGTTGAATTTCTAAACGCATTTCCAACTGACCTTAAATTATCAATTGCCAATAGTTTTCAAAGTGACGAATATTGAAATTTCTAAAGTTACTCTGGAATAAGTAAGCAAATATCTCTCTTGGTTATAGATCATCTATAAAATCAATGCCATATTGAAGAAAGCCAAAGTTATAAAACTAAATTTGTGAAACAGCCTTTTATTCTTTCCTTTTCTCTTTTTAGGATGGCTTGAATTAATACTAAATTTGGGTTTCATAAGGGCGAATTTATCTTTGAAATGGATTTTCCTCCCATCAGGTAGTCTTAATTGCTTTATAAAAATCTAAAATCTAATACAGGTTTGTAAAAAGTAAATTTTTCAAGCAGTTCATTTCCATATGTTCGGCCCAAAAGTAAACACTGAGTATATACATTTGCTTCAAATTAAAAATTGACGACCGGAAAGCATAGTGTTCTGTTTTTTTTTTTTTTTGAGACGGAGTCTTGCTCTGTCGCCCAGGCTGGAGTGCAGTGGCGCAATCTCGGCTCACTGCAAGCTCCGCCTCCCGGGTTCACGCCATTCTCCTGCCTCAGCCTCTCCGGGTAGCTGGGACTACAGGCGCCCGCTACCACGCCCGGCTAATTTTTTTGTATTTTTAGTAGAGACAGGGTTTCACCGTGGTCTCGATCTCCTGACCTCGTGATCCGCCCGCCTCGGCCTCCCAAAGTGCTGGGATTACAAGCGTGAGCCACCGCGCCCGGCCGGAAAGCATAGTTTTAAAGGCAAAGTCCATGCGGAAAAAGAATTAAAAATCACGAGAACGGTGGCTCACGCTTGTAATCCCAGCACTTTGGGAGGCCGAGGCGGGCGGATCACGAGGTCAGGAGATCGAGACCACGGTGAAACCCCGTCTCTACTAAAAATACAAAAAAATTAGCCGGGCGTGGTGGCGGGCGCCTGTAGTCCCAGCTACTTGGAGAGGCTGAGGCAGGAGAATTGCGTGAACCCAGGAGGCGGAGCTTGCAGTGAGCCGAGATTGCGCCACTGCACTCCAGCCTGGGCGACAGAGCGAGACTCCGTCTCAAAAAAAAAAAAAAAAAAAAAAATCACGAGAACGGAACTGCGATTTGCTACCTCTGGGTTTCCGTTCGCAGAAGCGCGAGGGGCCCAGCCGGGAGCGGGTGCTCCTCACACCGAGCGCCCGAGCGAGGACAGCTGCAGCCTCGGGATGGAGCCCAGAGCCCTGCCCTGCAGATGACGCGCCGCTGCAGCTTCGTCCACCCTCCCACAAAATGGCTGCGGGTGGCGCTGGGGATGCTGGGCGGGCGCTCCTCGGAACCAGGGAGGAGGTGGGCGGGGCGGGGCGGGGCGGGGCCGGGGGTGGGTGGAGGGCAGGGCCGGCGGGAGCCCGGCGCTGATTGGCCGGCCTGGCCGGCGGGCCCCCGCCGCTGGTTCGTAGCCGGCGCCGCGGCCTGGGTTGGGATGTGAGGAGCGGCGGGTTCCGGGCTCCGGGCTCCTGGTGGCGGCGGCTGTGAGCGGCAGCACTGCGGCGTAGGCAGCGGGCGAGGCCAGCGGGCGCCGTCGGCGGCCGGCCCTGTCGGCCGCGGGATGAGGAAGCGGACCGAGCCCGTCGCCTTGGAGCATGAGCGCTGCGCCGCCCCGGGCTCGTCCTCCTCCGGCTCGGCCGCCGCGGCGCTGGACGCCGACTGCCGCCTGAAGCAGAACCTACGCCTGACGGGCCCGGGGGCGGCCGAGCCGCGCTGCGCAGCCGACGCGGGAATGAAGCGGGCGCTGGGCAGGTGAGGTTTCGCGCGGAGCTGGGGGCTCCTCATCTGGCGCAGGTGCGTCCCTCAGGGGGCCCCCGTACCTCCCAGCCCCTCCCAGAGTGGCCGTCCGCCCGATCCGCAGCCGCCCCCGTCCGCGCTTGTGTCCCGCATTTGGCCCGCAGCGGCCCCACTCCCGCTCCCTTCCCCAGGCACCGCGGCGGGAGCGTCCTGCCCTGCCCCTGACCCCCTGTGTCCTCCTCCCGCCCTGTCGCCAGGCACTCCCAGCCTAGCCTTGCACCCCGACCGTTTCCCAGGGAAGCCGGGGGGGACCCTTACGCTGGGGGCTTGGCGCCGCCCGAAGTCATGACCCCGCGTGGGAGAGCAGGGTAGGGGGTCGGGAGTCCTTGGGAGATCCCTGGACGCCAGGCACAGCAGAGGCGAGAAGCAGAGGGGCCGGCGCCAGACCCTGAGAGCGCTGGGGCCCACTCGGACCTCCTCCTCCTCTGCATCGGGCCCCACACCGAGCGCCCGGGCGAGCGCCTCTCGGGCTGGGCTGCGTGCGCGGAGCCTTACTGGCGTCTCTCCCCGGTAACTACGGTCGGGGGCGTGCGTCACTTAGAACTCGGGGACCTTTGGGGAAGGGCTCAGTGGGCCGCGGGGTGCTAGGGGAAGGAGGGACTCGGAGCATCGCAGCTGTCGGAGGGAAACCTGTCCTTCGCTCTGCTGGTGGTGGTTCGTGGTACTTGATATCTGTCCGCACAAGTTCACCTTCTTGGGAATCACCTTGCAGTCCTGAGTCGTTTGGTTATTGGCGTTCTCCCTTTGGGTAGAAGATGAATGCATTTATATAAAGCCACTTTCAAAACTGAGATGGGAACATGTTTCATAGGGACAGATTTCTCCTCCCATCTGCTGGTTTCCTCATTATCTGGCTGTTTGTAGAACGTAGCATTTCTGACAGCTTTGAAGCCTTGCTATTTCGTGGTGGTTTGAAGAAGTGACTATATGGTGATCTCAGGCGTTGTAGCAGAGGCACTTCTTTTTTGACCATCTGGAATGCCCTTAGTTGACGCTGGCCACTTGAGTGTAAAATATGCAAATCGCTCCTAAGGAAAAGTAGAATTTCAACTTCATTGCTTAAAAGATCATGAAATTAAACTATAGACACTTCTAAGTCGATGGTTTGACAGAAGGGCGGAGACTGATAGTTTTGTGTCTTTGTGTGTAAAATTATGTAGCATCTGATCAATATCTTTTGTGAAACTAATCTGTTCTTTTTGCTATGGAAAGATTTATCTGCATTAAAAACTCGTGATTTAACTTTAATACACTTTTATTAACAGACATGGCATAACGCTTAGATAAATTGGAAAATTCTTTCGAAAAAATCAAATTGCCGGGCGCGGTTACTCACGCCTGTAATGCCAGCACTTTGGGAGACCGAGGCGGGCAGTTTATCTGAGGTCAGGAGTTCGAGACCAGCCTGACCAACATGGAGAAACCCCGTCTCTACTAAAAATACAAAATTAACCAGGCGTGGTGGCGCATATGCTTGTAATCCCAGCTACTCGGGAGTCTGAGGCAGGAGAATCGCTTGAATCCAGGAGGCGGAGGTTGCGGTGAGCCAAGATCTCGCCGAACCGAGATCGCACCATTGCACTCCAGCCTGGACAACAAGAACGAAACTCCGTCTCAAAAAAAAAAAAAAAAAAGAAAAGAAAAAGAAAAAATCGAATTGTTTTACACAACGTTTGGGGAAACAACGGCGACCTGGCACCTTCCTTGAAGAATGTACTGTATTAAAATGACCCGATTAATTTTTATTTTCGTGTCGGGACAAAGAGAGACATTCCAGTGCTGTCCATATCCTTTGGATAAGCAAAAGGCTGTTAGGGGTAAAAAGCAAAACAAAGGGAAGGAAGACCAAATTTGCGAGGTTGTCTTCCTTCCCAGCTGGCTGTCTCAGACATCCTTGAGCTTTCTTCTCTTCCTCACTCAGGCTCTGCGCCACCATCACCTCCTCACTGAGGCCTTCTTAGACGAGCCCACCCCGTCGACCTTATTATCACTTACTCGAGATTGTAATTTTTTCTCGTGTGTCTCCCCCGCAACCAGAATGGAAGCGCCATCAGAACAGGAGCTTTGTTTTCTCCACTTAAGTATCTTCAGTACCTGGCACGTAATAGGTGGCAGAAAATACTTGTTGAATGAACAAATATCTATAGAACAAATATCCATTGCGCCACAGAGCCGGCTCGTTTGTGTCTTTTATGATCCTCCTTTGGATCCTTCTGCACATTTTTTAAACTCTTTATTGTCAACATACGTGGAAGTAGAGAAGACAATCTAATGAGCCTTCGTGTATCTATCACTTAAAAGTTTTCAGTGTTTAGCTAATTTTGAATCATCCATCCCTCTTCTCCTTTTTTTTGTAGGATGAAGGATTTTTTTTTTGTTTTTGTTGTTATTGTTGTTGTTGTTGAGGAGGAGTCTCGCTCTGTTGCCCAGGCTGGAGTGCAGTGGCAATCTCGGCTCACTGCAACCTCCACCTCCCAGGTTCAAGCAATTCTCCTGCCCCAGCCTCCTGAGTAGCTGGGATTACAGGCGCCCGCCACCACGCCTGGCTAATTTTGGTATTTTTAATAGAGACAGGGTTTCACCATGTTGGCCAGGCTGGTCTCGAACTCCTGACCTCGTGATCCACCCACCTTGGCCTCCCAAATTGCTGGGATTACAGGCGTGAGCCACAGCACCCGGCCTGGAATACTTTTAAATAATTTTTTTTAAGACAGTTCCGTCACCCGGGCTGGAGCACAGTGGCATGATCATGGCCCCCTGCAGCCCAGACCTCCTGGGCTCAGGCGATCCTCCCACATCAGCCTCCCTAGCAGCTGAGATGCTGGGTGTATGTCACCACTCCTGGTTAATTTTTTTTTTTTTTTTTGTAGAGATGAAGTCTCACTATGTTGCCCCCAGGCTGGTCTTGAATTTCTGGCTTCAAGCAGTCCTTCTTCCCAGGCCTCCCAAAGTGCTAGAGGTGAACTACCGTGCCGGACCTAAATTCTCCTGCCTCAGCCTCCCGAGGAGGTGGGATTACAGGCACATGCCACCAAGCATGGCTAATTTTTGTATTTTTTGTAGAGATGGGGGTTTCACCATGTTGGTCAGACTGGTCTCCAACTCGTGACTTCAAGTGATCTGCCTGTCACAGCCTCCCAAAGTGTTGGGATTACAGGCATGAGCCACCATGTCTGACCTCTTTTTATTTTCTGATTGCATTGTATTTCTAGAACAAAGTTAAATAATAGGGATGACACTGAGTAACTTGTTTCATTCCTGACTTTAATGAGAATGCTGTTAGTGTTTTTGCCATTAAGTGCCATGCTGGGTTGTGTTGCTAATGTTGTGGGGAGCTTTTTGTTTTTGTTCCTGCTCCCTCACTGATGTTTTTAAAATAAAAAATGGTGATTGAGTTTTCTCAAGTGCCAGTGTATATCTGTGGAATGATCATAGAGATTTTCTTCTTTTATCTGTTAACATAATGAGTTATAGTAATGGATTTATATTATTGAATCATCATTGCATTCCTGGGATAAACTCTCTTATTGTATAGCCAGATTCTATTTATTATTTATTATTTTTTATTTTTTGCGATGGGGTTTCACTGTCACCCAGGCTGGAGTGCAGTGGCGCGATCTCGGGTCACTGCGACTTCTGCCTCCCAGGTTCAAGCAATTCTCTGGCCCAGCCTCCCGGATAGCTGGGATTACAGGCACGTGCCTCCATGCCCGGCTAATTTTTGAATTTTTAGTGGAGACAGGATTTTGCCATGTTGATCAGGCTGGACTCGACCTACTGACATCAGATAATCTGCCTGCCTCAGCCTCCCAAAGTGCTGGGATTATAAGGTGTGAGCCACCACACCTGGCCTATTTATTAATGTTTTATTTTGAAATTTTACATCATGAGGCCAGGCACAGTGGCTCACACCTGTAATCCCAGCACTTTGGGAGGCCGAGGCAGGCAGATCACGAGGTCAGGAGATCGAGACCACCCTGGCTAACGAGTGAAACCCCATCTCTACTAAAAAATACAAAAAAAATTAGCCGGGCGTGGTGGCGGGCGCCTGTAGTCCCAGCTACTCGGGAGGCTGAGGTAGGAGAATGGCGTGAACCCTGGAAGCGGAGCTTGCAGTGAGCCCAGATTGCGCCACTGCACTCCAACCTGGGTGACAGAGCAGGACTCCATCTCAAAAAAAAGAAAAAAAAGAAATTTTACATCATTATTTGTGAGAATAGTCTGTAATTTTCTCTTATGCAACCTTTATCAAGTTGGTTTTTTTTTTTTTTTTT
>NW_026652296.1:35949376-36145583 GCF_009828535.3 Hylobates moloch
CCAGGTTCACGCCATTCTCCTGCCTCAGCCTCCCAAGTAGCTGGGACTACAGATGCCCGCCACCACGCCTGGCTAATTGTTTGTATTTTTTTTTAGTAGAGACGGGGTTTCGCCGTGTTAGCCAGGATGGTCTTAATCTCCTGACCTGTGATCCGCCTGCCTTGGACTCCGAAAGTGCTGGGATTACAGGCGTCAGCCACCGCCCCCGGCCATTTTATTCTACTAGCCAGCTTAAGAATTTTTTAAATTATTTGTTTAAAAATTGGTAGGAATTCTCTTGTAAAACTGTCTAAGCCTGGTGCCTTTCTATTTATTTATTTATTTAAATTTTTTGGCACAGACAAGTTTTGCCACGTTGCTTAGGCTGGTCTCGAACTTCTGTCTCAAGCAGTCCTTCCACCTCTGTCCCCCAAAGTATTGGGATTATATGCACGAACCACCACCTTAGCCAGTGCTGTTTCAGAATATAGCACTTCGGTAACTACTACAGTGTCTTCAACGTCATTGACCTGTTTAGAATTTGCTATGTCCTGGTTTCAGTTTTGGCGGTTTATGTATTCATATAAAATTACCAATTTAGTTCACCTTTTCTCCTCTGTAGCTATGGCCATTTCCCTAGTTTTGTTCCCTGTTTTTTGTAATTAGGGTTTTTCCTCTGTTTTCCTCTTTTTTTTTTTTGAGACGGAGTTTCACTCTTGTTGCCCAGTTTGGAGTGCAATGGCATGATCTTGGCTCATTGCAACCTCCGCCTCCCAGGTTCAAGCGATTTTCCTGCCTCAGCCTCCCGAGTAGCTGGGATTACAGATATGTGCCACCACACCCAGCTAATTTTGTATTTTTAGTAGAGGCAGGGTTTCTCCATGTCGGTCAGGCTGGTCTCAAACTCCCAACCTCAGGTGATCCGCCTGACTTGGCCTCCCAAAGTGTTGGGATTACAGCGTGAGCCACCGTGCCTGGCCTGCTTTTTCCTCTTGATTTAGGCTAGTCAATAATATATCTAATATCCATACATACACTGAAGTGGGGAAATATATATACACACACACACATACACACACACATATTTTGTGCTCCATCAAAGAAAATATTTCTCTCTTTTTAGTTCTGGGGGGATGCTGAGGGCTGCAGAGAAGTGGAGAGAACAGGTTCTGTCTGAAGGGGACAGCAGCTACCACACCCTGTCCTGTTGCTGCCTGGCAGGAATGTGGTCCCAGAGTGGCCAGATCGTCCAGTCTTTCTGGAAAAGACTAGCTGGTGTTTTTTTTAGTTTGTTTTGTTTTGTGTTTGAGATCGGGTTTGGCTCTACACCCGGACTGGAGTGCTGCGGTGCAGTCATGGTTCACTGCAGCCTCTGCCTCTCGGGGTCAAATGGTCTTCACACCCCAGCCTTACAAGTAGCTGGGACTACAGGCACCCACCACCACGCCTAGCTAATTTTTGTATTTTTTGTAGAGACAGAATTTTGCCATGTTGCCCAGGCTGGACTTGAACTCCTGAGCTCAAGTGATCCACCCGCCTAAGCCTCCCAAAGTGCTGGGATTACAGGCATGATCCAGTGCGCCCGGCCTTTTGTTTATTTATATAGTTTTTTTGTCTTAGTGTGTGTGCTTGTATGTGTATGTGTAGTATTGCCAACTTTTTTAACATTGGTAAGTAATTCAGATGAGAACAATTTTGGAGGTCAAAAAAAAACCCCAAACCAGTTTTTTTGTTTTTAAATTCTGGGCTGAAAGGTAATTTTTAGAGGTAAATATTTATCTCATTCATAGGTCAACTCTGTACTCCTTGAGATGAGGAACTAGATCAGTTTTGCTTTGCATGGTGTCTGGTATGAGGAGGTACTGGGCAAATGAGTGGTTTTTTTTTTTTTTCTTTTTTTTTTTTTTTTTTTTGAGACAGAGTCTCACTCTGTCACCCAGGCTGGAGTGCAGTGGCATGATCTTGGCTCACTGCAACCTCTGCCTCCCAGATTCAAGCGATTCTCCTGCCTCAGCCTCCCGAGTAGATGGGACTACGGGCACCCACCACCATGCCCGGCTAATTTTTTGTCTGTTTTTTTCTTTCTTTTTTATTTTTTGAAACAGAGTCTCCCTCTGTTGCCCAGGCTGGAGGGCAGTGGCGTGATCTCGGCTCACTGCAACCTCCACATGCCAGGTTCAAGTGATTCTCCTGCCTCAACCTCCCAAGTAGCTGGGATTACAGGTGCACGCCACCATGCCTGGCTAATTTTTTGTGTTTTTAGTAGAGATGAGGTTTCACCATGTTGGTCAGGCTGATCTTGAACTCCTGACCTCATGATCTGCCCACCTCGGCCTCCCAAAGTACTGGGATTACAGGCGTGAGCCACTGTGCCCGGCCTTAATTTTTGTATTTTTACTAGAGACAGGGTTTCACCATATTGGCCAGGCTGGTCTTGAACTCCTGACCTTGTGATCTGCCCACCTCGGCCTCCCAAAGTGCTAGGATTACAGGCATGAGCCACTGCGCTCAGCCCAAATGAGGGATTTTGTGGGCCTTTCATTAGCCCTGGAATTCTTGGGAATGTGCGTTGAAGGCACGACTGGTCTAATTTGGACCCTGAGAAGGCAGTCATGAGATGTACACGGTCTGTGTGTTACCTAGTCTTTATCCTCCAACTCCCAACCGACAGGCCAGATCTGCTGGATTGACAGAGATCAGTGGGCTGCATGGGAGGTTTCATAGCCAGATCACCCTCACACGTAAATGCCACAGAACACAGTCATTATACCTAGTTCTTCCTTGACCCAAAGAAGATACTTTATCCAAGGTTACTAATGGCTTCCCCCTAACCCAGAAGGGTGGGTGGCTGAGGTTAACATCTGTCTTCTTCAGTGTCAGCCTTCCCGAGGTTCAGTATCAACCTCACCCTCTAAGTGTCCCTGCATGGTATCTCTTCATCTTTTCTTTACAGATTAGGAAGATGGGAGGGAGTTCTGAGCTAGCTTTTGTGGTTAAAGTCTGCTTCATCCATCTCCTTTTTCCTTTTGCTCCACCCTCAGTACAGTCTGTGCCAGGACTGTGACAAGGCACGGGGCTGGCTTTGTTTATGATGCCACAGCTGCCCCCCCCCCCGCCCCCTCCCCACACCCAACTGGTACTGGTTCTTCTCTTCCTAACTCAGTGTACCTTATCAATGCTGCACTCCAGCCAGGGACTGGCCACACTGGGACTTGGTGCTTTGCCACTGCCTTCTGCTTTATTAGGACTTTGCATCCTGTATCTCTGCTTGGTTCCTAGTTCCTTTCAGCCACAGTGTCCCTTCCCAAGGGAGTGTCCACCTTCTATGGTGACTTTGGCAGACAGGCCTGAACTGTGAGGGGTATCTTTGGGCAGGCTGAAAGCACCTGAGGCACTTTCATGGAGGAAGCCTTGGAAAGAGGCATGGAAGATGGGTCATCTTGTCAGGTTTGTGCTAACAGCGATGGAGACAGGACCTCATTTCAGACTCCTGCTGCTGCAACTTCTCCTCCTCTTCATTCCCCTCCTTTCTCTCCTCCTCCATTAGAACACTTTTCCTTCCAGAGTGAAATCTGCAGGGAAAATGTTTATTGAAATATAACCTCAAAAGCTGACAGATTAAGTCAGTGCTCTTCACCCAGAGATGATGCCACAGGACTTTGGTCTCAGTGTGCTTGTGCTTTGGCAGGGGCCCTTTCAGCATGAGAGTGGGTAAGCCATCTATCTCGTGCCACACTGAGAGCCAGCTTCTAGAGTGTCAGTCAGTGAACAGGGGCCAAGAGCCAGGATGCCAGAACCAAACTGTCCCATTACCAGCAAGACTTCTCATTTAGGCCTCAGCCCCTTTGTATTGTGATTTACTGCTGCAGAGGATAGCCTTCATAGAGACCCGGGTCTCAGGTGAGTTTTCAGATTCTCTGGCTTGGGTGAGTTGTGTAACACTCTGAGTTTGTTTCTTCATCTGTGATGTAGGGATTAGAGTGTCTTCCCTGTAGGATTGTGGTGAGGCCCAGGTATGTGGAATGTTCCTGGCACATGGTGAGTGCTCGGTCAGTGACATCTTCTAGATGACTAGCCCCATGATGATTATAATATTAAGAGCACAGGGTACTGGCCGGTGTGGTGGCTCATGCCTGTAATCCCAGGACTTTGGGAGGCCGAGGCAGGCAGATCACTTGAGGTCAGGAGTTCAGGACCAGCCTGGCCAACGTGGTGAAACACCATCTCTACTAAAAAGACAAAAATTAGCCAGGCGAGGTTGTGAGCACCTGTAATCCCAGGTTAGGGATTATGTCCTGTAATCCCGGGAGGCTGAGGCAGGAGAATCGCTTGAACCCAGGAGGTGGAGGCTGCAGTGAGCTGAGATTGCACCACTGCACTCCAGCTTGGGCGACAGAGTGAGACTTTGTCTCAAAAACAAAACAAGCAAAAAAAAAAAAACAAGAGTTGAGGGTACTGAGAAAGATCTGTTAGCTCATGTCTAGAAGGATTTTCTTCTACCCTTTTCTGCCCCAAACAATTAAGAGTCTGGCTTCTCAGCCAGTCGTGCATATAGGGTCCATCCTGATCAGTTAGTGTGTCTGTTGGTATTAGAGCATTTATAGCAATACTGTTTGCTTATTTAACACTTTTTTCCAGCCACTCATTTTAACAGTTTGAGTACCTGTTATGCCCAATAACACCTGTGAATGCTGAGGCCATTGCAATTCTCCTGGCCTTTACATTCTGGTAGGGGAGGCAGATAACACATGAAAAAACACATGATGTCACGTGCTCAGGGCACTAAGGAGGAAAATGGTTCCAGTGAGGGAATAGCCGCAGATGAGGCCCTGTGGCTGTGTGTGCACAGTCCGGGTGTACAGGGGATGTTTCTGACAAGGAGACGTGAACGGATGCCAATGGCTGCTTTAGAAGAGAGAAATGGCATGATGTGTGTGTCATCATGTCACTCTGACTGTGTGACAAGCACAGACTGCGGTGGGCAAGCAGGGAGACCAGCTAGGGGCTGCCAAGGTCATTCAGGCAAGAGATGACAGTGGCTCGGGCCGGGACAGCAGCTGTGGAGATGAGAAGAAGCATGTGATTCTGGATTCACAAACTACTTTCTGAGCAACAGGAAGAATGGAGTTGCCAGATACTGAGATGGGGACAGATGTGGAAAGAGCAAGTGCTTTGGGGCAGGAGAAGTAATGTTTGGTTTTGGACATACTGAGGTGCCTGTTAAACATCCAGGTGGGTAGGGGATAGAGTTCAAGGGAGAGGTCAGGGCCTGTAACTGACCATGGCTGTGGCAGGTGGTACCTAGAGCCTTGCAGCAGACTCTCCCAGCAGACAAGTCAGGACAGAGGAGTCAGGACCTGGGCAATGAGTTAGAAGGATTGCTGGGAAAAGATGTCAAGGCAGCCACCTAAAGAAGGCCTGTTGCAGAAGAAAGCCTGATCTGCGATTGGATTTGGTGACATGAGATCAGCATTGACAGGAGTGGCTTACTGCAGTGGTGGGGGCAAAAGCCTAATGGTGAGGGCTCAAGGAAGAAATGGAGAGAGGAAATGCAGGTAGCTTTTCCGGGGAGCTGTGTGATAAAGGGGGAAAGATGGGGAGGGATGGCTGGAGGGGGTGAGTTTTCTTAGCAGTGATATTAGATATCAAAAAATAAATAATAAAAGCATCACTATGCCATAGGACAACTTCAGGCAGCCCATTATATTGATAATTATGATATTATGATAGTCACGTGATATGTTAGCGAAAATCGCGCCATTGCATTCCAGCCTGGGCTGCGTGAGCCATGATCAAGCCACTGCACTCTGGTCTGGGTAACAGAGTGAGACCCTGTCAATAAATAAATGTATCACTATGCTATGGGACAACTTCAGGCAGCCTATTATACTGATAATTAAAGTCCTCAAAGAAGAGAAAGGAGAGAAAAAATATTTGAAGAAATAGTGGCCAGAAACTTTACAAGCTTGGTGAAAACTGTAAACCCACTGCTAAGAAGCTTAATTAATCTCCTGCGTAAAAAACATGAAGCACTATACCAAGGTACTCAGTGATCAAATTGCTCAAAATCAGTGATAAAGAAAAAAAATCCTTCAAACCAACCAGAGGAAAAAAGACATATTGTGCACACAGGAACAAAGATATGGGCAACAGAAGGTTTCTTAAAAGAAAAGCAAGAAGCCAGTGAAGCAACATCTTTATTTTTTTAATTTTTTTTTTTGAGATGGTGTCTCAGTCTGTATCCCAGGCTGGAGCGCAGTGGCACAATCTCCGCTCACTGCAACCTTCATCTTCTGGATTCAAGCAATTCTCCTGCCTCAGCCCCCCAAGTAGCTGGAATTACAGGTGCCCGCCACCACACCTGGCTGATTTTTGTATTTTTAGTAGATACAGAGTTTTACCATGTTGGCCAGTCAGGTCTTGAACTCCTGACCTCAGGTGATCCACCCGCCCTGGCTTCCCAAAATGCTGGGATTACAGGTTTGAGTCACTGTGCCTGGCCTTGAAGCAACATCTTTAACGCTGTCATGCCATGTAGTAATGTCACTCAATATAGTAATGGCACTCAAGAACAGGTACACCTTCTGAGCAATGCGTTGTTAGGCAAGTGCATTGTCATGCGAAGATCAGAGTGTATTTACACAAACATAGGTGGTACGGCCTATTACACGCCTGGGCTATGTGGTAAGGCCTATTGCTCCTAGGCTGCAAACCTGCACAGCATGATACTGTACTGAGTCCTGTAGGCAGTTGTGACACAATGTTAAGTATTTGTGTATCTACACATAGAAAAGGTACAGTGAAAATACAATATAAAAGATAAAAAACAGTACAGTATAGGGCACTTACCACGATTGGAGCTTGCAGCACTGGAGGTTGCTCTGGGTGAGTCAACGAGTGACTGGTGAGTGAATGTGAAGGCTTAGGACATTAATATACATTTTTATACAACTTGCAGTGGTTTGTTTATACCACATCACCACAAATGTGAGTAATGCTTTTCACTATGATGCTACAGCCATGGCATTAGGCAATAGGAATTTTTTAGTTCTATTATAATCATGTGAGACAACCATTGTATAAGTGGTCCACTGTTGACTGAAGTGCTATTATGCAGTTTGCATGACTGTACTGAAAGAAAAAGCTATCCATCTAAAATTCTTTACCAGGTGAAAATACCTTTTTATGCTGTCGTTCCTCCCACCCCAAAGTATCTTCAAAGGCAAAATAGTAAAGTTTTCAGATATAAAAAAGCTGAAAGAGGGCCAGGCGTGGTGGCTCACGCCTGTAATCCAAACACTTTGGGAGGCCAAGATGGAAGGATCACTTGAGCCCAGGAGTTCCAGTCCAGCCTGGGAAACATAGCCAAACTGGCTATGTTTTATAGACTCTATCTTTACAAAAAGTCAAAGATTAGCTGAGCATAGTGGTGTGCATCTGTGGTCCTAGCTACTTGGGAGGCAAGAGGATCACTTGAGGCCAGGAGGTGGAGACTGCACTTAAGCCCAGGTGACAGAGTAAGATCTTGTTTCTTAAAAAAAAAAAAAAAAGGCCGAGATAATTCATCATCAGCAGACCCATGCTTTAAGACCCACCGCCGGGTGCGGTGGCTCACGCTTATAATCCCAGCACTTTGGGAGGCCGGGGCGGGCGGATCACGAGGTCAGGAGATTGAGACCACGGTGAAACCCCATCTCTACTAAAAATACAAAAAAAAAAAAATTAGCCGGGCGTGGTGGCGGGCGCCTGTAGTCCCAGCTACTTGGAGAGGCTGAGGCAGGAGAATGGCGTGAACCCGGGAGGCGGAGCTTGCAGTGAGCCGAGACTGCACCACTGCACTCCAGCCTGGGCGACAGAGCAAGACTCTGTCTCAAAAAAAAAAAAAAAAGAAAAAAAGAAATGTTAACACCCAGGTGTGGTGGCTCATACCTATAATCCCAGCACTTTGGGAGACCAAGATGGTGGGATCGCTTGAGCCTAGGAATTTGGGGCTTCGGTGAGCCATGAGCGTGCCACTGCACTCCAACCTGGGTGACAGAGCAAGATCCCCTCTCTAAAAAAAGTGAAATTACAAAGTAGCTCACATGGAATGAAAAGGAAGACACACATATGCCCCCAAAGCATGCTTGAGGAAAGTGAAAATATAGCACTGAATGCCTGTAGTAAAAAAGAAAGATCTTCAATTGATGACTTTAGCTTTCACATTAAAAATCTAGGGGGCAGGCAGTGTGGCTTATGCCTGCAAGCCCAGCGGTTTGGGAGACTGGGGCAGGCAGATCACTTGAGTCCAAGGAGTTCGAGACCAGCTTGGGGTCCACAGTATTTTGGACTACTTTTTTACTGTGAGGAAGGGAAATGAGAAAATAAATGTAGAGAACTGGCATGAAGCTAACTTTGTATAATGGTTGAACCCTGAGACAGTGGCCTTTCTATCAAGTTTCTGAGATCCTTACTTGGCAAAATAAAAACTCGGCAATACTAGGTCAGTCCCCATTTTATAAAACAGTTTATTAGTTCATGAAACATAAAAATCTAGGAACCAGTTCTTTTGGGGAGTGTCAAGAAGCGGGGAGGGTTATGTTGGGAGGAATCACTTCTGAAGAGAGATGAATAGGGTTGAAGATGAAGCAGTCAAGATGGTTGCTAAGCGTTTTATAACCAGGTGTTTTGGTTTTTAAAAAAATCAGGCATTTCCATGCATTAGAGCCTGCTGCTGCCTCCAGGTTGTAAACAGTGTTCTAAGGGCCAGCCACAGTGAAATCCAGTGCAGGGCTATCATCCTGATACAGCGGCTTGGTACCAGTGTCCCATACCCCAATGTACACATTGCCGATGGGGACGAAAGGGGACATAGACACTCCTTGGGGGCCTTTTGTGTAGGAACCATGACCACCAGTCCAGTGTCTCAGTCTGTGGTCTCTCCTTTAAAGTAGGAATCTTCCTAATTAGGTCATCACTCTCGTTCTTCCTGGACTCCCCAGTGTCTTTCAGAAATAGCTTCTGGTAAGTTGGTGCTTGCTCATGATGGGAGGGAAGGAAGAGGAAGTAGAACAGTAAAGGCAGAACAATTAAAAATAAATGGTGAAGGGCCTGGTGTGATGGCTCACACCTGTAATCCCAGCACTTTGGGAGGCTGAGGAAGGAGGATTGCTTGAGCTCAGGAGTTTGAGACCAGCCTAGGAAACATGGTGAAACCTGTCTCTACCAAAAAAAAAAAAGTCAATAAACAAAGGCACAAGAAGAATTAATAAAAATAACATTTATTGATGACTGTGTACCAGATACCGTTTCCTTAAGCGCTTTACGTGTGTGAATTCATGGAATGCTCACAGCTGCCTCATGAGATTGGTGGGTCACCCACTTCACAGATGAGGAAGCCAAGGCATGGATAGTTAGGTAGCTTGCCCAGGGTCGCACAGCCATCCAAGTGGCAGACCTGTGTCGTCTCCACTGCTCATGCTCTAATCGCTGTGCTCTCCTGCCCCTGCTTAGGACTGTCTCTTTTATACATCCTGACTATTATAAGGGAAAATTATTATGGGTTGAATATTGAGCCAGTGTTACTTGAGAGAAATAGTTTATTCATCAGCATATTGCTTTCCTTCTCTGACAGCATTGGTCACTCTGCGGCTGTGCTTGAGGGGTGGGCTTCTGAGGGCACAGAAGTCTTTTCTTGAAGTCGGTGGCCTCTGAGTCTTCCACAGAGCCTTGGAGTTGGTGACCTTCTGTGTGGCCCCCTTGTTGGCTTGGCACCTTCAACCTCCAGTGCTTTGGTTGTGACTAGGAAGCTCTGGGTGCCAGCTGAAGGTGTAGGGAAGCAAGACATCCAGGGAGACTTGTGCACCCCAGTAATCATTGGGATGCGTAAGAGATCTGATGCATCACTGTGACTCAAGGGGACCCCCCACAGTGCCCCAAGGCATTGAAAGCTTTGAAGGATGAGTGTGTTTGGGTCCACTGTAATCAATTTAAGTAGGAATTCCTGCAGTGGTTATGTGCATTTCTTTAAGAAAATAACCTGGAAGCCCAGTCTTTCCAGATAGGAAAAAACAAAGGGCAAGGACCCACTTATATCTAAATGTCCTTTGTTAACAAAAAATCTACAAAGGGCTTTTTTTTTTTTTTTAAACAGAGACAGAGAAACAGGGTCTTGCTGTGCTGCCCACACTGGTCTCATACTCCTGGACTTACGCAATCCTCTCGCCTCAGCTCCCGCAGAGTGCTGGCATTACAGGGGTGAGCCACCATGCCTGGCCAGAGCTCCTTTAAAGAGCAAGTTTTTCCAGTGTGAAGTTATAAAATAGGTTACTTAATGTGTTGTGCATGCATGTGTAGCTATTTAAACCTGGGGACACAACATCAGTGCTCACTGACACTCCTGGTTTGGGATCTTACCCTCTTGAACTGAGACGTGGTCTCACAATCTGAATGGAAGTGACATGTCGCTTCTGTAGGCAGAAGTGGTTAAGAGCAGGTACATGATCCTTCGTGCCCTCTGCCCCTGCTGCAGCAAACCCTAAAGCCTTGTGTGGAGGTGACAATGTCGCAAAGTGATGGAGCTTCTGCAAGACAGGTTCCTGAGTAACTGTGTTTAGTAGAACTCCAGCTGACCTGTGCTGGACCCATAGCTAGAGGAAGAAATAAGCTGTTTTTCTTTAGGCCTCTTAGATTTGATAGCTGTTGCTGCATTTTAACTTTATTTAGAATATGTAGAGAAATTTTAAAACTCCACAAAACACCAATTCAAAAATGGGCCTAGAACTCGAAGAGACATTTCTGTAAAGATGGATAGATGACTTATAAGCACATGAATAGATGCCCAACATTACTAATCCATTAGGGAAAT
This sequence comes from Hylobates moloch, assembly GCF_009828535.3. Taxonomy (NCBI): domain Eukaryota; kingdom Metazoa; phylum Chordata; class Mammalia; order Primates; family Hylobatidae; genus Hylobates; species Hylobates moloch. The sequence goes on from NW_026652296.1 coordinate 35,960,202, forward strand.
GGAAATCAAAACCACAATGAGATACCACCTCACACCAATTAGGATGGCTAATTTTTTTTTTTTTTTTTTAAACTTTTGTGACATGGTGTTTCTCTGTCACCCAGGCTGGACTACAGTGGTGCAATCATGGTTCACTGCAGCCTTGATCTCACTGGCTCAAGCGGTCTTCCCACTTCAGCCTCCCGAGTAGCTGGGACTATAGGTGCATGCCGCTACACCTGGCTAGGTTTTTAATTTTTGATAGAAAGAGGGTGTAAATATGTTGCCCAGGCTGGTCCCAAACTCATTAGTTAAGCAATCCTGCCTCAGCCTCCCAATGCACTGGAATTACAGGCATGAGCCACTGCGCCTGTCTGAAGATGGCTAATAATTTTTTTAAAAGAAAGTAGGCTTTGCAGATGCCACCGCCGCCGGGAGCCCTGTACTATCAGCCATGGTCAACCTCAGTGTTCTTCAACATTGCTGATGAAGGCACACCCTTGGGCCGTATCTCCTTCAAGCTGTTTGCAGACAAGGTTCCAAAGACAGCAGAAAACTTTCATGCTCTGAGCACTGGCGAGAAAGGATTTGGTTTTAAGGGTTCTTGCTTTCACAGAATTATTCCAGGGTTTATGTATCAGGGTAGTGACTTCACACGCCATAATGGCACTGGTGGCAAGTCCATTTACGGGGAGAAATTTGATGATGAAAAACTTCATCCTAAAGCATGCAGGTCCTGGCATCTTGTCCATAGTAAATGCTGGACCCAACACAAACATCTGCACTGCCAAGACTGAGTGGTTGGATGGCAAGCATGTGGTCTTTGGCAAGGTGAAAGAAGGCAAGAATATTGTGGAGGCCTCTTTTCGCCATCTTTTCTCTTCCCGTGGAGCTGTCGCCATGAAGGTCGAGCTGTGCAGTTTTAGCGGGTACAAGATCTACCCCGGACACGGGAGGCGCTACGCCACGGCCGACGGGAAGGTTTTCCAGCTTCTTAATGCGAAATGCGAGTCAGCGTTCCTTTCCAAGAGGAATCGTCGGCAGATAAACTGGACTGTCCTCTACAGAAGGAAGCACAAAAAGGGACAGTCGGAAGAAATTCAAAAGAAAAGAACCCGCCGAGCAGTCAAATTCTAGAGGGCCATTACTGGTGCATCTCTTGCTGATATAATGGCCAAGAGGAATCAGAAACCTGAATTTAGAAAGGCTCAACGAGAACAAGCTATCAGGGCTGCTAAGGAAGCAAAAAAGGCTAAGCAAGCATCTAAAAAGACTGCAATGGCTGCTGCTAAGGCACCTACAAAGGCAGCACCTAAGCAAAAGATTGTGAAGCCTGTGAAGGTTTCAGCTCCCCGAGTTGGTGGAAAACGTTAAACTGGCAGATTAGATTTTAAAGATTGGATTATTAAAAATATATATATATTGTGGAGGCCATGGAGCGCTTTGGTTCTAGGAATGGCAAGACCAGCAAGAAGATCACCATTGCTGACTGTGAACAACTGTAGTAAGTTTGACTTGTGTTTTATCTTAACCACCAGACCATTCTTTCTGTAACTCAGGAGAGCACCCCTCCACCCCATTTGCTCTTAGTATCCTAGAATCTTTGTGCTCTTGCTGCAGTTCCCTTTGGGTTCCATGTTTTCCTTGTTCCCTTCTGTGCCTTGCTGGATTGCAGTGTTAAGTTTATGATTATGAAATTAAAACTAAATAACAAAAAGAAAATAGTAGATGTTGGCAATGATATGAGAAATTGGAACCCTTGCACACTGTTAGTGGGAATAAAAATGGTACAGAAACTGTGGAAAACAATATGGCTGTCTCTTTAAAAATTGAACATAGAATTACCGTATAATGCAGCAGCTGCACTTCTGGGTATCTACCAAAAATAATTGAAAACAGGGTCTCTAAGAGCCATTTATTTGTACACCCATGTTCATAGCAGCACTATTCACAATAGCTAAAACATGGAAGCAACCCAGATGTCCACCCACGGATGAATGGATAAGCAAAATGTGGTATATCTGTACAATGGAAAGAATTTCTGAAATATGCTACAACATGAATGAACCTTGAAGACATTATGCTAAATGAAGTAAGCCAGTCACAAAAAGACAAGTACTGTATGATTCCACTTACATGAGGCACTAGAGTCATCAAGGTACTAGTAGCAGAAAGTGGAGTGGTGGTTGCCATGGGCTGGGGGATGGAGAATGGGAGTTACTGTTTAACGGGTACAGAGTTTCAGCTTTACAGATGGAAAGAGTTACAGAGATGGATGGTAGTGGTGATTACACAACAGTATGAACATATTACCACTGAACTGTACACGTGAAAATGGTTATGATGGTAAATTTGGTTATGTGTAAAAAAAATTGGAAAAATGTGTAAAGTTTTTTAAATTGCTGAAGTATATGTGGCAGATTCTCTGCCCCCCATTTCCCCTTTCTTAATATGAATGGTCCCTCCTCCCACAAAACTCTAAGCCCTTTCTGCCCCCTCCATGTCACCGTATGAACACTCATTCTTTGTTTTTTAATGACTACATGTCATCTCAGTGTAGGGACGCACTATCCCCTATTAAAGAGATGTAAAAGTGTGCTGTAATCTGTAGCTTTCTGGTATACAAACAGTAGTAGTTGGTTGTAAGATATAAAGGAAGAGAAGACAAATTCAAAAAACATTCCTCAGCTTATTCATCTAACAGAACCCCAAATTTGAAAATGCCCATCTGTTTCTCTCTTGTTCAATACAAGCTGATTCTGAAGTTCAGATGAAAAAATATACAGAGATCTTGTACCAAGTGTATATTAAAAAAAGAAAAAAAATGACCTACAGAAGTGCCATGAGTCTCTGGAAAAAGAAGAGAGGTGTGTGGAGTCTGGTCCGTGCTACAGTGCTCAGCTCAGGAATAACAGGCCAGTGTGACAGGACAGAGATTCCCAAATAGACCCAAATCACTTGTGAATTTAGTTTGAGGTAAAGTTGGAATAATAGTTGAGTGGAGTCAAGTTTCATTTTGATTGTTAATAAAGGTTTTTGGGACAATTGGGTAGCCATTTGAAATAAAATAAATCTGGATCCATATCTTACTCTGTAAACAAGAAACCAAGAAGTACTAGAAGCAAACAGGAGTGAAATTCTAAAGTCCTGAAATGGAGGAGGGCTTTCTAACTATAACTCAAGAGTCCAAATTCTATTAAGATGGCTTAAAATAAAACTGGGCGCAGTGGTTCATGCCTGTAATCCCAGCACTTTGGGAGGCTGAGGCAGGTGGATCAACTGAGGTCGGGAGTTCGAGACCAGCCTGACCAACATGGAGAAACCGTGTCTCTACTAAAAATACAAAACTAGCCAGGCGTGGTGGCACATGCCTGTAATCCTAGCTACTAGGGAGGCTGAGGCAGGAGAATCGCTTGAACCTGGGAGGCGGAGGTTGCAGTGAGCTGAGATCACGCCATTGCACTCCAGCCTGGGCAACAACAGTGAAACTCCCTTCTCAAAAAACAAAAACAACAACAAAAAAAATAAATTTGACTTTGTAATATGAAAAAAATCTGCATGACGTAAATAATGACAAAATACAAATATTTGCAACTCATAGGTAAAGAGGTGTAATAATAAAGAACTTCTAGGAATTGAAAAGAAAAAAGTTCAAGGCCCAATGAAAAATATGCAAAAGATACCATAATTCATTGAAAAGGAAATATAACCCTTCAATATGTGAAAGAATTAAAATATTTATTTAATTTTTAAGGGTCTTACTATGTCACCCAGGCTGGAGTGCAGTGGTGCGATCTCAGCTCACTACAGCCTTGACCTCCCGGGCTCAAGGAGTCCTCCCACCTCAGCCTCCTGAGTAGCTGGGAGTACAGGCACACACCACCATGCTCAGCTAATGTTTAAATTTTTTGTAGAAACCTATGTTGTCCAGGCTGGTCTTGAACTCCTGGCCTCAAGCAATCCTCCCACCTCAGCCTCTCAAAGTGCTGGGATTAAAGGTGTGAGGCCCTGCACCTGGCCAACACTTTATTAATTAATGAAAGTCAAAACTACACCAAGATGCCATTTCTCACCTATCAGATTGGAGAAAATGCATCTTTGACAACCACTTTGTTAGTGAGGGCTGAGGGAAGCAAGGATTTGGGAGGATAATCTTTTAATAATATAGATACATTTACTCTTTGATCCAGTAATTTCCATTCTAAGAGTGTCATATCTGTACATACAAAATTAGGTATGTACAGAGTGATTCATTGTAGCACTGATTGCTGGAAACCACCTGATTGTCCAGCAATGGGAGACTGGCTTAATAACCTATGTTATGCCAACCCATTTGGAAGCTGTAAAATAGGTAAGCATTGATGTAGAGAAATTTCTTGGATATCTTGTTGATAGAAAAAAAAATCAAGGTGTAAAACAGTTTACAATACTACCTTTTTATGAGAAAAAGGAATGAGAACATGTACCTATATTTGTGTAAGGAAACACTGGAAGGATAAATAAGTAGCAAATAAAAATGCTTATCTGTGGGCATGATGGGGACAGGATACATGGTGACAAGTTGGCAGTGAGACTTTGTTTTAGTTTTTGAACTGTGTAAACATATGACCTTTTTCAAAAAAGCTGTTGTTAAGCTAGAAACAAAAATGAGCATGTAGAGTATTAATCTTGAATTAGTTAGGATAACACTTGCTGCTGTACCAGCAGCCAGCCACATGAGGCCTTAACGTTGCATAGGTGAGAACTACTTACCTGGTTCCACCTGCCTCCATGTTGAGCTCGGAAATGTAGCCCCCAGCTAGGCAGCCATTCCCATCCCCAGCTCTACACTCCGTAGGGAAGGGACAGTACAAGGTTTTGGTGGTCTCCTAGCCATCTCCACCTCAGGACTTGGGCCCCTGATCTGTATGGTCACCTCTTCAGAGGGCCAGAGAGCAGCTCCCATTGGCAGTGTGAGAGTATTTGCCCAGAGTTACTCTTTTGATATTGTCAGTATTCTTATATTCTTATTCTTTGCCAATAATTTAGGTGAAAATGGAACCTCATGGTTTAATTTGCATTTCTATGTGTCATCTTAACTTAGTGCCGTATGTTTTGGGAACAGGAAATGTAACAAAATAGCTCTGTAGGCCGTTAGCTATGGTTTAGATATGGTTTGTTTGGCTCTGCCAAGTCTCACGTTGAAATTTGATCCTCATGTTGGAGGTGGGGCCTGGCGGGAGGTAGGAGGTGTCTGGGTTACTCTGGGGGAAGATTCCTTATGAATGGGTTGGTGCCACTCTTATGGGAATCTGTGAGTTCTGACTCTGAGTTCCTGTAAAAGGAGCCTGGCACCTTCCCTCCCCTCTGCTCTGTGATCTCTGCCCACCACATCCCCTTGCTTTCCACCCTGAGTGGAAGCAAGATGTGGATGTGGGCACCATGCTTCTTGTCTAGCCTGCAGAACTGTGAGCCAAATAAACCTCTCTTTTCTTTATAAATTATCTAGCCTCAGGTATTCCTAATATAGCAACACAAAAATGTACTAAGGCACTTTTGTCATCTGAAGATAAATTTCTAGAATATTGCCTTATCATGTGTTTTTGTTTTGTTTGAATAAAAAGTGAAGGCGAATGATTTTGAGAACTAGTTTAGTAGAGTCTCAGTATGGCCTTGACCCAGAAGGCTGAAAGGCAGGGTCCTGGGACCTGTGACCTGTCCTGATGATCAGGCCTGTGGGATACAGTAGTGGGGAAGAGGTTTTCCTGCTCCATTCTCAGCACAAGGAGCCCTAGGGCTTAGAGATTCTCAACTGGATGAAAATGCAGATGCTTGTGTTTGTTTATTCTAAAGCTTTTTTTTCACCTTCATTTCTAATTCTTCATTGATAAGTTGGCCACATACTGCATTTAAAATTAATTTCTTTTTTTTTTTTTTTTGAGATGGAGTTTCTCCCTTATTGCCCAGGCTGGAGTGCAATGGTGCGATCTCAACTCACTGCAACCTCCGCCTCCTGGGTTCAAGCGATTCTGCTGCCTCAGCCTCCCAAGTATCTGAGATTACAGGCATGCGCCACCATGCGCAGCTAATTTTGTATTTTAGTGGAGATGGGGTTTCACCATGTTGGTCAGGCTGGTCTTGAACTCCTGACCTCAGGTAATCCACCTGCCTTGGCCTCCCAAAGTGCTGAGATTACAGGAATGAGCCACCGTGCCTGCCCCCTTAAAATTAAATCTTGATTAAAGACATCCATCTCATCAACCAACGTTATAATGAAAAGTAAATGTTGGCCGGGCACGGTGACTCATGCTTGCTATCCCAGCACTTTGGGAGGCCGAGGTGGGTGGATCACGAGGTCAGGAGATGCAGACCATCCTGGCCAACATGGTGAAACCCCGTCTCTACTAAAAATACAAAAATGAGCTCGGTGTGGTGGCATGTACCTGTAGTACCAGCTACTCGGGAGGCTGAGGCAGGAGAATCATTTGAACCCGGGAGGCGGAGGTTGTGGTGAGCCAAGATTGCACCACTGCACTCCAGCCTGGCAACAGAGCGAGACTGTCTCAAAAAAAAAAAAAGATGTCAATCATTTTATTTACTGCTGGCACCTGGTGAATACTTGATAAATATTTGTTAAATGAATGGAAATTCAAATAAACAAGACTTTTTATTTGTTCTCACTTGTACTATAAAATACTCTGGATGTTCTAGACATTATTGGGAGATGAGAAATAGATAACCCTTATAAAAAGGAGGAGTAAAAATTGCCATTGGTTGCAGTGACTTTCTACTTGAAAAACTCCAAAAAAAAATTCAAGTAAAAGGCCAGGCACAGTGGTTCATGCCTGTAATCCCAGCACTTTGGGAGGCCAAGGTGGGCAGATCACCTGAGGTTGGGACTTCGAGAGTAGCCTGACCAACATGGAGAAACCTGTCTCTAGTAAAAATACAAAATTAGCCGGGGGTGGTGGTGCACGCCTGTAATCCCATCTACTTGGGAGGCTGAGGCAGGAGAATCGCTTGAATCCAGGAGTTGGAAGTTGTGGTGAGCCAAGATTGCGCCATTGCACTCTAGCTTGGGCAACAAGAGCAAAACTCCGTCTCAAAAAACAACAACAACAAAAAAGTAAAAATTCTCAAAACTCATGGAGCCCCCTCCCCTCCCCTCCGCTGTCCTCCCCTCCCCTGTCCTCCTCTCCCCTTCCGTCTCTTTTTGAGACAGAGTCTCGCTCTGTGACCTAGGCTGGAGTGCAGTGGCGCGATCTCAGCTCACTGCAACTTCCGTTTCTGGAATTCAAGCAATTCTCTGCCTCAGCCTCCCGAGTAGATGGGATTATAGGCACCCACCACCACGCCTAGCTGATTTTTGTATTTTTAGTAGAGACGGGGTTTCACCATCTTGGCCAGGCTGGTCTTGAACTCCTGGCCTCGTTATCCACCCAGCTAGGCCTCCCAAAGTGCTAGGATTATAAGCCACTGTGCCCGGCCTTTTCTCTTCTTTCTTTTTTGACAGAATCTTGCTTTGTTGCCCAGGCTGGAGTGCAATGGCACAATGTGGGCTCACCACAACCTCCGCCTCCTGGGTTCAAGCGATTCTCTTGCCTTAACCTCCTGAGTAGCTGGAATTACAGGCGTGTGCCACCATGCCCGGCTAATTTTTTCTGTGTGTTTTTAGTAGAGATGGGTTTTCACCATGTTGGCCAGGCTAGTCTCAAACTCCTGACCTCGTGTGATCCACCCGCCTTGATCTCCAAAAGTGCTGGGATAACAGGCATGGGCCACCGTGCCCGGGTGTAAGATTTTCAAACGCAAAATAAATATCTGATAGCTTTCTTATATACCAGTAACCAGCTGGCTGGAAAGATGGAACAGGATAAACTTTTATTTCACAGTATCGACAGCAACAACAAAATACACATCTAAGAATTACATAACAAATACATAGAATGTTACCTAGGCGAGGTGGCACATGCCTGTAATTCCAGTGAGCTGAGATTGCACCACTGCACTTCAGCCTGGGTGAGGGAGTGAGACTCTGTCTCAAAAAACAAAACAAAAAAACACACATAGAATGTTTATCAAGAAAATCATTAAACTTTACTGAGAGACATAAAATAATATTTAAGTGGAAAGATACAGTTTGTTTTTAGATGAGAACATATAATGAAAAGATATTGTTCCTTTTTCAAATAGATTTCATGCAGTTCTGGCTGGGATTGGTCAGCCTCAGTTTCCTATTTTAGAGAGGTCAGAGTGCAGGGGCCTGAGTGAGTCTGGCAACATGGGGATTCTGTGGTTGCAGACGGCAAGCTTCAGTGTGCACCAGGGACTGGAGGTTCAGCAGCCGCATAGCGTGGGGTTGCAGGGGCGGTGGGCCCTGTATCTTTTGCTGCTAAGCTCACCTTGGCCTGCCTCCAGCTTCCAGCTCTCTGAGAGTTGCAGAAGATGGCTGGGGGTTCTCCACAGTTTTCTAAACTTTAACATACTTCTGCTTTTAGTGTATCTGGCCTTTGTAGTCCAAACCTTCTATGGTTTACCCTCTGCAGTCTCTTGATGAATTGGGGCAGTGGCCCCACTCTGTTCAGTGAGGTAGAAGCCCAGAGGGGTTTTTCCAATTGTCCCCCTGATTCTGGCCTCCACCTGATCTTCCCGCCACGGGTACCTGGTGCTGTTGGTTCATATGCCTTGTCTTCCCCCGTGCTGGTTTCGGACTTTTCTGGATCTGTCACCTTAATTCCTGTGCTTCTGTTTTCCAGCTTCTAACGTGGTATTGGTGTCTCTCCTCTCATTCTTGACCACTATGGTTTTATGTCCTTTTAAAATTTTACTGTCATTTTAATGGCATTTTAAGAGGAAATAGTTAAATCTACCATCTTTAGCCTCAAACATAAAACTGTAACGTGTAGCCAAGCGTGGTGGCTCACACCTGTAATCCCAGCACTTTTTGAGGCCAAGGCGGGTAGATCACGAGGTCAGGAGTTCAAGACCAGCCTGGCCAATATGGTGAAACCCTGTCTCTACTAAAAATACAAAAATTAGCCGGGCATGGTGGTGCATGCCTGTAATCCCAGCTACTTGGGAGGCTGAGGCAGGAGAATTGCATGAACCTGGGAGGTGGAAGTTGCAGTGAGCTGAGATCGCGCCACTGCACTCCAGGCTGGGTGACAGAGTGAGACTCCATCTCAAAAAAAAAAAAGTAACGTGTTCAAGGTGGCATTTTAAACACAGGGAAGAATTGCTTGGGTTGGGTAACTATTTAGAGATACAGAAATTTAGAACCCTACGTCCCACTATATACCAAAATAAATTCCAGAGAGACTGAATATAAAATGTAAAGCCCTAAAATAAAAAGAATACTTACCCACTCTCAAGGACAGAGGAGAACATCAAGAAACCATAAAGAAGAAGATGAATAGAGTAGAAATACATAAAAATTTAAAATGCTCCTTAATTAAAAAAAATCCTAAACAAAATAGAGACAAATGATAGAGGGAAATATTTTTAACGTACACTTATATAGTGTCAGACAAAGATTTAGCATCCTTAATATAAAAAGTTTTTGGCCAGCCACAGTGGCTCACACCTATAATCCCAGCACTTTTCGGAGGCTGAGGTGGGAGGATCACTTGAGGCCAGGAGTTCGAGACCAGTCTGGCCAACATGGTGAAACCCTGTCTCTACTAAAAATAAAAAAACTCACCAGGCATGGTGGTACATGCTTGTAGTCACAGCTACTTGGGAGGCTATGGCATGAGAATTGCTTGAACCTGGGAGATGGAGGTTGCAGTGAGCCGAGATCGCACCACTGCACTCCAGTCTGGGCGACGGAGCAAAACTCTTTCCCCGCTTACCCCTACCTAGACAAAGTTATTATACATCAATAATGAGAAGATAATATGAGATATTTTGTCATTAACCACAATGATTAGAGCAGCATGTTATTTTGATTTTTAAAAATGTATAGAAGAAACAGTGAAATAGAAATGGTATATGCAATTTTTTGTTTTATACAAAGGAGGCATCATTAATGCATGCTAGGGTAATTGTATACTTGTTTGGGAGAAAATAGTTTTGTCATCTCATATATGCTAAAATAATTCCAGATTAACAGTAACTGTTGTTAACATTTCGGTTATAACTTTTCACACTGTGCATACACCTGTATTTTTGCATTTTTACATATGGTTTTATGAGCTCTAAAACCACTATATTCTGGATTTTCATCCAGGTCTTCACATAGAGATGGCATTGCTTTGAATGACTACATAGCACCTACTTATCCCATTGATGCCAGCCTCCCTTGGCACTGGTGTGGCACAGTGCTGTCTGACCCTGAAAGGTGTTCTGGAGGGTGGCTGATGTGGACAAGGGGTCCAAGTTCATGTGTGCCCGGAGTGCCACCCTATGCACTCTGCACAGGTCTGCATAGGTCTCCTGCCACCTCCTAGCCTGAGGCCTATGGATGTGGAGTTTGTACCTTTGTGGCCTCTTCTGGGTACTCACTGTGTTTTGACATATACTGAGGAGGGTGTGCAGGTGATGGTGCTAGTTTGCTTGTACAGAAGCAAAGAAAGAGGGATAAAATGCAGACCAGTGAGGAAACAGGCAGTAATGTTAGGAGGCCTTCACAAACGTCACTGTTACCCATGAGGATAGACCAACAGTTGGTGGAATGGTAGCTGGAAGAAACTCCTCCCTGCAGCATATCATGAATTCAGGGAAATTTTAGAAGAATAGTCACTGACTTTGCCAGTAAAGATATCTTATATTATGTGCACCCAGCATCCTTGTGATAAATGGGCTCATCGTTTATTTAATCAGCTTCCCATTAATGGACAATTGGCTTCTTCCTAGTTCTTGCTATTATTAGCAACTTTCATATGTCTAACTTTTGTTCCTTTGTTAAAAGTGTCCAGTTATTTAGGGTAATTTGAGATTTGATGGGTCAAAGAGTATGAATATTTAAAATTTTGAAACTGTTACCAAGGTGACTTACAACATGATTAGGAAGTTTTGCCTTCCTACCAAGAGAGTCTCAGTGCCCATTTCCCCCACCCCTGCCATCATTAGATGGTATTATTATTATTACAGTTTTTGAGACAGGGTCTCACTCTGTCACCCAGGCTGGAGTGCAGTGGCATGGTCTTGGCTCACTGCAGTCTCGACCTCCCAGGCTCAAACAATCCTCCCACCTCAGCTTCTTGAGTAACTGGAACTACAAGCATGTGTCACGACACCCAGCTAATTTTTGTATTTTTTGTAGAGGTAGGGTCTTGCCATGTTGTCCAGGCTGGTCTCGAACTTGTGGGCTCCAGTGATCCTCCTGCCTTGTCCTTCCAAAGTACTGGATTACAGGTGTGAGCCACTGCACCTGGCCATTAGGTGACATTATTATGAATGTCAGTTGATGAGTGAGATTGAAATTTGTGTGATGTTTGCCTTTCATATATATATTGCATAATATTTATATCACTTGAATCTTAAATCTTTTATAAATTCTTACTTTCCCTTGAACATATTTTGAATGGTCCAAGTTGTGTTTAAGAAACTCATCTTATCCTACAGAACCAATTTTTCTACCTAATGAGAAAGTGGTTCACGACAGAAACTGCAGACCTCATTCATTAGCTTCATCCCACCAATATTTCTTGAGCATCCAAATTCTGGGCACTGGTGATAGAGCATCGACAACAAGAGCTACGCTACTTATTCTTGGGGAGAGATTCTGTCCATCATGTTAGAGATAAATGTTTCGTTGCAGACAGAAGGGAAAGGAGTGAGTCTGATACAACATGAGAGCCTGATTAGGCTGGATGGCCAGGGGACTTTGGAGAATAGCAGTGAAGCATATGTCTGGAGGAGGCAGAAGATTTGGGGCCCCTGTGAGAGACTGAAAGGCGCTGGAGAGTCGGGTTGGGTGAGCAAGTGCTAGAGAGGGGGCAGCAGCGTGGGGCACAAGGTCCTGGACCAGTTTTAGAGGCCCTTGGCAGGATTAGGGGGGCATTGACCCCAGACATAGTCTCTGGGGTTTGGGAAGGAAATATCAGGCCTTCTAGTTATATTTCCCCAACCTCTGAGGAGACCTATTTAGTTCAGTTTACTGTGTCTTTCTTTGTTCATATGTAGAGAGCAGAGTCTTGTTATATTGCCCAGGCTGGTCTTGAGCTCCTGGCCCAGGTAGTTCTTCTACTTTGGCCTCCCAAGGTGCTGGGATTACAGGTGCGTGCACTGTGCGGCCTCAGTGTGCTGCTCACTGCCCAGTCCTCATTCGAGATGCCTGCCTTGCTAAGCATTTCCCTTCCTGCCTCATTCATATGCACAGCAGCCCATTAGGGCAGATTCCATCACAGTCAGAGGCTCTGGAGACCCCTCTCCTACCACTCTGCCACCTGCCACTCTGCCACAGTGCTCCGCAGGGCTTTTAAAGTCCTCAGACTGAGGGCCCAGTGCTCTCTTCCTCCCCCGTCAAAGGAACCAGGGCAGGTTGTTCAAACACTTACCCTGGATAGTAGGAGGAAAAGGGAATCACTGTCAAACTGGCAGAGGGAACGCTGGCACCTCTACCACACTCCCTGCCCCGCTGCTGTTCAGCAAGGCCCTGAAGGCCCACACGTCCCAGTCCTGCAATCTAAGGGATGTCCACAGAGGGACCCGCACCCCGCAAGGAAAGTATGCAAGAGCAGCGCATGGGAAAGCCATCTGCCACCTCTGAAAGCAGACAGGTGGCCATCTGCCTGGCTGAGCTGATAGAAAAGGCTCTTGCAGGCACCGAGTATTTATTGATATGTGGCAACCTAAGGAGCCCTATGCCCCCGTGGGAAGCAAAACCTCTGCAGTCTCAGGTGCGAGAGTGGAGACCTAGAGGAGCTACCAAGAATGCCTGACCCTGGATGTGTTTTTTACCTTGCAGTTTTACAGATGCTGTTTGATGGGAAGGCTCTACATAGCACACTTAGGGTATGCCCTTCGTCACCACCAAGCACAGAAGCTGCATCAATAGAAACAGGCTTCATCAACGCACATGATCTTGTGGGCTCCCCTGGTTGTTAGATTGGCTTTTGTTCTCTCAGGAAAGGACTCTTATCTGTCCATCAGTACCTCCTATTATTGGCCCAGTTTCACAGCTCAAAGCATGCAAAAGGAAGTCAGCCTCCTGAAACATAAATGACAACTTTTTTTTTTTTTTGAGACGGAGTCTCGCTCTGTCACCCAGCCTGGAGTGCAGTGGCACGATCTCGGCTCACTGCAAGCTCCGCCTCCCGGGTTCACGCCATTCTCCTGCCTCAGCCTCTCCGAGTAGCTGGGACTACAGGCGCCCACCACGACGCCCGGCTAATTTTTTGTATTTTTAGTAGAGACAGGGTTTCACCGTGGTCTCGATCTCTTGACCTCGTGATCCGCCCACCTCGGCCTCCCAAAGTGCTGGGATTACAAGCCTGAGCCACCGTGCCCGGCCTAATGACAACTTTTATTTGGTGGCATGCAGTGAAACTTTTGTTTTCTTAAAAAATACCCTTTATGGGCTGGGCGCAGTGGCTCATGCCTGTAATCCCAGCACTTTGGGAGGCCGAGGCCGGCGGATCACGAGATCAGGAGATCGAGACCATCCTGGCCAACATGGTGAAACCCCGTCTCTACTAAAAATACAAAAATTAGCTGGGCGTGGTGGTGGGCACCTGTAATCCCAGCTACTTGGGAGACTGAGGCAGGAGAATGGCTTGAACCCGGGAGGCGGAGGTTGCAGTGAGCTGAGATCGTGCCACTGCCCTCCAGCCTGGTGACAGAGCAAGACTCTGTCTCAAAAAAACACCCAAAAAACCCTTTATACTTTGTCAAATGCAGTATGGGAAATTAAAGTACAAAACAACAAAAAACCACCCTTTAAATTTGCCCAAAGAAAATGTTTTACTCTTTTAGCAGGAAATGGTAAAAACAAAAAGGGGGAAGTGGCAACGGAAAGCTTTCTAGATTGAGTTCAGGGACACAGCATTTCTCCTTAAGCATGATGAGCTCAGCTTCATTTTTTTTCTGTATTGCCCATAAAACTGGGGACAGGGTCTGTTTTTTAAAATCTTTGTTTTCTGCATATTTCTCTTTGATAGGCAGCAGCAGGGAATGGAAGTGCCCTTCTTGTAGTCTTGAGGGGCTGCATTAAGTGTCGTCCAGGATGGAAAACGTCAGGTGTGTACATGCATGATGTGGCACCAGTGAATCCAGTGGTGCCCGGAACACCCCACTGTAGCTTAGCAGGAATGTGCTGCATTATTTGAGAGTGGGGGCCCTCTGGGGTGATTGTACCTTTACTTTTCCCGTTTCCTGATCCAAATACAAAATCATTGACAGCTCAGACCTCTTAGGAAATAATGTCTTTGTTGTTCAAAGTAGTCTAATTATGCTTGAGTGTCTGTTCAGAAAGCACAGAAAGAGAAGAAAGAGAAAGCAAAGTCAGGTAAGAGAAGGGATAGATGTGATTGGGGTAGGTTTCTAATTCTGAGCTGCTGGAGGGAGGCCAAACACTGTCATTCTAACAAAATACGACAGTCAAAAGCTGAGGAAACCAGACAAGTTAATTTTTTTTCTAAAATAATTATTTTTTTTCTAATTATAACAATTCTATCTTAGATAGGATTTTATTGCACTTAATAGTTTGGCTTGTCAGATTTCTTCTGGTGTCACTGTCTTTCACCATCCATTTGGGATCCTGTGGTTGTGTAAATGGTGAACCAAGAGGGTCCTCATCATGGCCATCAGGAAAGATGGAAAGATGGGCTGTGTCCAGTTCCAATGGACAGTGCATCTTGTACACAAGCCTCAGCTTTTCATCTGTAACACATGGCTTATGTACAGCCTTTTAGACTATGAGGCATGAATAGCAAACAGTGGCAATCGATGCTGAAAAACCAGAATGTTTAAAAACTGGGCCATAAAAATGTAGAACGTATTCTGTCACCAAAGCTGGGGTCAGTGGGGCGACTGCCTTCCTGCCCCCCAATTCTCCCCAGACCTTCCTGCCTGCCTGTTTCCTGCCTCCAGGACAGTATGCACCCTGTGTCCATCTTCTGCCCCTACACCTGTGAACTGGCACCACAGGTGGGAACAGCCCTTCAGGCCAGATTCTGGTTATTGGTTTTTGCTTTACTGCCAAATATGATCTAGTGCTACATTCAACTTAGTTGATTTATTGAGGCTAGAAATTCCTACCCATTTGTTTATTCACTTAGGAATTTGGTTTAGGTCTTGAAATAAGAACCTCCCAGTCCTTAAAGATTAAAGGCTTTATTTGGCCGCTCCAGGATGGCTTCCTTTGTCTCCAAATTCCCATTCCCCTTGGGTTTATACAAAGACCACTGCAAAGGAGAGTCCAGCATCCTCAGTATCCTGACCAGCCTGTTCCAAATGTCAGCAGCAGGGGAGACCTTGAGACACTGAAGTGCAGGTGGTGGCACGTTAGTGATCACGCAGCAGTCATTCTTTGATGAGCAGAAACCATGGCCTGACGTTGAGTTTGGTTCTGCAGAGGACAGAAGGAAAGGCCAGGAAGGTGAAGTGAGCAGTGTGTCCCAAGGTGTGCAGACAGCCATCGGCCCAGGCAGGCTATGGTCTCTAGGCCCAAGACAAATTTGATTTGTCTATGCCTCGGGTGCTTGCTTATTTCCTGGACCTTGGAAGGATCACAGCGACTCTCCCCTAAGAGCCAAGGGTCTGCCTACTGGGGGTAGAAACTAACATTCTCAGTCCTGCTCTACAGTGGACCCAGCAGCAGCCCAGCCTGTACAGAATACGGCTGGGTCAGGCTTAGATTCAGCTGTGTTTTTCCCTTTGGGGCCTTTATCTGTGTGCCCTCCTGAGTGCTGCATAAATAACCATATTCCCAAACACATGTTTTGAGAGCGTTGTCTTTTGGAATAGTTAGAGGGCAATGCTGCATATTCTGCTTAAATATTTACATATTCTGCTTATAAATTTGCTTATTCTTTAAATTTTTTCTTTGAGTTATTTACTTTCATTTATAGATACTTGTCCACACTTTGGGAATTAACTTTTTTTTTTTCTCTTTAAAATATAATTTAAAACTATTTTGTACCAGTACAATATATTAATTTTACAAATGTAAAATTTTATCAGCTGTTAAAGCATTTGCAAAAGCCACACATTCTACTTCAGCTTTATTGCACAATATCTATAAGAAAATATTAATTTTTAAATTAGAAAACATAAAAATGCTTTCAATATAGAAGAGACAATCTGATTTTAAAGACAATAATCTATAAGAATGTCTACTCAGAAAATAACAAACTTTCACAGCATACCAGCTGGACAGATGCTTCGGCAGATCCGGTACAAAGCACTGTTTAAAACCAGTCCAAGATACTTAATCCAAACTGTATCATGATTCTTCATTAGAAATCTAGACACCACTCATGGTGGTTTCTTATACTTTAAAAAATTGAGGCATTTTCAGTGTGAGCATTCTGAATATCTCTTACATATCAAAAACAATACTTCCAACTAAATGGCCGTTTGCAGGGCTCTTTTTCCTTCATGCAGACTATCACTGGCAACTGTTTTTAATGACTATTCATGACCATTTTATTTATGCTGATAGAAAACATCAAGTTAAATACACTTTTAAAACTTTGTCCTTTACAAAAATCAGTTTATAAATTTGTATCATAAAAATTAGTGTTGAGAGCATCAAGATGGCCTTCATTTATATGGTTGTATATTAGTTGGTTTTCCCAGAGTTGGGCTGGCAGATGTCTCACTTTTCTATGTAGTGTAATCAGGAAATAAATCCAAGCACTAAACTGGAATCCCAAGACAGATTAATAAGGTTGCATGATGGATTTTAGGGGGTTATGACCCTGGACCCATATACTAATATGGGTGTTAAAATACTGACAGCAAACCCTGTTGGGAATTTAATTTACCTCAGACAATAAACATAGTCTGGAGAGACAAAAAGGAAAATGTTCATTTACATATTATCAGTGTGGTTGTGTATCATAGAAAAGAAAAAGACCCTTTGTTAGAATGAGCATTCACCAGATTGATACATATATAGACCACACATCTTTTTCCTGTTAAAGCATGTTGATTCAATCTCATGTGTTTTCAAGCTTATGCCTTTGTGGGCAGGGAAATTATCTTTTGGAACTTATGGCCTGCGTAAGCAAAGTCAAATATGATATTACACATTTGTGTAGAGACAATAATTACTAAAATAGTGGTTATGTACTAACAAGTTTGTTGTAGGTAGACAGAATTATCAAAAACCTAGATGCTTATTTAAAAAGTTTGCATTATTTAGGATTTCTTCCTTAGGAACCAAAGCAGTCGCTTTCCTGGAACTGCATTTTTCAGAACTGCTCAAAGCACCTCATCTAGATGAGCGTTTTAAAAAATATATATAAAAAGCCTATAAAAAGACTTCAAACATCACATATTTCACCTCTTACAGGCTTTTTAAAAATCATGTATCCCTTCCTTAAAGTCCTTCAGAATAAAATAAAAATAAACTCTCACATTCCATTAGAAAAAAATGGAAACATTCATTCACGGTCTGAAAATTTTACGGATTTCCCCAAATTTTGCTACTACGTGCAATTTCCTTACACACAGGTTTTGAGGAAACCCCTAATCATCTATCATGAAATAGCTAATGGACATGCCATAGAAAATTTACCTTAATAGTAGTAAATAGATTAAAATCTATTCCATAAAATAAAAATGTCCTATGACTTCAATTTAAATACATATCTGAAAAGCTAAAAGGAGGTTTTTTGTTTTTCAAAAGTGCTAATTATTACCTTTACAAGTCTCTTCAATACATCATGTACAATTCTTTGTAAAAAAAACTAAACCACCTTGCTTTAGGCACACTGCTTGATGAGTTTCTAAGAAGCAGAGGGGAAAAAAATCGCTTGTCAATACAGCTTCCTTGATTTTACTGAAGAAGAATTTCTCCAGGATATTGGCACATTTGTAGTATTCACTCTCAGGGGGGTTGTACTCTTTGCAATTGGTAAAGACTCGCTGTAAGTCTGCCATGAATAATTTCTTAGACACGTAGTACCTATTCTTGAGGCGTTCACTCATGGTTTTCAGATCCATGGGGAACCTTATAACTTCATAATATCCTGGAGCTTCTGTTCTCTTCACAGGTTCCATGAAGGGCCAAGCGCTTTGATGGCTCTTCACCTGCTGGAGGAGGCTCTTGAGCGTGCTGTAAAGCTGGTCAGGGTCTCTGGGCTCTTTACTTTTCTCTTTTCCGCTCGGTTTCCAGCCTGTCTCTAATTCCAGGAATGCTTTCTATAGGAATCTGTCGAACTCCATCTTTAAAACATGAAAGTCCAGGGTAAACTTTTCAAATCTGTGCCTGTTTTCTTTCAATCAGCTTTTTAATTATCTCCTTCTGCTTTTTAATGATGACAGAAAATTCTGTGTACGGGATCCATGGATTTAGCTCACATCCCATTAAAGTGGCTCCTTCATAATCCTTGATATAGCCAACATATTTGGTTTTAGGTATTTTAATTTCTTTGGAGAAACCCTATTTCTTAAAGTATCCAATTGCATATTCATCTGCATATGTGAGGAAGTTCAGGATGTCATGCTTTATGTGATATTCTTTCAAATGATTCATCAGGTGTGTTCCATAGCCCTTGACTTGCTCGTTTGAGGTTACAGCACAGAAGACAATCTCTGTGAATCCTTGAGATGGGAACATACGGAAACAGATACCATCAATAACATGGCCATCTTTAATTAAAGCAAGGGTTTTGTGTTTCGGGTCAAAGACGAGCCGTGTGATGTATTCTTTCGGCATTCGGGGCACCTGGTGGGAGAAAACGTTCTGTAGGCCAACCAGCCACATCAGGATCTTCTTGTTTGGTTTCTGGTTGAGGGAATTGCCAACCACGTGAAATTCAGTTACACCCTTGCGCTCCTCCAACCTTGCCGCCTCATCCCTGGCTGAGTGTGCTGACAGAAAGTTGGTCTCTGGTCCAAGCATTGCTGCAGGGTCCGTGATGGTAGACATAATCTCGTTGATTAATTCCATCGGAATATCCCCCATAACTCGGGGTTTCTTGGCCTCCTCTAGAACATGAGAATCAGTCATTTTCCTCTTTTCTCCTGGGTTTGCCTCAAGTCCAGAAGAGGCTTTGCAGGCAGGACTGCTGCTCCCTGCATTTGGCTGCTCAAGGGAAGATGAGGTTGAATTGTATGAAATTGTCCCAGCCACAGGAGGTGGATTGATAACTGTTTGGATGCCTAGCTGGCTGGTTCTGGAAGAGGCTGAGAGAAAATCCTGATCCTAGATGGGAGAATTTTGACTATAAACTTCTTCTTCTAGCATGGACAGAAATTTTGGGAAGTGAGTGAGGATTAGAGTTCGTTTTTCAAGAGGCAGTTTATCTTTTTCCTGTCTTTCTTGTTCCAGGAGTTGTCGCCTCATAACAGTGAAGACCGAGCGAAGCAATGTTCTCCCAAACACCTGTGTGGTTTCGTACCGAGGTAGACTGTCGCAGAACTGTGGCATGTTGCAGTAACACAGCCACCTTGTGTAGTTCTTTGTATCCAGAAATATCATCATTGGGAGATCGCAGTCTTCGTTGAGATGGTGCCTCCAGATGCCAATAGTTGATGCGGTTTAGGAACATTTTTGCCAACTCAACTATTGTTTGCCTTTCTTTTGCTGGCAGGTGACTAAATTTGTACTGTACAAGGTTATTCACACCCTGTTCAATGCTAGGTTTTTCAAATGGGGGTTTCTTTTCCAAAGAGCCTTCAACCACAGGTTTTCCTCTTTGTAAAACAGACTTTCTCAAGAGCTTAAATAGATAGAAATAAACTTGTTTGGTATCTGCATCTTCTTCCTTGTGGACACAGGTAAAGAGATATTCCACATCCAATACTATTCCCAGGATTCTGTTCATTTCTTCCTCTGACACATTCTCCAGGAGGGAAACATGAGCAGCTAGGGCATGGCTACAACTCCGACAGGATTCTGTTAGACTGACAATTATTTGCTGCAGATCGGCTCTGGAGGGAGTGGGTGAGGGGTTAGGGTTTTTCCAGCCATTACATTTACAAGACTCCTCGGCCTTGCAGGCGGAGTACACTCCGAGTTTCTCCAGTTTCTTGGCCTGCGGAGCGGAGCGTAGTTGCGCTTTCTTCACTGCGATTCGGGCCGAGCCACCGCCTCCCGGTCCTTCGGCCGTGCCCGCTGCAGCCACTGCCGTCGCCGGACTGCAGGCGCCCGAGCCCGCGGCAGCAGCGGCGCAGGGGGAGCCCTGCGGGGACGCGAGCGGCAGCGCCCCGGGCCGGCCCCTGCCCTGGCTTCTGCTCCGCAGCTGCCCGGCGCAGCCCCGCCAGCCTCGGACATGCGGCCCCGGAGCACGGCAGGAGGCCGGGAATTAACTTTAAAGGTACATTAAACATGGCATGTTTGCCAGGAAAAAAAAAACAAAAACAAACCAAAAACACCTAAGTCTTGCCCTCAGCTCTAGAATTTGGAAAAAGCATTATATGAGATTTCTGATTTATTTTGTCTATTATTTTGGTATTACTTAGAGATTCAATTTTTAAACTAGCTAATTTTCATTTACAGATTCTTTATATGTGTCCTCCATAATTAGATGACAGAACTATAGTGGCGATAGAGCTGCTAATTTAAAATCACCAATTTTGGAGGCTCTGTTTATTTATAAAAATAGAGACAGGGTCTCACTCTGTTGCCCAGGCTTGAGTGCAGTGACGTGATCATAGCTCACTACAGACTCAGCCTTCAGAGTAGCTTGAGAGTATGGGTGCACACCACCACATCTCGTTAATTTTTTTTTTTTTTTTTTAATTAAGAGACCTGGTCTCACTATGTTGCGGAGGCTGGTCCTGAACTCCTGTCCTCAAGCTATTCTCTTGCTTTGGCCTCCCAAAGTGCTGGAATTATAGGCATCAGCTACCATGCCTGGCCTGTATGTATTTTAATTGGAATTCATTTTAATTTTGAGAAATCTTTTTGATAGATATGTACAATAAGTAGATACCCTTTTCAAGAACACTGTCCTGAGCTTCAGAGATACAGATAGTCACTTAATTAGCAGTCCCTTCATTTAGCCTATCACTTTAATAAACAAATGTGGTTGTGCCAGGGGTGGTGACTCATGCCTGTAATCCCAGCACTTTAGGAGGCCGAGGTGGGTGGATCACCTGAGGTCAGGAGTTCCAGACCAGCCTGGCCAACATGGTGAAACCCTGTCTCTACTAAAAAAAATACAAAAATTAGCCAGGTGTGGTGGCATGTGCCTGTAGTCCCAGCTACTTGGGAGGCTGAGGCAGGAGAATCGCTTGAATCCAGGAGGCGGGGGTTGCAGTGAGCTGGGATCCTGCCACTGTACTCCAGCCTGGGCAACAGAGTGCGACTCTGTCTCAAAAATAATATAAAAGATCAGGTGCTGTGGCTCACGCCTGTAATCCTAGCACTTTGGGAGGCCAAGGCGAGTGGATCACATCTGGTCAAGAGTTTGAGACCAGCCTGGCCAACGTGGTGAAACCTCGTCTCTACTAAAAATACAAAAATTAGCCAGGAATGGTGGCGGGCACCTGTAATCCCAGCTACTTGGGAGGCTGAGGCTAGAGAATCTCTTGAACCCAGGAGGTGGAGGCTGTGGTGAGCCGAGATCATGCCATTGCACTCCAGCCTGGGCTTCAGAGAGAGACTCTGTCTCAAAAAATAAAAATAAAATAAAAAATAATCAAATATGGTTGTTTACTGTGCCTAGCACCATGTTAGATACAGTGTGTAGTTTTTTTGTTTGTTTGTTTTTTGAGACACAGTTTCGCTCTTGTTGCCCAGGCTGGGATGCAATGGTGCGATCTCAGCTCACCACAACCTCCACCCCCTGGGTTCAAACAATTATCCTGCCTCAGCCTCCCGAGTAGGTGGGATTACAGGCCTGTGCCACCACCCCCTGCTAATTTTGTATTTTTGGTAGAGACAGGGTTTCTCCATGTTGGCGAGGTCCCAACCTCAGGTGATCCACCCGCCTCGGCCTCCCAAAGTGCTGGGATTACAGGTGAACCACCATGCTGTCCAGTTTGTTTTCAATGATAATAAAAGTCCTAGTCTAGAGCCTGAGGGCCAGGGTCAACTTGAGGCCAATAAAATTAGACTTTCCAGGGCAAGTCCCAAGCATCAGGATTTTGTAAATGTTACAGGAGACTGCAGTACACAGCCAAGTGTCTGTCAAGCAAAGTGACTTCCAATGCAGTTATTTCAATGGGAACAAGACACACACTGTGAAACAGAAAAAGGTGTGAAACTCTAAAGTACAGTGGAAGCCCAAAGAAGGTGATGGTGGTTCTGATCCTTTTTTTGCACTAATGATCATGGGACAGTAATTCTTTGATTATGGGTTCATCAAGCACAAACTATGAGCCTGGCATTGAGTTAAGTGCCTTGGAGACAAAGGTGAAAGACAAAGTCTTTGCTGGCAGGAATCCATCATATTGGAGAAGAAAGACAACCAGATCCAATGATGTCACTGTTGGGAAGAAAAAAACCTTTCTTCCACCAACTTAGATCCAAATTGTTAGGGGGACTGTGAATTAAATGACAATAGACAGATTAACGAAGAAATGTTTATTATGTATATGGCAATACTCTAAGAGAGAGTAGCTCTCTGAAGAGGAGGTGAAGGTTTATATACCAGTGTAATAAGGGTGTGTGTGTGTGTGTGTGTGTGTGTGTGTGTGTGTGTGTATTCATAGGATGGAAGCCTCTGATGAGGCTTTTTTACAGCTTTTTTTTTAATGCTCTGGTACCCAAGGTCAATCATCAACCTGACTGGAGATCTTCCCAGAGCAGGAGGTTTGTGGCAGCTGACTGTCATAAAGTTCTGCTCTAGTCAGATAAGGGAAGTTCAGATAAGATGTCTTTCTGCATTTGCTGTAATTCTGTTAACAGGTTTCTCTGGGATCCCCAAAGGGGGTCCATTCAGTCTGTTGAGGGGCTTAGGATTTTATGTTTAGTACTCTTGGGGTACTAATTTACTGTATTAGTCTGTTCTCATGCTGCTAATAAACACATACCTGAGACTGGGTAATTTATAAAGGAAAGAGATTTAATGGACTCACAGTTCCACATGGCTGGGGAGGCCTCACTATCATGGTGGAAGGCAAAGTCACGTCTTACATGGCGGCACACAGGAGAGCTTGTGCAGTGGAACTCCCATTTATAAAGCCACCAGATCTTGTGAGACTTACTACCATGAGAAACAGTATGGGGGAAACTGTCTCCATGATTCAGTTATCTGTACCTGGCCCCACTTTTGACACATGGGGATTATTACAATTCAAGATGAGATTTGGGTGGGGACACAGCCAAATCATAACATGACAACTATTTTTTTATCTTCCAGTTTTTATGGTTATACTTTGTATTTTCTCTTGCCTTATCGTTTTAACTTGCACTTCCAGAATAGTGTTTTAATTATGGTGATGCTAGTGAATATCCTATCTCTGTCTAGTATTTTACTGCTATGTTTTGCTTCAGTTTGATTACTGGTTTGAAACAGGTATAAACTTGATCATCCTAAGGGAATGTTCTGTATTCCTATTTCACTAGGGGTTTTATTATTGGGACTACATGTTGAATTTTACTAACCTTTTAAGCCCCTCTTTTATCCTCACTATTGATGCAGCTGATATGTTTGCTCCTGAAATAAAACCTATTTGGTGATATTATGTTAGCCTTTCATTATGTTCCCTAGATTTCATTTTTATTGGGATGAAATATATATAACATAAAATTTACCATTTTAACCATTTTGAAGTGTATAATTTAGTGGCATTAAATACTTTCACATTGTTGTGCAAACATCACCACCATTCATTTCCAGAACTTTTCACCATCCCAAATAGAAACTCTGAAACCATTAAGCAATACCTCCCCATTTTCCCCTTCCGACAACTCCTGGTAAGCACTGTTAGAATTTCTGTCTGTATGAATTTGCCTATTCTAGGTACATCACATAAATGGAATAATATATTTATCCTTTGTGTCTGGCTTATTTCACTTAGCACAATGTTTTAAAAGTTCATGTTGTAGCATGCATCCAAATTTCATTCTTTTTATGGCTACATAATACTCCATTGTGTGTGTATCCATTCATTTGTTCATTTGTCGATTTATTCATCTGCTGATGGACACTTGGGTTACTTCCACCTTTTGACTATTATGAATAATGCTGCTATGAACATTGGTCTACAAGTATCTGTTTCAGTCCTTGATATCAGTTCTTTGGAGTATATATCGAGGAGTGGAATTGCTAGATTAGATGGTAATTCTAGGCTTAACTTTTTGAGGAATGGCCAAACTGTTTTCCATAGCTGCTGGACTATTTTATATTCCTACCTGATTTGTTTTTATACTACCAGCATGTTTGTATCTCTTCATATTTGAAACTGTTGGTAGTTTGCTTTGTGGTGCTATATTGATTCCATTTTCACATTATACTAAAGCCAGCTTTGATTTTTAATGTGCTCTCTTATTTTCCCCATTTTGCCAGATTGTATGATATGATATCTATTTCTTTTTTTCTTTTCTTTCTTTTTTTTTTTTTTGAGACGGAGTCTCGCTCTGTTGCCCAGGCTGGAGTGCAGTGGCGCGATCTCGGCTCACTGCAAGCTCCGCCTCCCAGGTTCACGCTGTTCTCCTCCCTCAGCCTCCCGAGTGGCTGGGACTACAGGTGCCCGCCACCACGCCCGGCTATTTTTTTTTTGTATTTTTAGTAGAGACGGGGTTTCACCGTGTTATCCAGGGTGGTCTCAATCTCCTGACCTCGTGATCCGCCCATCTCGGCCTCCCAAAGTGCTGGGATTACAGGCATGAGCCACCGCAACTGCCAATATCTATTTCTTAAAATTTAGGGGGAAATGCTTGTCAATCCTTCTGAGATTAGTGGCTTTCAGGGATGTAATTCTTTGATAGCTTTGTCTAATACCTCCTTTGGAGAAAGGTTTAATTAGTTTTTTTCCACACAATTTGAGTGAGTTTTTGCTACTTACTTATTTATTGAGATGGAGCCTTGCTTTGTTGCCCAGACTGTAGTGTCATGGCTAGTCACAGGCTCAGTCACAGCTCATTGCAGCCTCGACCTCCCGTGCTTAAATAATTCTCCCATCTCAGCCTCCCGAGTAGCTGGGACCACAGGCTCAAGTCAGCACACCCAGCGCATTTTTTTTTTTTTTTTTTACGAAATGGTTTGTGTCATTGAATTATCAAAATTGTATTGGCTTAGCAAAGTACATAGTATTCTTTATTAAAAATAAAAATCTCATCTACAGCCATCTGACCTTTTTGATCCCTGATTTTGTATATTCATATTCTCTTTCTAGCCCAAAGCTTATTAGTCTATTTCTTGCTTTTTCTTGAAGAACTAGCTCTTGTATTTGTTGTTTTTATCTGTGAACTTTTTTCCTTTTTTTTTTTTGAGACGGAGTCTTGCTCTGTTGCCCAGGCTGGAGTGCAGTGGTGCCATCTCGGCTCACTGCAATCTCTGCCTCCCAGATTCAAGCGATTCTCCTGCCTCAGCCTTCCGAGTAGCTGGGACTACAGGTGTGTGCCACCACGCCCAGCTAATTTTTGTATTTTTAGTAGAGACGGGTTTTCACCACGTTGGCCAGGATGGTCTCGATCTCCTGACCTTGTGATCTGCCCACCTAGTCCTCCCAAAGTGCTGGGATTACAGGCGTGAGCCCCTGCGCCCAGCCTTTTTTCCTTTTTTTTTTTTTTTCTGAACCCATGGCCAACATCATATGTGAACTTTTTTTAAAAACATGAAAACATTTTTATTTTTCTGATATGCCTTTCAAGTATAATATAGACTTAACAGAATTTGTTTGCCTTTCCAAGAGATTTTCAGACTTGCTGAAGAGATTTATCTTTCCTTTTGGGCTCAAGTGATCCTCCAATCTTAGCCTCCTAAGTAGCTGGGACCACAGGCACACACACCGTGCCCAGCTAATTTTTAATTTTTTTTTATAGAGACAGAGTCTCCCTGTTTTGCCCAGGCCAGTTTCAAACTCAAGGGGCTCAAGGGGTCCTGCTGCCTTGGCCACTCAAAGTGCTGGGATTACAGGTGTGAACCACCAAACCTGGCCAAGATTTATCCTTGACCATAACACTGACTGAAATGGAATCTAGAAAAAATAAATTTTATTATGGGAACTATACTCTTAGGTATCAAAATAATATAGTAGTTCATAAATGAAGAAAAAACTCACAGGATAAGAGAGAAAGAGGCATACATACCCCAGTCACACATCCTGGTACAGTTTTAAAGACAGATAATGGTTGCAGTCCAGGAGAGAGAAGGGTGCTGGGGAGTACCCTGCTGAAAACACCATGCTGGCAGTATTTCCAGATGACAAACTCTTGTCCCTTATGAGACTCTTGCAAAACTTAATTATTTACAAGAATATATATCTGGTAAAAATAATGATATAAAACTCTAATATGTAAGCTGTGAAGGTTTCAAAATTAGGTAGTTTTCTCTTTCTGGTTCTGTGGATTTCTTCGTGTAATATTTACTTTTGTTTCCATCTCAAGTCTCTGAACACTAACTGCCATTCTTGTACCACCCTCATCTCTCATCCTGTGCTTCAGGTTTTCTGTGAAGTCTAAAGACACTTGACAGCTATGAGTAACATTTTATTGTTGTTGACTTTTTAAAAAATTAATAAACTTGGCCGGGCGCAGTGGCTTACGCCTGTAATCCCAGCACTTTGGGAGGCTGAGGCGGGTGGATCACGAGGTCAGGAGATCGAGACCATCCTGGCTAACATAGTGAAACTCATCTCTACCAAAAATACAAAAAATTAGCCGGGCTTGGTGGCAGGCGCCGGTAGTCCCAGCTACTCCGGAGGCTGAGGCAAGAGAATGGCGTGAACCCAGGAGGCAGAGCTTGCAGTGAGCCGAGATCGCGCCACTGCACTCCAGCCTGGGCGACAGAGCAAGGCTCCGTCTCAAAATAAATAAATAAACTTTATTTTTTAGAGCAGTTTTAGGTCTGCAGCAGAATCGAGTGGAAAGTACAGAATTTCCCATACACTCCTGCGCCGCCCCTACCACACATGGTATGCTACACTATCCACATCCTGCACTGCAATGGCATGTTTGCTACAATCAGTGAACCTGCATTGACACATCATCACCCCAGATCCATAGTTTGCATTAAGTAGGGTTCACTCTTGATGTTGTGCATTTTATGAGATTTCGACAAATGTATAATACTTATTTACCATTGTAATATCATACACAATAGTTTCACTGCCCTAGAAATCTGTGTTCTTCCTGGTCATCCCTCCCTACCCCATCCCTGGATGACCACTAATCTTTTTGCCATCTCCACAGTTTGACCTTTTACAGAATGTCATATAGTTGGAGTCATATGGTATGTAGCCTTTTGAGATGAGCTTCTTTCACTTAGTAATAAGCTTCACTAAGTAATATTAAGTTTCTGCCATGTTCTTTTCATGGCTTGATTGCTGATTTCTGTTTAGCACTGAATAATATTCCATTGTCCGGATGTACCAGTTTATTTATTCACTCACCTATCAAAGGACATCTTACCTTGGTTATCTTACCTTTATTAATAACTGCCCTTTTGGCAGTTATTAATAAAGCTGCTGTAAATGTCTGTATACAGGTTTGTGTGTGGACATATATTTTTCATTTATTTGAGTAAGTACCAAGGAGCCTGATTGCTGGATCATATAGTAAGAATATATTTAGTTTTGTGAGGAGTTGCCAAACTGTCTTCCCAAGTGGCTGTGTACCATGTTTGCATTCCCACTGGGAATGAATGAGAATTCCTGTTGCTCCACATTCTCCTAGCATTTAGTGTTATCAGTGTTTTGCATTTTGGCCATTCTAATAGTGCGTAGTGGTATCTCGTTTTAGTTTGCCTTTCTCTGATTACATATGTGAACACCTTTTCATATGCTTATTTGCCATCTGTGTATCTTCTTTGGAGAGGTGTCTGTTCAGGTCCTTTGCTCCTTTTAAAATCCAGTTATTTTATTTTCTTATTATCAAGTTTTAAGAGTTCTTTGTATATTTTGTATAACAGTCTTTTATCAGATATACTTTTGTCAATATGTTTTTCCCAGTCTGTGGCTTATCTTCTCATTCTTTTGACATTGTCTTTCACAGAGCAGAAGATTTCAATTTTAATGAAGTCTAGCTTGTTAATATTTCTTTCATGGATCATACCTTGGTGGTTTTGTATCTAAAAAGTCTTCATCAGCCGGGCGTGGTGGCTCACGCCTGTAATCCCAGCACTTTGGGAGGCTGAGGTGGGCGGATCACGAGATCAGGAGATCAAGACCATCCTGGCTAACACGGTGAAATCCCGTCTCTACTAAAAATACAAAAAAATCACCTGGGTGTGGTGGCGCTCACCTGTAGTCTCAGCTGCTCAGGAGGCTGAGGCAGGAGAATTGCTTGAACCTGGCAGGCAGAGGTTGCAGTGAGCTGAGATGGCGCCACTGCTCTCCAGCCTGGGTGACAGAGCTAGACTTCGTCTCCAGAAAAAAAAAAAAAGTCTTCATCATACCCAAGTTCACCTAAATTTTTTTCTCTGTTATCTCCCAGGAGTTTTATAGTTTTCTGTTTTTACATTTAGGTCTATGACTCATTTTGAGTTTTATTTTTGTGAAGAGTATCAAGTCTACATTCATTTTTTTCCATATGAATGTACAGTTGTTACAGCACCATTTGTGGAAAAGATCATCTTTGCTCCGTTGTATTGCCCTTGCTCCCTTGTCACAGATGGGTTGACTATAGTTATGTGGGTCTATTTCTAGGCTCTTTGGTCTATTGATATTTTTGACAGTACACCACTGTCTTGATTACTGTGGCTTTATTGTAAGTATTCAAGCCAGGTTGTGTCAGTCCTCCAAGTTTGTTCTTCTCCTTTAATGCTGTCTATCCTGAGTCTTTTGCCTTTCCATATAAACTTTAGGATCAGTTTGTCAATATTTGGGAAATAACTTGCTGGGATCTGATTGGGATTATATTGAATCTATAAAGTTGGGAGGAACTGACATATTGACAATATTGGGCCTTCCTATCCATGAAGATGGAATATCTATTTAGTTCTTCCTTTATATGTTTCATCAGAGTTTTATAGTTTTCCTCATTAGATCTTGTACATATTTTGTTAGATTTGTTTCTAAGTAGTTCATTTTGGGGGTTGCTAATGTAAATGGCAATATGTTTTGGATTTCAAATTGCTGGTATATATGAAGACTATTGGCTTATGTATATTAACCTCGTATCCTGGAACCTTGCTATAATCACTAATTAGTTCCAAGTTTTAGATCTGCATACATCAACAGTCACATGATCTGCAAACAATTTTATTTTTCCTTCCCTGGTCTCTGTACCTATTATCTCCTTTTCTTGTCTTATTGTGTAATCTTGCTCTGTTCCTAATCATAGCAGGAAAGCTTCAAGCTTTTCATCATTAAGTAAGATGTTAACTGTTTTTTGTAGATACTACCAAGTTGAGGAAGTTCCCCTTTATTCCTAGTGTGTTGAGGCTTTTCAATTATGAATGGTTGTTGATTTTGTCAGATGCTTTTTGTGCATCTATTTATATGATCATGTGATTTTTCTTTTTTAGCCTGTTGATGTGATGTATTACATTAATTGATTTTCATATGTTGAACTAGCCTTGCATACCTGGGGCAAATCCCACTTGGCCATGGTGTATAATTCTTTTTATACGTTGTTGGATTTGCTTTGCTAATATTTTTTAGAGGATTTTTGCATTTATATTCATGAGAATATTGGTCTTTAGTTTTATTTATTTTTTTATTAATTTTTTGCACACAAAACAATAAACATTTTCTAAAAATACATACAAACAAAAAGATGCGTATCAAACGTATTAGGAAGGTTGCACATGGGAAGACGGGGAATAGAAATGGGGGGTGGGAATTAAAGAAAATAAATGAGAGAGGGACTTTGTATGGATCAATGATAATAACTCAATCCTCTATGTCTTTGACAAAGAAGAAGGAGAAGGAAGAGGAAGAAAAAGAAAGTGGGATAAAGGATCAGAAAGGGAGGAAAATAGAAAAAATTAGAGTATGACTCCAGGGTAGACCTGTTTTGTTGTTGCTGGGTTGGTTGGTTGGTTTGTTGTATTTTTCATATGTTTCGCCATGTTGGCCAGGCTGGTCTCGAACTCCTAGCCTCAAGTGATCAACCCGCCTTGGCCTCCCAGAGTGCTGGGACTACAGGCGTGAGCTACCACGTCCAGCCCCTACACTGTGTCTGGCCTCCGTGGTAGACCTCCCAGACAGGGCGGCCGGGCAGAGGCGCTCCTCACTTCCCAGATGGGGCGGCCGGGCAGAGGCGCTCCTCACTTCCCAGACTATGGGCGGCCGGGCAGAGGCGCTCCTCACTTCCCAGACGGGGCGGCCAGGCAGAGGCTGCAATCCTAGTACCTTGGGAGGCCAAAGCAGGCGGCCGGGAGGCGGAGGCTGCAGCGAGCCGAGACCACGCCACTGCACTCCTGCCCGGGCAACACCGAGCACCGAGTGAGCAAGACTCCGTCTGCAGTCCCAGCACCTCGGGAGGCTGGGGCGGGTAGACCACTCGAGGTCAGGAGCTGGAGACCAGCCTGGCCAACATGGCGAAAACCCGCCTCCACCAAAAGTAAAAAAACCAGCCAGGGGTGGTGGTGCGCGCCCGCAATCCCAGCCAGCTGGCAGGCCGAGGCAGGAGAATCACGGGAGCCGGAGGCAGGGAGTGCAGCCAGCTGACTTACACTCCAGCCTGGGCAACAGAGGGAAGAAAAGAAAGAGAGAGAGAGAGAAAGAGAGAAAAAGGAAGGAAGGAAAGAAAAGAAGGAAAGGAAGGAAGGAAAGAAAAGAAGGAAAGGAAGGAAAGAAAGAAAAGAAAAGAAGGAAGGAGTTTTCTTTATTTTTTAATTTTATTTTTTGACACAGTCTTCCTTTGTCGCTCAGGCTGGAGTGCAGTGGTGTGATCTCAGCTCACTGCAACCTCTGCCTCCCAGGTTCTCCTGCTTCAGCTTCCCAAGTAGCTGGGATTACAGACGCCTGCCACCACGCCCAGCTAATTGTTGTATTTTTAGTAGAGACAGGATTTCCCCATGTTGGCCAGGTGGTCTTGAACTCCTGACCTTAGGTCATCCACCCGTCTTGGCCTCCCAAAGTGCTGGAATTACAGGCGTGAGCCACCGCGCCCAGCCTCATTCTTTTTTTTGAAGATGTTGCCCAGGCTGGCCTTGAACTCCTGGACTGAAGCCATCCTGCTGGCTCAGCCTCCCGAGTAGCTGTGATTACAGGCACATACCACTAGGCCCAGCTTAGTCTTCTTTTTTGTAATGTCTTTGTCTGATTTAGGGTAATGCTGAGCTTATAGCATAAGTTAAAAAGAGATTGCTTCTATCTTCTGGAAGAGAGTGTGGATAATTGGTGTAATTTCTTCCTTAAATGTTTGGTAGAATTCCCCAGTGAACCCTTCTCGGCCCCGTGATTTCTGTTTTGAAACGTTGTTAATTATTGATTGAATTTATTTAATAGAAACAGGCATGTTCAGATTGTCTATTTCTTATGTGAGTTTTGGCAGGTTTTGTCTAAGAAAACAGCGTACATACCTTAATTTAAAAATACTTTAGGCCAGGTGTGGTGGCTCATGCCTGTAATCCCAGCACTTTGGGAGGCCAAGGTGGGTGGGATTGCCCTAGCCCAGGAGTTCGAGACCAGCCTGGGCAACATAGGGAGACACTGTCCCTACAAAAAAATTTAAAAATTAGCTGGGCATAGTGGCACATGCCTATAACAGCCCCAGCTACGCGGGGACTCAGGTGGGAGGATCACTTGAGTCTGGGAGGTTGTGGCTCACACCTATAATCCCAAACCTTTGGGAGGCCAAGATGATAGGGTCACTTGAGCCCAGGAGTTCAAGACCAGCCTGGGCAACATAGGGAGACCTCGTCTCTACAAAATAAAAAATAAACCTGGCTGGGTATGGTGGCACATGCTTGTGGTCTGAGCTACTTGGGAGGCCAAGGTGGGAGGATGGCTTGGACCTGGGAAGTTGAGGCTGCAGTGAGCTATAATTGTGCCACCGCACTCCAGCTTGGGTGACAGAACAAGACCTCATCTCAAAGCAAACAACAACAACAAAAAAACTTTACCGGTAAAAAATACTGACCCAAAGATACAAAGTGAGCACATGCTGTTGGAATGTTGGAAAAATGGCACTGACAGACTTGCTCAGTGCAGAGTTGCCACAAACCTTGAATTTGTAAAAAAAAAAAAAAAAAAAAAAAAAATGTGGTATCTGCAAAGTGCAGTAAAGTGAAGTGCAATAAAATGTGGTGTGTCTGTACTGGTTTTGCTAATGAATAGAGATACCTTTTGGGTGAAATCATCTATCAGTAAAAATCTGCCAGTGACCTGGCCATCTTTCAGGTGGTTTCTGTTGCTTAGCAAATTGTTTTGAGATTCATCTACGTGGTTGCATGTATCAATAGTTTATTCCATTTTATTGCTGCATTGTATTCCATTCCAAGGTTACACCATGGTTTGTTTATCCATTCACTCATTGATAGCCGTTTGGGTTGTTTCTGTTTTTGGCTATTATGAGTAAAGCTGTGAACTTTTTTTTTTTTTTTTTTTTTTTGAGACAGAGTTTCACTGTTGTTGCCCAGGCTGAAGCTGTGAACATTTTGAACAAGTCTTTGTGTGGACATAGGCTTTCCTTTCTCTTGAGGCATAAAATTGCAAACCACTTGATGCCTTACAGTAAGGCAGAGATCTGTGCAGGTGCTGAAGGATGAGTAAGTAGATTGTGGGAGGGACACAGAAGTAACCGCAGGTGCCAGAGCAGATGATCCAAGCATAGGCGCCAAGCATTGAAGTAGTGGCACACTTGATTGCAGGCTTTTTTCTTTTTATGGGCTTTTCATTTTCTCTCAGGATAACATCCTGAGTCTTTCTGGTCCTCTTCCCACCTCTCACATTATACCCAGTTTCTCCCTGCCAGGGCCATTAGCTGTGTCAGACCCTGCTCTTTTCTCTAACAAGAATAAAGAGTTGGTGATGGAAGCTAAGATGTGTTGCAGGTTTGGTGCAAGGACTCACATGTGCAGTCTACATGTGTTACTGTGTGTAATCCTTCCAGGAACCTACACAAAGGAGGTACCATTGTCATCCCCACCAAGCATTAAGGAAAACAAGGCTCAGAGAGGTTAAATAACTCGTTCAAGATTGCACAGCTAGTAAGTGATGGGTTAGATGTTGAACCAGACTTCAGAGCTGGCACTTTGAACCTCAATATTGTGATTAATATACCCTCATTGAAAAGCTAGATCATGTATGGCGTTTAAGATGCCATTTTAAACTGTTCTCCCCATCATCTAGTTAACTCTTGTATTCCTAACTTACTATGTCAGTCCAATGGCCTTGTCCCTGGTAGCCCGGCTAGCTCAGATCACCCTGGGCAGTATCCCCAGCAGCAGGTGCCTCTCACCCAGCCTGCCATGGCCCTTGTGCTTGATTAACGCCCACTGGGCTCTGAGCACAGCACAAGTGCGGGCGCCATCCTTTGCTGCCCTGACTGTCCACCACTTCAGAGTGCCAGGCGCTCGATGATGATCTCTGAATGAACCAGGAAAATGAGTGAATGAGTTACATTATCGGATGTGCATATCTGTCATCAGCTTTATTGAGGTGTTTGTCAGCTTTATTAACTTATTTACATCAGTTTTATTGAGATTATTTACATATAACAAAGTTCATGGATTCTAAGTATACAATTCAGTGAGTCTTGATAAATGTATGCCATCGTGTGACCACAGCCACATCAAGGTAAAGTATGTTCCATCACTCCAAGACCCTCTCCTGGCCCTTGCAGTCAATCTCCTGCTCCACCCCCAGCCCCAGCCACCTCTCTCTGTTCTGTTTTTCTGTCCTTAGAGTTTTACCTTTTCTAGAATTTTAGACGTGGAATTATATAGTATACAGTCTTTTGTGGATGTCTTATTTAACATAACAATCTTTTTGAGATTCATCTGTATTGTTGCTTGTATCAGCAGTTCAATATGTGGTTTTAAGACTGTTTGGAAATAGTCCAGAGATAGCTTGTCCCACTAGGTTTAGAGTCATATGGTAAGTTAGAGCAGCGGTCCTACAGGTGTGCCCTTGGCACTCTTTCTGTTCCCAGATCCTTGCAGAGGGTCAGTAAGGTCAGACCGACTTCCATAATAAAGCCAAGGTGTGATTTGCCTTTTTTCACCCTTCTCTCATGGGTATGCAGTGAGGTTTTCCAGATGATACATGATATGTGGATTCACAGCAGATGGCATGCAGAAGCAGATAGGAGAGTCCATCTTTCTGTTAAGCTCTCTGGCTTAGAGAAATTTATTAAAATGTTAATGTCACTCTTCTCACTAAAATTTTTTGTTTTTCTTCTCACTAAAATTTTTTGTATTGGAAAATTATTTTTCATAACAAATATTGTTTATAGAAACATGTAATGGATTGTTATTACTAGATGAATTAATAGACATTTTTAAATGTCTTTAATTTCTCATATGACAGATCATCATAAATATAAACTGTTTGTGACTGTCTGTCAAATGAGAAGTAAAGAAGCTCTTTGAGCAGAAGCTCTGTAGGGGCCTCAATTTTGTACTGTAGAGAAGTCCTGAGACCAAGGAGTTTGAGAATCACCGGGTTAGAGATAGTTTTGAAAGGGGGTTTGGGAACAAGATAAGAACTCTAGAGCTAGAGAGGAATTAGAAGAGGGTCATGAGACCCTGGGCTGGCGACCTGGCTTGAAGGGCCTGGAAAAGGGTCCTCTGTTGAGTGAGTACAGAGGGGCTCGCCCACGCCTAAATGCAAGGACACACCGTGCCAGTTCTTAGCCTCCTGCTCTCTGAGGACCTGGTCAGGCAGGTTCTGTTGATGTCCTTGGTCTGCATCCTACCAGGAGCTAATGAGTAACCTACGCCTGCCTGCAGTTGGCTCACAGAAGATTGATCGGGAGGCCTGAGGAGGCCGCTCTTTCCTGATATGAGGTTACAGCTGGGGTCTGATGTCAGGTGGGGGGCATGGTGGGGTCTGCTTTCTCTGCTGGATTCTTCCGCAAGGGCGAATATAAGAAATCACTAGCTATTTCTTTGTCTTTCAAGAAAAAAAGTTCCTCTTACCCCCAGTAGAGTTCTAAGCTCAAATTAAAAGACTATGTAAAATAATTACTTGAGCAAAGGCAGGTGGGAGGCTACTTTTATTATTGGCAGTATCATTGTGGAAAAAAGAAATACGTGTGGCTCTTGTTTAGGGATTTTGATAACACTATTAACAAACTACAGCAAAATGGCACCTACTGCCTTCTGACCTATTCATTGCTTTTCTCTTGCAGGCGAAAGGGCCTGTGGTTGCGCCTGAGGAAGATACTTTTCTGTGTTTTGGGGTTGTACATTGCCATTCCATTTCTCATCAAACTATGTCCTGGAATACAGGCCAAACTGATTTTCTTGAATTTCGGTAAGTGGTATGTGTCCATTTTTCCTTTAATTTTAGTAAGGGTTCATTTTCATGATGATGTCTGATTTTAGGGGAAGTCTTTTTACTTTAATGGAGATTTAGTTTACATACAGTGAAGGGTACGTATCTTAAGTGTACAGTTTATATACCTATAACTTTAGAGATAGATAGGTAGAGCTACCGCCCAGATTGAGAAATAGAATGCTTTTATTACCCAGAAAGGTCCCTGTGCCCCTTCCCAGCTGGAGGACTTTCTGTGCTAGTGTTGCTCCCCAGCACTGGATTTGTGTCCACAGAAGACTACACTGCACTGGGGGACCAGCGTGTCTGTCTTCAGCTGAAGTGAGTAAAAATGTTGACAACATGAGAAGTCAGCTGAAGCCATCATGTTGGAGATGCCTTGTCAGTTGTGCATTCTAGGAGCCTAGCTGCCCTTGGAAAAGATGACCACTGAAAAATATAATACCTTTTAAAAAAAAAGAGGCCTTTTTTCTTTTTTTAAACAAATTAGTTTTTTATACCCTTGAAAAATCCAGATATACAGTACTTTGGTTTCTGTGGAATTTTGTGCTGGCCTTGTGGGTATTGTAGTCTCCTTGAGTGAACTTGGACCTTGTGTGTTTTTTCACGCTGTGTATTTACTTTTGGAGATGTGGGAGGAGAAAGGTGCAGAAGTATCAAGCCTATGAGGTCGAAGGCAGAGGCTCTGGGCACGTGGCCCTGGGAACAGTCCTACAAGCGAGGCTCCAAGGAAAGGGCCGCATCTGTGGGTTCGAGGTTTGAGAACAACAGGGCTTGCACGCGGCGGGTGTTCTGTGAAGGACAACCTGAGAGGCAGGTGCTGACAGCATTAGAACAGGATGAGGTAGGGGCTCTGGGGTCACTCTGTGGCTAGATTGGTTTGCACATAGTGAGTCTGGCCTTATGTGTTTGGGAGTTCGAGGCTTAGAAAGCTGGGCCTGATATTGCTGAGGCAGCAGGTGAGCTGGTGGGGTGGGAGGAGGAGGAAAGGAGGAGGCCACAGAGGAACACAGGAGGTACTGAGAGGCGCCAGACTCCTTCTGCAGGCATCTGGGCTTATGAGTTTGGGTGTTCAGTCTATAATAGACTTAATCACAGAAACTTAGGAAATGACTGGCTAAAAAAGGAATTTCTGTTTCTTTGTTTTTGTTTTTTTTTTTTTAATGCTGGTAAGAACAAATTATAAGGCTATTTAATACTTTGTAAATCTGAGTTTTTTATTTGAGTGTCTTAAAATTTCTGTAAAACACATGTAGTGTACTAAGAGGCATTTGATTTTTCTAATGGAAAAGTAGAACTTCTAGGAATTTTTCATCTCTAAGTTTTGCCACTTGTGAGAAGCACAAACTCAAAAAGAAACTAACAGTATACCAAAATGATGGGAGTTTTGTTTTTCTGACTTTAATGTTCCTTAAATGTACACAGTACAGCCCAGAAAGGATTTGGGACTTAGGTATAAACACGAAGCTACAAGGGCTGCAGATTCACCTTCAGCAGACCTTAGACTTGACCCTCATGGCTTTTCCACCTTTGCCGGCCCCCTTGGGCAGGTGCCTTTGCTGCCAGGCACGTGAGCTGGTTCTTGAAGGGAGGGTGTGCGGGGTGCATTGCCCTGCATGGCCTGGTACATTGTGGGCTCCCAGCAAACGTTTGAATTGAATAGATTTTCTTTAGTTTGATTGTTTGGGCTACTGTAGACACACAGCCTACAGATTTTGCTCTGTGGGTTTCCTAAGGAGGTGATGGACTGCCCTGAGGGAGGAGAACTTTGGGTTCTCCTGGTCCAGCCCCATGGCATGGGAGAGGAGGGCTGGGCTTGGGCAGGGGAGGCTCAGCCTCCCAAGGTGTTGCCCGTCCTTAACGATTTCCTTCCACCTGTTTGCCACACTGGAGTAGGAGAGCCTACAGTGGCATTTTGTTTTGTTGTTTTGAGACAGGGCATGGCTCTGTTGCCCCAGCTGGACTGCAGGGGTGTGATCACAGCTCACTGCAGCCTCGACCTCCCAGGTTCAGGTGATCCTCCCACCTTAGCCTCCTGAGTTGCTGGGACTCCAGGCACCCACCACCACAACATCTGGCTAATTTTTTATATTTTTAGTAGAGATGGGGTTTTGCCATGTTGCCCAGGCTGGCCTCAAACTCCTGGGCTCAAACGATCCTCCTGCCTTGGCCTCCCAAAGTGCTGGGATTAACTGCACCCAGTCCTGTGATGTTTTTGAAAGAGATTTTTAGTTGCCAGTATGATAAAAATCTGTGTTTCCAGCCTCTTTTGAAAAGTTGACCAAAGGTCTAGCACCAAGAAACAGTGTCCCTGGGAGCAGCGATTGGACATTCCTTCCACCTCACCCCCCGGGCATCTGCCTGGCCCCCACACCCCACTCCTCCCGACTCTCCATGATGAGCGACCCTCATCTCCAGGCCCCACTGTCCTCCGCAGGAAGCCACAGTGTTTTATTAGCACATGAGGCCCTTCCAAGTGTGGGTCTCTGTCTCCCCCTTTGGGAGGAAGGGCAGTCTTCAGAGGAGCAGCATGGAGCTTGTTGGTTTTCCAGTTGTAATGTGCGTCCAAGGTTTACAGGTCTGTGCCTGTCTGCATCACCAAGGAGGTGGGGTCTGTGGCATGGCCCTGCAGTGATTTGGAGTTTTGTTGGGGAGGTGCCTCTGCTCTTGTCTCCAGACAAGAAGCATGACCTGGGCATCCATTCAATATTACAGGAAGAGTAGCAATCTCTTGGGCCCCAGAATGTGATTAAAATATTCTTCACAGCAAATCTATCTAAAACCAAATTTATAAATTAGATAAATAAGCTTTTAAAGAAACATAGCACCTACAGTTGAAGGCATTATTCTACCTTAAATATATTTTCATAAGCAAAACATCATGATTATTCTAAAAACAAAGAATTAGCTAAAAAAAGAACCCTGAATAGTATAAATAAGAAAATGAACATTACTCTGAGAAAATCCTTGTTAACACTGTAGTTTATTTCCTACTGACCTTTTTTATATGTGTCTGTTTACATGCACATAAATACATGTGCTTTTCAATACTTGTATTCACAGTCTGATTCCATCCAAAGATGTTTGGATGAGACTCAGCATTTATGAAGCCTAGAATATCTTCCCAGCCGTTATTTACCTTCAGATCAAGAAGGCGTCTCTTAGTGAAAGTCATGTCTTGGTTCAGAGGCTAGGGAGGGCTTTTTTGGAAATAGGTCAGATCTATCATCATGCATTTGTTTTTAAAGCAAAGGGCCAGCTTCCTCTTTTTCCTTCCCCTGAGCAGTCCCTGTTAACTCCTGTTACCTTTCTTTTCTTATCCCCTTTTTTCACACGGAAGGTCCTGTAAACCTGAATCAGGTAATTGGAATTTGATAAAACCCAGATAACCAACCCAGGTTTTCCCTTGACACCACACCTCTTATGGCTGCCGGTATCAAGGCTGCTCTGTTACTCACACTGATTGGAATGAGACTTAGCCCCGTGTTCAGACCGCATCACAGCTCAGTAGTTTCAGCCTTTCCCCCAACAAATATTTTGCAGGTGAGCTAAAAGAAGTATGAGAGCAGGTCATTTTCCATTCACTCACATTCTCACTCCTTCACCCTCCACAGCACCCACGCATGCAGGATCCATTCTCCATCCTGCCCGTTGATGTTTGTGGTTGCTGGTACATGATGATATGACTGGAGGGTGGACAATGAAAACTGGGGGGTGGACAGTGAAAACTGGGGGAAGCAGGAGCAGCCAGAGGCCTCAGTCCCAGCAGCCCTGTGGGCCTTGTTTGCCCATGGTGCTGGGGCCTGTATGAGGAGCTCCCGGTTCAGAAGAGCCTGTGAGAGGGAGCCATGAGAGAGCTGGACCTCAATGGCGGAGCATGAAGGGGCGCACTGCCCGGGCCACTCCTGTGGGGCTGCCACGGGACTTAGCACTCTGTCCCCACCCTAGGCCTGTGGATGAAGCAGGGGCCTGGGCAGGGTGGACTCCAGCCAGCATGCCGGAGTCACGGGAGCCACAAAGAGTCAGTGGCCAAGGGTGATCTGACCACGTGGGAGGCCAGAGGGTCCTGGCACTCGCCTGGCACTGGCCTGCAGGAGTAAGCCAGCAGTGCTTCTGGCCCTTGGTGGATCCTGTGACCCTGTGCACGCCAACCCGTCTCACCACCCATCTCACTTTGAGGCATTTCTGCTCATTTAGAGTAATACTGGCCAGAGAGTTCCTACAGCCACCCGCTCTGGGGCTGTGTGATCCCTGGGACCAACCAAGCTCCATGCCTCCCATGCCACATGACGCTGGTTAGAGGTGCTGCTGCGGAAGAGAAGGTGCTAGGCAGCATCTGGGAGATGCTTTTCATGGAGAGCAGTCACTGTGCCTCCTTTCCATGGTTGTTTCTAAAATGAGTAAAAGTGAACTGGAAGACCAGCTTCCTGGAATGAGGCCATCCTGGAGTAGAATTTGGCTTCCTAGTTCTTAGATTTCTTGGGCTTGGAAGTTGTCTGGATTAGCTGCTAGTCCTTGTAAAATACTTTTCAGTGGCCAGGGAATGCTCTCAGAACTCTTGGACAGTTTGTCCCAAGAGCTTGGCATTCTTCTCTAGACAGAGAACTGAGTGAGGCCTGAAGCGGAGCCAGTGGAAGCCCAGTGTCCTCGGCCCTCAGTGGTGCCCACTCCCCATCTGGCAGAGTCAGGGCTGGTTCCAGCATCAGAGGCAGGATTTGGCTGAGTGGGTCTAGATGTGGGATGGGCAGTGGGCCCCAGGTGTGGATATTCAGAGTTGTATTGAGGAGGCCACCCCCGCTCCCGGCTGTCAGATTATAGACTTGCACTCTGGGCTGCAGCTCTCAGGCTCCCAAAGTGTGTGGTGAATTCCCAGGATGAGGCGGCAGGAGTAGGCCCTAGAGTCTGAAGTGGACTCACTGTCCACTCCAGAGCCTGAAGTGGACCCACTTTCCAGGCACTCCTGTGGTCGGGAACCTTCTCCGGGTCCCATTGCCAGGATAAAATCTAAACTCTTGTATGGCTGTGTCCTTTTTTTTTTTTTTTTTCCAGGAGATTGGAGTTTTGTTATTACTCAAATCACTCTCCCATAGCATTCAGGGATCAGAGAGTTTTTAAAGACAACTTGGTGGGTGTGGGGAAGCCAGTGAGCTGGAAGTGCTGATGGTCAGGTCAGAGATGAAATCATAAGGAGTCAAAGCTGTCTTCTTGCACTGAGTCAGTTCTTGGGTGGGGGCCACAAGATCAGATGAGCTAGTTTATCCATCTGGATGGTGCCAGCTGATCCATCAAGTTCAGGGTCTGCAAACTATCTCAAGCACTGGTCTTAGGTTTCACAATAGTGATTTTATCACCAGGAGCAATTTGGGGAGGGTCAGTCTTGTAGCCTCCAGCTGCATGACTCCTAAACCACAACAATTTCCAATCTTGTGGCCAAAATGTTAGTCCTATAAAGGCAGTCTAGTCCCCAGGCAAGAAGGTTTGTTTCCAGAAAGGGGTATCATCTTCGCTTTAAACTGTAAACTAAGTTCCTCCAAAAATTAGTTTAGCCTATGCCCAGGAGTGAACAAGGACAGCGTGGAGGTTAGAAGCAAGATGGAGTCAGTTAGGTCAGATCTCTTTCACTGTCTCAGTTATAGTTTTGCAATGGTAGTTTCAATCCTTCCCTTTCTTTTCTTTTTTCTTTTTTTGAGACGGAGTCTTGTTCTGTCACCCAGACTGGAGTGCAGTGGCGTGATCTCAGCTCACTGCAATCTCTGACTCCCGGGTTCAAGCAATTCTCTTGCCTCAGGCTCCCGAGTAGTTGGGACTACAGGCACGTACCACCATGCCTGGCTAATTCTTGTATTTTTAGTAGAGACAGGGTTTCACTATGTTGGCCAGGCTGGTCTCGAACTCCTGACCTCGTGATCTGCCCGCCTCAGCCTCCCGAAGTGCTGGGATTATAGGCATGCGCCACTGCGCCTGGCACCCCTTTGGGTTTCATAACACCTTAATCTTAAGGCGTTAGCTAATGAAGATGGAGAAAGGGCAAAGACAGCTCTAACTTCTTCCTGCTGGCCAGGGATGTAGTGGGGGTAGGTGTTTACCCCAAGGTGAAAGGAATGGAACCACTTTGCAACATTCTGAGCATACTCACACAGGCATGGCTGGGGATCCAAGGCTTGCATGGCAAAGGCATTACTATTGTCATCTATAGTTTTAGCACTGCATTTAAGGGAACAGTGTACTATAAGGTTAATAATGAGGACTAGGGTAAGGAGTGCAATTCCCAGTTTTAAAAGTAAAGATTCGAATGCATTAGTTTGGTGACTTGTAGCCCACAAAGAATTTAAGATTTAGTCCTTCCAAACTGCAGGAAAAATACAAGAACAGCTAACAACAGGTATACTATAGTTGTTGGTTTTTTTTTTTTTTTGAAGCATAATTTTTCTCTCTCCAGTCCCCATTTTTATTAAAAAACAAATCATTATAGGACTGATTTGTTTGCAAAATAAACTTTAGTCTTATTATATACTTGGCCTGATTATTTGCATAAAGTGCAACACAAGTAATTATTTTTTACATAGGCTTTTAAAATTGACTTTGATAGAACTCTGTTCCATAAGGAATCTCAGATAAGACTTTTTAAAAGCTGAGTCCAGCCATGGGTTTGTATCCTCAAATACCTATGAGTTTGGTAAATTCCTCTCCTCTTGAGGTCCTAAAATAACTTGGGCCTCCTGGGCCTATTAGAAAGTGACATTCTTTACCCCAGGTCAGGAACCCTGTATGGGGACTCTATAGATAAGGTATGAGGCCAGTTTTACCCACAGGGCTTTTATTGGCTCTATAAGTCCTTTGAATCCTTAAAGGAAAGCAGGCCATTCCAGTCAAAGCCTTGGTAAAATAACCAGTTTCTTCAATTGTTTCCTGTTGCAGAAGAGCCTTCCTTTCTTTCCTTTCTTTCGTTTCTTTCCCTCCTCCCCTCCCTCCCCTCCCCTCCCTCCCTCCCTCCCTCCCTCCCTTCCTTCCTTCCTTCCTTCCTTCCTTCCTTCCTTCCTTCCTTCCTTCCTCTCTCTCTTCTCTTTCTTCCCTTCCTTCCCCTCCCTTCCTCTCCCCTCCCCTCCCCTCCTCTCCCCTCCCCTCCCTTCCCTTCCCCTTCCCCTCCCCTCCTCCCCCCTCCCCTCCCTTCCCTTCCCCTCCTCTCCCCTCCCCTCCCCTCCCCTTCCCTCCCCTTCCCTTCACTTCTTTCCTTTCTTTTTTTTCTTTTCCTTTTTTTTTTTGGACAGAGTCTCATTCATCAAGGCTGGAGTGAAGTGGCATGATCTCAGCTCACTGCAACCTCCGCTTCCTGGGTTCAAGCCAT
This sequence comes from Hylobates moloch, assembly GCF_009828535.3. Classification (NCBI taxonomy): domain Eukaryota; kingdom Metazoa; phylum Chordata; class Mammalia; order Primates; family Hylobatidae; genus Hylobates; species Hylobates moloch. The sequence goes on from NW_026652296.1 coordinate 36,003,121, forward strand.
TCTCCTGCCTCAGGCTCCTAAGTAGCTGAGATTACAGGTGCACACCACCACACCCGGCTAATTTTTATATTTTTAGTAGAGACGGGGTTTTGCCATGTTGGCCAGGCTGGTCTCGAACTCCTGACCTCAGGTGATCCACCCGCCTCGGCCTCCCAAAGTGCTAGGATTACAGGCGTGAGTTGCCACGCCTGGCTGGCTGCATTTATTTCTTAGGGCCGCTCTAACAAACCTGCAAACTGGGTGGCTTAAAATACATGTATCCTTTCATGGTTGTGGAGGCCGGGAGTCCGAGGTCGAGGTGTGGGCGGGCCCAGCTCCTCCTGAGACGCTGAGGTGGACCCTTCTTGCCTGTCTGTCTGGCAGCATTCCCTGCTTGGAGAAGCTTCCCTCAAATCTCTGCCTCCATCTTCTTGGTCGTCTTCTCATGGTCTTCCCTCTGTCTCTGTGTCTAAATGTCCCCATTTTATAAGGATACCAGTCATGTTGGGTTAGTATCCACCCAGTGACCTCATTTGAGCTTGATTATTACCTCCATAAAGACCCTGTTTCCAAATAAGGTCACACCCTTAGGTACTGGGGGTGAGGCCTTGAACATAGTCTTTCTTGGGGAGCACAACTCAGCCCATAACAGGGCAGGCAGGCCTTCCAGCCTCTTAGGGCCCAGGCCTCCCTGACTTCCTGTCCAGCCAGCCAGGAGGCAGGGCTGTGCAGCCGGGCTGCCGGGTTCAAAGCCAGTTCTTTTTTTTTTTTTTTTTTTTTGAAACAGGGTCTCTCTGTCACTCAGGCTGGAGTGCAGTGGTACAATCTTGGCTTACTGCAGCCTTGACCTCCTGGGCTCAAGTGATTCTCCCTCCTCAGCCTCACAAGTGGCTAGGATCACAGGTTCATGTCACCTTGCCTGGGTAATTTTTGTATTTTTTTGTAGAGGTGGGGTTTGGCCATGTTGCCCAGGCTGGTATCAAAAAATCCAGCTCTGTCATGTGAGCTGGCAATCTAATAGGAGCCGTCAGATGGTGATGGTGGTGGCTTGCCTCAGAGACTGTGCGGCCTGGCTCAGCTGGAGCTAATGGGGATGTGGATCACCTCCTTTGCCATTTTTTATTTTGAGAGAAACTTCTTATTAAAATTTTGAAGATGTATCTGCTTCCTGGGGAAGAGATGGATTAAGAAAGTGGGGTATGAACAGCAGCCCTGGTGGGAGGAACTGTCTCCCCACGCGGTCTGGGACAGACGCTCAGGGAGTTTCTGGGAAGGAGTGTGTATGTCCCCATGTCCTTGTGAGTCCAGCCTGGTGACATTTGAGGAAGTGAGGCTAGATGTGCAATGTGCCACACGGACGTAGGAGTCATGCAACCCCTGTCTTCACCAGAGACAGCTGTCAGCAGCAGAGCTTCCCCGGGGACAGAACCCGCCGGAGGGAAACCAGGCCCACACTGCTCTCTGTCATTGCCTCTTTTAGGAGTTGCCATTTTATAAAGCAGGCAAATCCCACCTCAGGGTTCATGCGTTTATTTTAAATTTTTTATTTTTCAGTTAAACTTGTTTTAAAGTTGTGTTCACCAAAAGCAGTAAGACTACAATGGTATATAAGGAAAAAATTGCCCCCATTCTCCCCCCACACACACTTTGAAGCTGTGTGAGCAGCCTGGCTTCTGTCTTTCTGGATTTCCTCCCAGCCACACGTGGGGGTCGTGTTTCATTTGCATGTTTTTACAATAACAAAGTGGGGCTACCGCACCTGCACCCACAGTCACCTTGCTCTTCTCATCTGCCTGCAGGTCCTGGAGGTTCCTCCAGGTCTAAGGACCCCATGGTCTTCCACAGTGTGGGGTGCTGGTTAATTCACTCGCTGTCCTGCTGGCAGATGAGCTGGTATATGCAGGACTTCTGCTGGGCCATTGCACTGACTTCACTCTGCTCTGCATGGGTCCTATGGATTCATCCCTCTCACTGCCCCACACCTCACCTTCTGCTGTCTTTTCTGTGTTAGGCAGCAGTCCTAGAAACTTTGAAATCCTCTTTACCTTGTTTGCCACCCAACGTTCTGTTGGTCATCAGGTCCTGCAGCGCCATCCCTTTTCCTGCTGTCCTTCCCACTCCACCAGGCACCTGAGTTTTTCGCAGACTCAGCCTCCCCAGCCTCCCTCCTGGCTCACCATCCTTCAGACCTGTTGGGGATCTTTCCTTCTCTCATTTGCGTCTTCTCACATCTTGAATTACCTTAGACCTTAGCATTCCAGTCTCTACACAGACCTTGCCTTCACTGCAGTATCTGTCCCTGCCCATGCTGGCTGGCCTCAGCCCATACCCTGCCTGAGGCTGGGCCTGCAGGTCTGGCACCATTGTAAGATTGCACAGGAAAAGGACTTGGTGCTTTCTGAGAGCTTCTGCAGTGTGTGCATGTGGGTGTGCATGTGTGTGTGTGCACGTGTGAATGCATATATGTGCACGTGTATGAGTATGCATGTTTGTGTGTACATGTGTGTATTCATCCACCAGTAATCCTAATTTCCATCTCTCTATTTCCTACAGTAAGGGTTCCCTATTTCATTGATTTGAAAAAACCACAGGATCAAGGTTTGAATCACACGTGTAACTACTACCTGCAGCCAGAGGAAGACGTGACCATTGGAGTCTGGTGAGTGCTGGTGAGCTCTGCAGCCCCTCCAGCAGCAGGAAAGGACCCTGCATGGCTGAGCTGGTGCTGTCTTTGACATTGGCCTCTGAAATGTTGTTCATTTTTATCTTCACCTCTTCCTTTCCTAAAGGAAAGATCTCAGTACATTTGATCCATCCTAATGTTGAGGGATTCAATGGCTTTAAACTCTATTCCCGGGCTTTCAAAACAGCAAAGGCTTTGTGAACAGATTATTATTTTTAGAGAGACTTGCTTCTAGGAAAAACGAAAAGCAAAAAAGAAGCTAGAAACAGGATATAAGTGGCCAGCACAGTGGCTCACACCTGTAATCCCAGCACTTTGGGAGGCCGAGGCGGGTGTATCACTTGAGTCCAGGAGTTTGAGACCAGCCTTGGCAACAAGGTGAAACGCCGTCTCTACTAAAAATACAAAAATTAGCCAGGCATGGTGATGCACGCCTGTAATCCCAGCTACGTGGGAGGCTGAGGCAGGAGGATCACTTGAGCCCAGGAGGCAGAAGTTGCAGTGAGCTGAGTTCACGCCACTGCACTCCAGCCTGGATGACAAAGCAAGACTCTGTCTCAAAAAAAAAAAAAAAAAAAAAGGAGAATATAAGGGAAGAATCGCAAACACTGGTTTGAATATATCTTCCATCCAGGCGTGGTGGCTCATGCCTGTAATCCCAGCACTTTGGGAGGCCGAGACGGGTGGATCACTTGAGATCAGGAGTTCGAGACCAGCCTAAACAACATAGTGAAACCCTGTCTCTACTGAAAAAAAATACAAAAATTAGCTGGGCGTGGTGGCACACGCCTGTAGTCCCAGCTACCGGGAGTTTGAGACAAGAGAATTGCTTGAACGCAGGAGGCAGAGGCTGCAGAGAGCTGAGATTGTGCCACTGCACTCCAGCCTGGGCAACAGAGCGAGACTCTGTCTCAAAAAAAAAAAATATATATATATATGTATATTTATATTTATATATATATATGTATATTTATATTTATATATATATATATATCTTTTCCAAGAAGTGAACATCTAGATACTGAAAACAGCTTGATTTCTTTTCACATATAGCTTCGCACCAGCTGATGATGATGGTGTTGGCTGTCTTCTAAGTATTTACTTTTTTAAGCCATAAATTTACATTGGACATAAGCCTTGTGACTTCTCTGTGTCTCCTTGGAATACATTTTAATGTTTTCTTCTGTACACGAGTGGTGCTTCTGAACAACTGAATTAAAATTGACCAACCTCACTGTGGCATTTCCCTTTTTCTCTGAGAAGTGAGCCTGAATCACAGCCCTTTTATCTAGCTGAATTTATTTTTCAGTAGCCATAACATCCCTTTCTGCTGTCTCAGAAAACCACTGTGTATGTGAGAAGCTTCTAAATGAAATGCTGTGAGTAGCTTCCCAGTGTGGATGAGAGAACATTCAGACATTTCTAACAGTGGTCCTTGGTAAAGAACATAAGAAGGGAGATTTTTGTTCTTAGTAGTTGGTGCTGGGATTAAAGTCTTTTGTCACTTCCTGATTTGATTTAATCTAGCATTTACTGACTAATGTGTGACTGTGGGACTCTTCAGGTTTCTGTCTGAAGCATGACCTGTTTTGCACAGAGCTGCCGAGTGGGACTTGGTCAGACCTCTTCTTGGTTAACACGAGTCTGTCCTATTGCGGGAGGGTGTTTATGGTGGTGAGACTTAGGCTGGAAGTACTGACAACTCCTGCATACATTATCAGCTACCAGGAAAGGTTTTGTTTAGTGATGCCAGTGGCAAGTGTCAAGGCAGTGACAGCCACGCTGTGTGTTGCTGTGTGTTGGTGGGTGCATGTTGGTGAGTGCGGCTGCTGCCCACTCTCGTGCCCTAGGCAGTCACAATGACATTGGGCCCTCAGGCAGCAGCAGGCCCACCTCACCAACTGCACCCACCATCGCTTCATCAGACCCTCCCACCAGCTTCCTGAAAGGAGGGCCTCAAGGCCTAGAGTGAAGCCTGGGGGCCATTCCTGGCCATGCCTGGCCATCGCCTGTCTGCTGAGAGGAGAGGCCCAGGAATGGGTTTCTCTGCTGTCTAGGAGTTCCCTGGCTCTTTGTCAGGAGCCCAGGTTTGGGGTGGCTGGCTACTGGAAGCACATCTGCTCCCAGCACCTTCAAAATGTGCTGTCCTATCCCTCAAGTTTATAACTGTATGGGAGTGATGATCATAGTGACTAGAACCACCCCAAAATGTGATCCTTTTGAACGGATCAGAGAGAGACGTTAGAAATGAGATGCTGAAGCTTAAGATCTAGAAAATAAGAAGTTGGCCATTAAATTTTTTTAAAGATTCTTGTCACTGGTATCCAGAATGAATTTGAATAAGCTTTACAGAAAAGTGATTAATTTGGACCCTCCCCAGTGATTAACAGTATTCGATTTGGCCTGAGTTAAAATTAACCTTAGTATCTCTCTGAAGGAGGGTTTGGCTAGATAGACCAGCAGCTTCAGAGTGCCCAGCCAGGCGTGGACCATGAGCAGGCTGGGAAGGTGGTGCATACTATACTTGACATTAGAAATGGCGTCAGCGATGGCCCAGTTTCTAGTCTGGCTCACAAACATTGGTGTTGCTGAATTAGCAAATGTGACAGCATGTACTGTTTAAAATCCATTGTGAGTTAAACTGTGGACAGTTTAAGCATGGGGTTAACTGAGATGTGGGGCATGTATGAGGAAAATGCTATTACTCAAGATAGACTAAGTGCTGCTTCTCTGCCAGGCCCAAGTGGTAACTGGCACATTGCAAGCCTTTGTGGCCCAGAGGAGGCTGGCCTGCTAGTCAGGGAACGCTCCTGCTGAAGCTGTCAGCACCGTCCACAACGGCCTGCAGTTCCATAGTTACTGATTCTAGTGATGGGGATAGTTTTCTACCACCCACTCCCATCTGTTCCCCTGTAGTTAGATAGGGTCTGCAGCTCCCTGCTGTCTGGACTTGAGCTGATTAAGTAACACCACGTGCAGTTGCTGGGATGAGGACGGAAGGAGCATCTGATCCTGTGCTCCCCTCTGCTTCTGTCTGCAGGCACACCGTCCCTGCAGTCTGGTGGAAGAACGCCCAAGGCAAAGACCAGATGTGGTATGAGGATGCCTTGGCTTCCAGTCACCCTATCATTCTGTACCTGCATGGGAACGCAGGTACCAGGTGAGGGAGAGGAGCCCATCATCTTTGCTGTGGAGCACGGCTCCTTTTTAGGGTGGGAATGTCCTGGCCCAGTCTGCCAGAAACCAGCAGGAGCAACCTGCGGTCCCACAAAATCGGGTGTACTGACCCACTGCAATGACGGACAGCCTCCCAAGAACAAAGGGAAAGACAGGGTTCTTAAGGGGTTGAGGGAAGGCGGAGTTTAGGTGAACTTTACATGAAGCAGGGTTCCCACAGGCTGAGGCCAGCAGGGCTGTGTTCCGTGGGGACCAAGTGTGGGAAGCTGTGTGCAGACCGTCCCCTATCTGGAGCTGCAGCCTGGATTGGGATGAAGGAGGCTGAGTGTCAGTCAGGAGCTGAGCTCCCCGGCCAGAGGGGCATGTTTTTTTCTCCTTGTTGTAATCTCAAAGGGCACAGCATCTGTTGGTATGTGATTTGGGGAGCAGGGTTTCTTGGAGAGTGAGGGCTTTGGGGTCCCTCTGAGGAGGGGTCATAGTGGCACTTGGCTGTGGGTGCCTCGCACTCTTGGGAATGGGCGGCTCCAGCTCACTGGCAGCTGGTTTTCTCCGTATCTGTCATGCGGCCTGAAGTGGCAGGCAGATCTCTGTTACCTGTAAGATAGCTCCAGGTGGCAGACAGGTGAAGCCAGAGCCAGGGCAGCCCTGGAGGAGGCGGCACACTTCCTGGAAAAAAGTGGCGGGTGCTGAGAAGGGGCAGGAGGGAGAGGCTGAAGGCACCAGGTGTTGGGGTCTTCGCAGGCCGTCCTACAGTGTGAGCTCTCTGCTCACCCTAACGGGCTGTTGGTGAAGTTCAAGCACTCTTTGGTTGATCAGCCCTGCCCAGTTTTATCTCACATGCTCTTCCTGAGTGGGTCTAATGGCTTGTCCTTTCCACTGGCTGCCCTGGAGTTGGCCTCCCTGCCTTAAAGAGTGCTCCTTCCACACCATGTGATTGCTGTTCAGAAGAGCCTCTGTGGGAGAGCCCAGGGTGGGTGCAGAGGGGATACATTTTCTGAACAAAGCATTGTTTGAAAACCACCAAGGTCTTCGTGTGTGAGAGAGGCAGCCGGGAGCCAGCGCACGGCAGACCCAGCACGGAGACAGGGCTGCTGCAGGGCCAGGGCCGAGGTCACGTGTGGCACCAGGGTGTGTCAGGGCTGGGGGCAAACATTTTATAGGCAGAGCCAGCAAGGAGAGCCGTGCTGGGCCCTTCTGGAGGGGAAAGCAAGCCTAGGTGGGGTCTGCATGGTGGAGCCCTGCAGAGGGCATTGCTGAAAGAGCCCAGCGGCATGGTACGTGAGGTGGTTTCTGTGCCAGGGACGGCGTGTCTAGCTACTGAATCATGCGTGTCCTGCACAGTTTTCTTCTTTGTCTGGGACAAGCTGCAGCAGGTTTCTCTTCTGCTTTTCAAAGAGCAAGCGGCTACAAACAGCTCTTGCAGCATCTTTTCCTAAATGACAGAACTGTGGTTGGCTGTGAATAAGGTTCAGTTCTGCAGTGCCCATCACATGGTTAAAAAAAAAAAAAAAAGAACCTGCCTATAACTTTAGGTTAGAAAGGGATGCCGTGACTTTCAGTGTTTGCTGCCCCCTCCCACTCCTGCAGAGACCGCGTGGCTGCAGGCCTCGCCACCCCCACGTTGCCTGCTTTCTTTGTCCTGTGCATCCCACTGGGGTTTCGCTGGTCTGCGGGATCCACCACCCGGGTCTCCCTGAGGTCCAGACCCCCTGGATTCCCAGCAACTGTTCTTTTTTTTTTGCTTAATGTAGGAAATTTTAGAAACTTAGAAAAGAGCCACTGTGAACTCTTACAATGATAACTGAAAATATTTTGCAGTGTTTCCTCCTTGTCTTGAAACTCATTCCTTTATTTTTTATTTTAATTTTTGAGACAGAGTCTCACTCTGTCGCCCAGGCTGGAGTGCAGTGGTGCAATCCCGGCTCACTGCAACCTCAGGCTCCTAGGTTCAAGTGACTCTCCTGCCTCAGCCTCCCGAGTAGCTGGGATTACAGACACCCACCACCACGGCCAGCTAATTTTTGTATTTTTAGTAGAGACGGGTTTCACCATTTGACCAGGCTGGTCTCAAACTCCTGAGCTCAAGTGATCCGCCCACCTCGGCCTCCCAAAGTGCTGGGATTACAGGATTACAGGCCTGAGCCACCGCACCTGACCCTTTATATTTTTGTTTCTGTACTTTATTAGCTTCCTCCTTCATCTCATCCTGGTCTCCAACCAGCAGCACTCCTGCCCCCATACCTCAAATGGTGAGACCGCTCCTGAGGAAGGAGGAGCACGGCTAGGGAGTGTGGAGAGTGTGGACCTGCCCTCCTCCCAGGTGGCCCATGTTCCTGCTGTGGGGTCGGTCCAGGTTAACAGCTGGCCAACAACTGGAAAGAAAGAGGGAAGGGAGCCTAGACAGGCCTCAGACAAGGAAGTACAAATGGGAGGGTGTGTGCCGAGCCCACGTAGTCTCAATAGCGACATGCACAGTGAAGCTGTAGTTGGCTGTGAGGGCCAGGAGGCAGCCGTTCCGGCACTTCAGGGTCTCCCTGAGGAGATTCTAGGAGCATACCCCATGTGCAGAGCACACACATGTGAAGGGCTATAAGGCAGGGTGGCTGCGGCAGCAAGTAGAAGTTAGTGCCAGGTGGGAAACAGCCAAGATGACCATGAGAGGCCAGGGCAGTGTGGCTAAGCAGAGTTCTGAAGGTCGGCTGAGACGTGTGGAGCAAGAAGTGAGGGCAGAAGTTGCCCACACAGGTCCTGTTGGAGCACAGCCTCTGTCCACACAGGGTGTCCCTGGCACGGGGAAGCTGGGAGGGGCTGGGGTGTGGTGGATGAAGCCTTGCTGTGTTTCCTTTAGTGTCTTTCTAGTTTGGGGCTGTAGGTGTGCATTGCCTACTGAAAAATACAGTCATTAAGAAATCTCCCCCAAAGTGCTAGGACTATCTCCCCGTTGGCACAGCACTGCCAGAGGCGAGTGTGGGGCTACTTAAGGGGACCCAAGGAGGAGGTTCTGCCTTCTTTCATTGGCCTCTCCCTGGTTTGGGGTATGGAGGACAAGTTGACCTGGGGCCCAACTCTGAGAAGGTGTGCTCACACCATGTCCTGTTTTCTTCTCCAGAGGAGGTGACCACCGCGTGGAGCTTTACAAGGTGAGTGCAGGCAGCACCCACTCCCGTTCCCTGGGCTGTTCTTTCCAGGGCAGGAAGTGAAGGGAGTCACCAGACTCACAGCTTGAGAGTTAACTATTGCTGGACTGTTTGTGTGTGTGAGACAGGGTCCTCCTGCTCTGTTGCCCAGACTGGAGTGCAGTGGTGCAGTCACAGCTCACTGCAACCTCGACCTCCTGGGCTCAAACTATCCTCCCGCTTCAGCCTCCTGAGACTGCAGGTGCGTGCTGCCACCACCCCCAGCTAATTTTTGTTTGTTTTTTGTAGAAATGAGGTCTCCCTGTGTTGCTCAGGCTGGTCTCAAACTCCTGGGCCTCCCACCTTGGCCTCCCAGTGTTGGGATGACAGGCATGTTGGGCTTTTTAACACTGCCTTTGGATGAGCGTGCTGGAAGGTAGGGCCTTGGCTGCCTCTGCTGTGACTGCCCATCACACTGCTTCTAGGCCTGGACCCCAACATCAGAATGTGTGGGCTTGGTAGACCAAGTGTAGATATTGGCAGACTACATAAGCAGCATTAGAAATTGTTTTTCAATGTTATGTTACTTGTGTATAAAATGAAAAGAGAGGGCTGGGTGTGGTGGCTCACACCTGTAATCCCAGCACTTTGGGAGGCCAAGGTGGGTGGATCACAAGTTCAGGAGTTCAAGACCAGCCTGGCCAGGATGGTGAAACCCCGTCTCTACTAAAAATACAAAAAAAATTAGCCGGGCGTGGTGGCAGGCACCTGTAATCCCAGCTACTCAGGAGGCTGAGGCAGAGAATTGCTTGAACCTGGGAGGTGGAGGTTGCAGTGAGCCAAGATGGCACCACTGCACTCTAGCCTGGGCAACAGAGCGCTACTCCATCTCAAAAAACAAAAAAAAAAGAAAAAGAGAAACCAGGTGCTCCAGGTGCTACGCTGACTGCCAGGTTGTAGGCTCACCCCAGCAGGGGGTGCACGCGGGACTTGAATCAGCTTCCAGGCACACAGTGGGAGCGCCTGCAGGTCTCCCCACGTGCGGGGGGTAGGCCTAGGGCAGGGCGTGCAGACCTTCACTTGTGCTTGGTTGCTTGATTTTGTTCTTCATCTGGTTGTCTGGATCTTGGAGCCCAAGAGATACGGTTGGAACAGCCTCACTCTCCTCCCCTCAGAGGGCCATCTGCCCTGGCCCACAGGGCAGAAGGGGACACAGACAGAGGCAGGGGCACAGACAGAGGCGGGGGCACACCCAGCTCTGAGCTATTGGAGGATTTTACCCCTGGAGTAAATTGCATTAAGTCAGGAAATGTGGGGAGAGTTTGAGAAGTGATTGGTCCTTTTTTCAGGTTTCTGTTAAAAGAAATGATTCACACTGCTGAGGTCAACAGGGCTGGAGCAGGTTGGCTCTGGTTATAGGCTCTGGGGTGGCTAGAAGCTGGCAGGGAAGTGCAGGCTGCCCTGGGGAAGCACCCAACTCCCCCCCTAAAGAAGGGAGCTGTGATTCTGGGTGACGTGATGGTGCGGCAGCCTCCTATGTTGCTTTGGGCACACCCCAGCAAGGGCACAGGGGCGGGTGTTTGAGGAGTGATCTAAATGAGAGAGGTCAGCTAGTCTGTAGGGATTAAAAAAAAATAACAGTAAGAAAAAAAATTGACAACAGCTTAAAATCCAAGAAATACTGGGTTGCAGCAAGGGTCCCCAGATAGGGTCTCTGCACAGTGTAGCCCTCCTCCTGGGGGTCCGCCATCACACTGTAGCACCGAGAGCTGTCTGTCCCCAGAGGAGGCCGCCCCAGAGGCTACCCTGCAGCACAAGTGGAACTTCGGCCTGGGACCTGCGGGAGTCTGTGCCTGGCCCCCTAGCATCTAAGCAGGAGGAAGGGAGAGCCTTCCTGTGCTCCCAGGCAGGGATGTCAGCAGGCCTTGCAGTGGCAGTTGGCATCAGGGTTTCATAAAACCCAGCCAGGAGCCAGGCAGCATGTCACAGTCTTTATGAAGCTGCCACTATGTACAAGGCACAGGAAAGTTGGATGAGTTTAGTAAGCGGCAAGCTGCCCTCAATACAGATGCTTGGATTTGTTGCCAAAGATGTTTATTTTTCACTTTACAGGTGCTGAGTTCCCTTGGTTACCATGTGGTCACCTTTGACTACAGAGGTGAGATTTCTTTTGCAAGAGCATCTGAGCACAATTCCACTGCTTGCTGGCAGTATCCCATGGGCAGGCCTCACTTGAAGAGGCTTGGAGCAAGGCTAGCACCTGCTTTGGCTGTGCTGTGATGGTGTCCTGGGTCCTGACAAAGCCCCTGATGGAGCTATCGGGAGAGCCCCTTCTGGTAGGGGAGGCTCAGCACCTGCAGCCCCCAGCAGATGCCCTGTCAGCAACTTTTTTTTTTTTTTTTTAGATAGTATCTCACTTTGTCACCCAACTTAGAGTGCAGTAGCATGATCGTAGCTCACTGCAGGCTTGAACTCCTTGGCTCAAGGGATCCTTCTGCCTTAGGCTCTCGAGTAGCTGGGACTACAGGAATGCGACACCACACCCTCTGTTTTGTTTTTGTTTTTAGTAGAAATGGGGTATTGCTGTGTTGCCTAGGCTAGTCTCCGACCCCTGGCCTCAAGCGATCCTCCTGCCTCAGCCTTCCAGAGTGTTGGGATTACAGGCGGGAGTCACTGCACCCAACTGAAACATTTTAAATTAGAAGATACTGTCTTTTTTAGACTGCAGAGCTGGACGTCAGATACGGTCTATTTTCATCAAAGCTTGTCTTGTTAAAGTTATGAAGACAGTAAGAACTGTTAAGAGAGACTGAGCATGGTGGTTCACACCTGTAATCCCAGCAATTTGGGAGGCTGAGGCAGGTGGATCACTTGAGGTCAGGAGTTCGTGACCAGCCTGGCCAACATGGTGAAACCCCATCTCTACTGAAAATACAAAAATTAACCAGGCGTAGTGGCTCGCACCTGTAGTCCCAGCTATTGGAGAGGCTGAAGCAGGAGAAGCGCTTGAACCTGGGAGGCAGAGCTTGCAGTGAGCCGAGACTGCACCACTGCACTCCAGCCTTGGCGACAGAGCAAGACTCTATGTCCAAAAAAAAAAAAAACTGTTAAGAGAGAAGATAGATTCTTCTGCACCTCAGCATTTCTGCTTTTATGAATGAACCAGGGCTTGCCACTGAACAAATCAAGAATCCACAGTTTGATATATACCAAGCACACTGTGGCTTAATGGGCAACAGAAATACTTGGTGTTAACAGTGAGCGACTGGTTGGTTTTGGTTTTGCTTTTGCTTTGAGACAGGGTCTCACTCTGTCACCCAGCGGGATTGCAGTGATGTGATCTCAGCTCACTGCAACCTCTGCCTCCCAGGTTCAAGTGATCTTCCCAACTCAGCCTCCCTAGTAGCTGGGACCACAGGCACACACCACTACACCTGGCTAATGTTATTTTATTTTTTTTAAGAGAGGGTTTTGCCATGTTGCCCAGGCTGGTCTCGAACTACTGGGTTCAAGGAGTCTGCCCACCTTGGCCTCCCAAAGTGTTGCAATTACAGGTGTGAGTGAGCCATTGCAACTGGCTGAGAGACTGTTTTAAAGTGTATTCTGGCTGGGCACGGTGGCTCACGCCTGTAATCCCACTTTGGGAGGCTGAGGTGGGCAGATTGCTTGAAACCAGGAGTTCGAGATCAGTCTGGGCAGCATGGCAAAACCCTGCCTCTACTAAAAATACAAAAAAAGTAGCTGAGCTGGTGGCAGGTGCCTGTAATCCCAGCTACTCAGGAGGCTGAGGTGGGAGGAAAGCTTGAGCCCAGGAGGCGGAGGTTGCAGTGAGCCAAGATCATGCCACCGCGCTCCAGACTGGGTGACAGAGCGAGACCCTGTCTCAAAAATTTCAAAAAGTGTATTCCACCATGTAGTCCTCAGCTGGAGAGATCAAAGAGTTGATGGCAGCGTGGCTGGAAGGCAGGTGGCGTGTCTATCCTCAGACCAAGAGGAGATATGGGAGAGAGGCTGTCACCTGGATGTGGGGGTTGTGTTAATTCTCTGTTGCTGCTATAACATGTTACCACAAACAGTGCTTTAAACCAGCACACATGTAGCGTCTTGCAGTTCTGGAGGTCAGAAATTCAGAATCTGCAGCCCCCAGGCTGGAATCAGGGTGGGAGCAGGGCTCTCAGGGAGAATGCCTGGCTGCCCTTTCCAGCCACCTGTGTTCCTTGGCTCACAGCCCTTCCGCGATTGAGTCGCAGGTCATCTGGCTCTGACCCTGACTCCTCTCTCCCTTTTTCTCTGATGAGGACCCTTGTGGTTATTTTGGGCCCACCCAGCTTGTCCAGGATCACCCCCATCTCAAGGCAAGCGGTTAGCAGCTTTCATTCCTTCCATACCCTTCATTCCGCAGCCATGTGACCCAACATGTTCACAAGTTCCAGGGATTAGGTTGTGGACACTTTTGGGGGCCACCATGCTGCCAACCACAGGGAAGAAAGTTCCATCAGGATGACAGTTGTGGGCTGGGAAAAACTCCAGAATGAGGAGCAAGGAAGTGGTTTGTTCTCTCCTTCTCTCCATGTTGACACGGGTTCTCTTCTGCTGCATGCTAGAGACCTTAGGAGAGGGAGAAGGGGTGGCTTCTTCCCATTCATCTCCCCACACTTCTGTCAGGAAATGAAATCCCACACAGCACTTCCTGTTTCAGTTCTCGTGGAGTCTGCATTTCTAATTGGCACCAAGACTGCCAGCTCCATCTCCGACTGTCCCTCTCTCTCTCTCTCTCTCTCTCTCTCTCTCACTGCATCTGCCTCTTTGTCCGCATCCCTCTGCCTCCTGTCCCTGTCTCTGTGCCTGTCTCTGTCAGTCTTCCTGCCTGTCTCTGTGCCTCTCTGTCCCTGTCTCTCAGTCTTCCTGTCTGTCTCTGTCTCCTGTCCCTGTCTCTGTTCTTTTCTGTCTCATGTCCCCACACCCCTGCCTCCCAGCCTGGCCCTGGCCCTCTGCATGGCCTCCTCCCTCCTCTAGTGTCTGAGTCGGGAAACAGCAAGTTCTGCACTAACTGTGAGGTTTGCTTACACTGCACAACCTGCTCTTTCTGACCTTTGTGGTGCTTTCAGATCATCTGATGATGACTCACTGCTGGGCTGCTGGAAAGATAATTGCACTCCACCTTTACTGGAGACTGGGGGAGGGACCCTTGGGAGGTTGTAATTTTAGGGGCAGAGATGGTAGTGTTTTCTGTTATGCAAACAAGATACTAATTAGACCCTAAGGGGAAACAGCCCCTTTCCCCTTCCTGGGTCAGAGTTGCCTTGAACCCAGAAATGCCCTCCCTGTTCTGGGAACCTCCAGACTCCACTCGCTGTCCTGCCCCTGACCAAGCCTTTGGCATTGAGGAGGCTGGTGTCCAGCCAGCGGCCCCGGGGGCTGCTCATCTGACCACACCATCTGCACTGCTGCTCGTCGGAGCTCGGAATGGGACACATGGATGCTGCTGGGGTATAAGGGAGAAGTGTAGAGCTGAGAATGGTGGTGGCAGAGGCTTTCACTGCCTTAGACCTCACTAGCCTGCCTGTTAAGAAAGAGAGCGGGAGAAGTGAGCTCACTCCTCTGCCCAAGAGGGTGGGGCAAGCCCCAGCCCTGGCCTGAGGATGCCGGTGCCAGCTCTGAAGCTCTGTGATCTGTTCTGTTGACTCAGCTTGCTGTTAGTTGCCATTCAAATTTGCAGCTCACCAACTTAGAGTGACCCTGTGAGGCGACGTCTGGTTTGTGCAGTCAGTAGGGGCAGGGCAGGGTTGCTGCTGGGCTACCTTCCCCAGGGGTGGTGGGGATGTGGGAGTGTGCCCATTCTCCCCACTGCTTGCTCTGCCCAGTGGCCTGGGTGGGTCTGTGGACTCTGGAAGGGTGGGCCGAGCGGGCCCCTCCCTGTCTCCTCCTGGCCCTGGGCTCCCTTGGGGAGGTGTGTTTGTCCAGGTTTCGTGAGCTGCCTTTGACCTCCCCATCCTGCCGTTTCTCCCTCCCAGGTTGGGGTGACTCGGTGGGAACACCATCTGAGCGGGGCATGACCTATGACGCACTCCACGTTTTTGACTGGATCAAAGCAAGAAGTGGTGACAACCCCGTGTACATCTGGGGCCACTCTCTGGGCACTGGGTAAGGGAGCCCAGCAGGAGGCAGCCTTTAGTGGGAGTCAGTATTCCTTGTGACTCCCATGCCTGGATCTAGAGAGTCCACCATCCCTGAAAACCCTGTGGCACCATTAGTCCCGACCAGCCTTGCTCCCATCCCCATGACAGAGGCAGGAGGGGAAGTTCCAAAGAGACTCCAGAGGATCTGAGCTCCTCGTCCAGAAAGTGGCTCAGGATAGACATAGGCAGTGGAGGTCGAGGCGTCTCCGCAGGGAGACTTGGCCCTGAGGAAGAAGCATCTTCAGAGCTGGGGGAGGGCACAGTGGGTGGTTTGCTTCTCACATAGGCCAGGACAGGAGGTACTTCCACACTCCCTTTGTGGGCAGCCTGAGTCATCTCTGCTGATGCGAGGTCCACAGTCTCTGCGGGAACCACTGCTCTCAGGGCCCCAATCCCCAGACCTTCACTGCCATTCCCTTTCTGCCGCCTTTCCCTTCGGGGCAGCCCTTCTCCCAGCACCTGAATGGCGTCTTGCAGGCTGGGAAGCGTCCAGGAGAGGAGTGGGTGGGGGGTACCGGCCATCCCTTTGGCCGTCTGCATGGTCCACCAGATGTGGTCCTGGGATGGCGAGAGGCCCTGGGTGTGGTGGGCTCCAGGAGAGGTGCAGGCAGACGCTGGCCACCCCCAGCCGACAGGCGGCCCAGCCATTGGGAGGGCACGGGCAGTGAGAGGCAGCAGGACACACCTCGGGGACAAGCTGACTGGCTGTGGGTACAACCCTCATTGCAGGGGTCAGCTGATGGTGGGGCAGCCAGGTCACCCCCAGTGCTAAAGGTATCTCCATTTCCCCCACTCTGTCTTGAAACTCCAGTAGCTTCACAGACCCCATGGCTCCTCTGAGCACTTTCCAGCATAAGGCCCATATCGTCTCAAACAATTTTATCATAACTCAACTAAGCTGTTTTTCTTTTTTCCTAGTGTGGCGACAAATCTAGTGCGGCGCCTCTGTGAGCGAGGTGAGTGCCTTGTTGGGCCCTAGCCGTGGCAGTGAGCATTCAGGGTGCTCCCCAGTCCCGGCCCTGCTGCAAGTGCTCAGCGTCCTCACGGAGCAGCATGAGCTGCATGTTCTGGGGGGCCCGGGGCTGACCAGCCACCCTTCCCATGATACACCTGAGGAGCTGGGGAGCCTCACACAGGCCTGGCCCCAGAGCGGCATCAGCAAGTCTGCTTTTTAGGAGTGACCTGGCGGACATCCCTGGGGCTATCTGAGGCCTGCCGAGGTAGATGCCTGGGGGGAGGCGCTGTGGTCTCCTTGTGCTTTCTGGGGGCCCCTCAGAGCCCCAGAGGCCACTTTGTATGTCGCTGGCTTCCTGCCTACCTCTTCAGTTCCCTGTTTGTTTATCTAGAGACGCCTCCAGATGCCCTTATATTGGAATCTCCGTTCACTAATATCCGCGAAGAAGCTAAGAGCCATCCATTTTCAGTGGCAAGTACAGATTTTATTAAAAATTAACTTTTCATTATTAAGATAAATTATAGAAATAACTAATTACAGGATAGGTTATAATAATTATTAAAAATTATTATTTAAATATTCTAATGAATACAGATTTCATTAAAAATTAATACTAGTTTGGCCACAGAGCTGCCCGAGAAGTTTATAACCTGCAGCCAGGTGAAATGACAGGTCATAATTGGGTCATTTGAGGGCAGCTGGACCCAGTGGAGGCCAGGCCCATGTGGTGTCATTGACTACATTGTATTGACAGCCCTGCCTTCCTGCTCAGGAGTGGAGCTGGGGGTGCCCCCCTCTCTGTGTATGAGGACAGTGCTTTGGGGGCTGGACTCTGTGGACCAGGGAGTCTGGCCTCCCAGTTGTATCTTGGGGAAAGGCTCAGGTGAACCCCAGTGGGAATTCTGGGTAAGCCAGGCCCCACCCAACCTGTGCCCTCCCCAGCTGGGAATGGAACCTTGGACCTTCCCTTAAAACCTAGCCAGTTGTTTTCCCCTCCTTCTCACTCTGGTTCGTGATCTCCGTGCTCCCCACTGGCCATGGATTCTCAGGCCTGTGTCAGCCTATCCTGGCCTCATGCTGTTCTGTTACTGACCAGAAGAGCCTTTTATCTTATCTTACTTTTTGGTGCTGCTTTTCTTAAATTGTGTGAGGAAACTGTCCATAGACCCCATTTTCTCAGGGGTGGCAGCCCTGGTGTCTGTGGGAAGACTGGTTTCTGGGGTGGATTCTGGCCTGGCTGGGAGGTGTGGGAGCCCCATTTGCAGGGCAGCCCCTGCCATGCCAGTCTGTGGGGCCTGGCAGGTGATTCTTCTGTCCCTAGCAGCAAAGCCAGGACACAGCCAGGGCAGAAAGTGCCAGGGCACAGCTCTGGTGGCCCCTTGGCAATGTCACCTCTGCTCCCTTAGGTAGGGTAGTTATGGGCAACACCTTGTAGATTCCTGAACTTAAACTGTCTGCACCCTTGACCTATGCCTGGATATTTTAACCAACGCTTCTGAAAATGGTTTCCATCTTGTCTCCAGATATATCGATACTTCCCTGGGTTTGACTGGTTCTTCCTTGATCCTATTACAAGCAGTGGAATTAAATTTGCAAATGATGAAAAGTGAGTATTATGGGATAGGAACTAATTTTCCTATTTAGAAAAACTCTGAGAACCCCTGGATGAGCCTCTTTAGTCACAGTAATCAAATAGGATGGAATTCAGAGTATTTAGGGTCGTTCTCTAGCAAACGGGTCTTTAAAAAGGGAAAGCCTGCCAGGGACCGTGGTTCACACCTATAATCTCAGCACTTTGGGAAGCTGAGGAAGGCAGATCGCTTGAGCCTAGGAGTTTGAGACCAGCCTGGGCAACATAGCAGGGCCCTGTCTCTACAAGAAATCCAAAAATTGGCCGGGTATGGTGGCATCGTGTATCTGTGGTCTCAGCTACATGGGAGGCTGAGTTAGGAGGATCACATGAGCCTGGGGAGATCAAGACTGCAGTGAACCGTGATTGCACCACTGCACTCCATCCTGGGTGACAGAGTGAGATCTTGTCTCAAAACTAAAAAAAAAAAAAAAAAATTATGGGCCAGGGGGCAAGTAAAGAACTGTAACAGAAAGAAATAAGAAATCTGAAAAGATCATAGAAGTAAAGCAATATTAAAATAACATAGTTTTTGTCCATATAGTTGTTTTATTTCAAAATGGTTTGTGAAAACCAAAACACATATTAAAACAGTGATATTAACTGGTTGATTTTTCTTTCTTCTTTTTTTTTTGTTTTTTTGTTTTTGTTTTTTTGAGACGGAGTCTTGCTCTGTCACCCAGGCTGTAGTGCAATGGCACGATCTCGGCTCACTGCAACCTCTGCCTCCTGGATTCAAGTGATTATCCCACCTCAGCCTCCTGAGTAGCTGGGATTACAGGCACCCGCCATCATGCTCCACCAATTTTTTGTATTTTTGTAGAGACGGGGGTTTCACCATGTTGGCCAGGCTGGTCTTGAACTCCTGATCTTAGGTGATCTGCTTGCCTTGGCCTCCCAAAATACTGGGATTACAGGTGTGAGCCACTGCGCCCGGCTGATACTAACTTAATCAGAAAATGACTTTGCCTCAGCCATTTGATTTGTGTTTGGTTATAGAAAAATATTACAAAGTTTATTGTTAAAAATCTATTAGGTAAACCAAAAGTTAAGTATTCTAGTTAAGGGTTTTTTTTAAACCTTTTTCAGATTGTATTGATATTGTCTTTGTGACATTTTTATATCATGAATTTTGATTTCTTTAAAAAAGAGGGAAAGTAGGCCAGCCGTGGTGGCTCATGCCTGTAATCCCAGCACTTTGGGAGGCTGAGGTGGGCAGATCACGAGGTCAGGAGATCAAGACCATCCTGGCTAGTACAGTGAAACCCCATCTCTACTAAAAATACAAAAATTAGCCAGGTGTGGTGGCTCGTGTCTGTAGTCCCAGCTAATCAGGAGGCTGAGGCAGGAGAATCACTTGAACCCAGGAGGCAGAGGTCGTAGTGAGCCGAGATCGTGCCACTGCACTCCAGCCTGGGCGACAGAGCGAGACTCCATCTCAAAAAAAAAAAGAGGGAAAATAAGACACCCTATAAATATTTAATTTAATTTGAAACAGAATATGAAAAAAAATGGAGTATTTTTTTCCCGTCAAGTATGTTTTGGTTCTAAAAATAAAAATAGAACAAATTAAAAGTTGAGCAAATATTTTAAGCAACAAACCCTGCTTGTTTGTAAATATTACTGTTTTGGAACTTGAAAAAGAATCATCTGGGCTGGGTGCGGTGGCTCACGCCTGTAATCCCAGCACTTTGAGAGGCTGAGGCGGGTGGATTACCTGAGGTCAGGAGTTTGAGATCACCCTAACATGGCCGTCTCAACTGAAAATACAAAATTAGCCAGGCGTGGTGGCACATGCCTGTAATCCCAGCTACTCGGGAGGCTGAGGCAGGAGGCGAAGGTTGCAGTCAGCCAAGATCATGCCATTGCACTCCAGCCTGGGCAACAAAGAAAAGAAAAAGAATTATCTGAATGAACTGGATTCCTTCTTAAAAAGCAAGGTTGTGGCTGGGTGTGGTGGCTCACCACTGCAATCCCAACATTTTGGGAGGGTGAGGCAGGCAGATCACGAGGTCAGGAGTTTGAGACCATCGTGGCCAATATGGTGAAACCTTGTCTCTACTAAAATACAATTAGCCGGGCGTGGTGGTGCACGCCTGTAGTCCCAGCTACTCGGGAGGCTGAAGCAGGAGAATCACTTGAACCTGGGAGGCAGAGGTTGCAGTGAGCTGAGATCGCACCACTGCACTCCAGCCTGGCAAAAGAGCAAGACTCATCTCAAAATAAAAAATAAAAACAAACAAAAAAGCAAGTTTGAGTACCGTGCCCCTGAAGCTGCCTTTGGCCTTGGCCCTCCCAGCTGAGCCAGATCGAGTACAGGTGACCCTGGGTGAGACCCCCACCCTCAGCTCATTGGAAGTCAGGGGCACAGTTCCGAGGGCAGGAGGGGCTTTCCTGAGCTCAGGTGGGCCGTGGTCTGGGAAATCCCAAGTACTGCCGCTTCCTCCAGAGCCTCTGGTCAGAGGGACTCGCACATCAGAAAAGCCTTACTGGGAAGCAAGAGTGTGTGCCTCCTGCCAGCAGCAGAGACGGGGCGGGGGCTCCCCACTGGGTCCTGCTCCAGGTGCCAGGCGTGTGCCAGCGCTGCCCTCACGGAGCACGCAGCCCTGTTGGGGATAAAGGAGACTTGGGTCCGGCACCACCTCAGTGAGGGCCACACAGGAGAGCCTAGGCTCCGCCGGTCCTGGCAGCCCATGCTTCTATTACGTGGTTTGTCGCTGAAGGATTTAGATCTATCAAACCTACTGAAAATCCTAAATCACTTCTAAATGTTCAGAGTTGGAGTGACCATAAATGTCACTTACACAGATAAATTAGAGGACATCGACTTTTTTTTACCAACAGATTCCTAGTAACATTCATTTACACTAAGTTTCTTGGCCCACCTGAATTATTCAGCTTAAAAAATACTGTTTTGTGACTTTTAAAGAATATATCTGGTGGAAAAATAATCATTTTCAATTTTCAGAAGACACTCCCGGGGCCAGTTTTATAGCTGTGATTGACACCTGTCATCTAGCTGGAATAGATGTTCATAGAGATAATGAAGAGTTAACTTTCAGTTGTCTAGTAAAAAGAAATCCAGCAGAAATCGGGCTGTTTCGCAAAACACACCCCGAACCCGGATCCCTGCCACGGACAGAGGGTCTGCCCTTTCTCTGGTCTTGGTCTAGCCCCTTCTCCCTCCCACAGTGTGAAGCACATCTCCTGTCCCCTGCTCATCCTGCACGCTGAGGACGACCCGGTGGTGCCCTTCCATCTTGGCAGAAAGGTGGGTCCTGGCCTCTGCCTCTGGTGTAGCTGGCATCTTGCACACTCAGCCAGTGTGGGTGGGCCAGGCTGGGAGTGGGCAGGCGGGAAGGCAGCCCCTGCATGCTGCGTCACGGGCTGCGCACCAGCCACGTCAGGCTCAGGAGGCCATCTCATCCTCCCTGCGTCACCTCCAGGCTAATTCAGAAGGACATAGGAGGTCTGGTGTAAAGGTTGGGGCAGGGGCCCACTGATGCTGTCTCCAAGAAGAACTATGAAAAATAAGCAGATAGTTCCCAGTCCTCACACAGGGGTTCTCAGAGTGGGCTGCCTATGTTATCAGAGCCCAGGCCAATCTGGGACTCAGCTGGAAGGGATCATCAGTTATGTGCTGAAGGCAAAGAACCCCTTGATGAGGATCTCCCAAGCCCATTGCAGGGGTCACAGTCAAAATTGATACAGAAACTTCTAGCCTGTTTCCTTGCCTTTGGAATTGCGCTGATATCAGAACCAGACCATGCTGTCTGTGGGGCCTCAGTGTTTGCTTTTGCTGAATTTGCTTTGACTGTCAGCAAGTTGGATTGGATTTGTGGCTCAGAATAGGGTAAGAGAACGCAGCCTGGGTCTTGGTAATGGCAGGGCAGGGCAAACTAGTTGGGTGTGTGCAGGCCTTGTCCACGGATTCAGCCCAGGTCTGGGAGCACTTCCTGCTCTGAGAGCCCCCATGCAGTCAGGCTCCATAAGGCACACAGATGACGGAGCCACACAGGGCAGGGGCAGGATGCAGAGCCACCCAGCAGCGCACAGCTCAGGCCCACCTACCCTTGCCGAAATGAGAGGGAAGGGGCTGAGATGGGCACATCAAGCCCATCTTAGCTAAGCCTGAGGCACATACCCTTTGTCCCAGCTCCCCAAGACTGTGCCATCCCTGCCATCAGAGCCTCCCAGGCACCTGGTCTGGCTCATCCACCTAGCCACTCCCCAGAGGAAGGGCAGTCTGTAAGGTGTGAGGACAGTATCTTGAGTGGTGTGTGCCCAGGAGCCAAGCCTGGGGCCTGACTCCTACCAGCCCACCCCCGGGCCTCCTGGTCGCGACCAGCTGTGGCAACAAGCAGTGTATGTGGGACTCTGGACTGGTTTCTATTGAAGCGGACGCTGCCAAGCTGGTATTCCTCAGGCTGGGACCCCCATGCCAGGCCACTGCCTCAGGCTCTGACCCCTCTCTCTCCCCAGCTCTATAGCATCGCCGCACCAGCTCGAAGCTTCCGAGACTTCAAAGTTCAGTTTGTGCCCTTTCATTCAGACCTTGGCTACAGGCACAAATACATTTACAAGAGCCCTGAGCTGCCACGGATACTGAGGTGAGACATTCTCTTCCCACCCAGGGGCTTCGTCTGGGCAGCACTGGCTCACACCTAACATGCAGCAGGTGGCAGCTGCTGAAGCTGCTCGGGGGGCCTCAGTGGGGCCAAGATTCACAGTGATTTGGGAGCCTTCCATTTCCTTGGCAGAGGGGTTTGAGGGAGTGCCTCTCTCCCGCTCCAGACTGTTCACATGATCATGCAGGGTGAGCCACCTCCATGTTGTACAGGATGTACAGACCCACACAGGAGGGCACGCACGCTCACAGGTGGCCACATGTTTGGGAGCACTACAGACACAGACACCCCAGCCGTTTGCAGGCCTCGGATCTCTTCCACACACCTCTCAGATGTACGTGCTGCCCCTGGGCCACCTCCTCAAAAGCCTCTTTGTCCCCAGCTGCTTCTTTAAGGGACGCTGTGCTCCTGACTGCCCTGCACTGGCAGGACATGGGCACCAGCCCAGAGAGCCACGAGTACCCACCTGGGCCTGAGTGCAGAGCCCAAGCCTGAGGGTGAGGCCTTGGCAGTAGTGACAAGGGCAGTGTGTGGAACGGACCAACCCCCGGCCTCCTCTGTACTGCCCTGGGCCCTATGCAGGTTGCTGCCCAGACTTGCCTACCTGCCTGTCAGAGGACACAGGCCCCCACCCCACTGCCTGGCTGTGTGGCCTTGGGCAAGATGCTAACCCTCCCTGTGCATGGGACAAGGCTTCCGAGCCCAGGAGGGCATGTGGTACTTTGACCCTGAGCACTGGACCCATGGAGGTCCAGGCTGCTAATGGTGATAGTTTTTTGTTGTGTTGTGCCAGTCAGCTCCAAAAAGTAGGTCAAGGTGCCAGTTTCTCCCTGCAGGGGACTGAAATTGGTGGCCTGAATTGCCTCCCAGTGCTGTATATCCCGTGAGTAATTCTACTGCAAACTTCTGCTTTTCTCCAGTTGCCTTTGGAAGTTGCAGAGGCAAAGCTGTGTCCCTTTAGCACAGGGACCTGGGTTGCTGAGAGGGCAGTGGGCTCAGAGTATGGGTTTGCTTTGGGGTTATAGTTTTCCCCACTATAAAAGGAAGATATTTATAGAAAATTTAGACCAGATAATAGCTGTGAAGTTGAGGGTCAAGAATCGGAGGCCTTGTCTCCGTGCCTGTGTGTTGGGCTTTCACTTGGCACCATGCTGCTTGCGCCCTGCCTAACTCACTGAGTGCTGCTCTGGGCTACAACGCATCCTCATGGGGCTCTTGGCTGCCTCCTCTCTGCACAGCCCCTGCTTCCTTAGATAGCAATGTGAGGACTGTGGAGAAGGATCTTTGGTCTGAGCTCAAATGATTGGCTCCTGATTGTCCTGTGGTCTAGGGAATTCCTGGGGAAGTCGGAGCCCGAGCACCAGCACTGAGCCTGGCCGTGGGAAGGAAGCATGAAGACCTCTGCCCTCCTCCCGTTTTCCTCCAGTCAGCAGCCCGGCATCCTGGAGCCCCCGGGGGGCCAGCGCCTGCAATGCTCAGGAGCCCAGCTCGCACCTGGAGAGGACTCAGTTGCCAGGCGGGGAGGCTCCTGCAGGCCTGCAGTGCCCAGAGGTCTGAGCATGGCTGTGTGGAAAGCGTGGGTGGCAGGCATGTGGCTCTCCTTGCTGCCCCTCAACCTGAGATCTTTACTGGGAGACTGGCAGCAGGCAGCCATCACTGCCTAGTTGATGCTGCACTGAGCTGGGCAGGGGGAGTCCGGACAGGGGACTCTTGGGGCTCGGGACCATGCTGAGCTTTCTGGCACCACCCACAGAGAACGTGGGGTCCAGGTTCTTTCTGCGCCTTCCCAGCACATGCAGAATGACTCCAGTGGTTCCATCGTCCCCTCCTGCCCTGTGTACCTGCTTGCCTTTCTCAGCTGCCCCGCCTCCCCTGGGCTGGCCCACTCACCCACAGTGGAGGTGCCCGGGATCTGCACTTCCTCCCCTTTCACCTACCTGTACGCCTAACCTGGCCTTAGACTGAGCTTTATTTAAGAATAAAATCGTGGTGGTGGTCCTTTTCTCTCTCTGCAGCGCGAGAAGGGTCAATGTTGCCTCCTGCCATGTCAGGCGCCCCGCATACTCTCAAACACGGCCCCAGCCAGGTTCAGAGCCCAGAGCCTAAAGCCTCTAGCTGCTTTGGAGCCACTCCATGACTCTGCCTCAGGCTATGAAATTTTCTAGTCCCAGCAGCTCAGAAATTTGCCAGGAGTAGGAAGTTTTGTTCACCTGCTCGCCTCTTTTTCCAAGTTGCAGTCCCAGCAACTGCTGTGCGCTAGCAGGGAGCCCAGAGGTCCTTGCAGTTACACTCCTCCTTCGCTGGGGTACCCTGAGCTACCTACAGCAGTTCTCAGATCTAGAGAACACTTTTCCTAAGCAGGGGAGCAGCTGAGTAGACATTACATTACTTCTGAGGTCAGTTCATGAGAACACTGGCCCCCCTCCTGGCCAGGGTCTGCCCCGGCTCCTGGTCCCTAATCAGTGTCATTTCTGTTCTGCCCACCCATGGCCCCAGAGACACCACCTGCCCCAGGGTTGGGATCTGAGCCGGGGACCCAGAGTGTCTTTGCAAGGCTATAGGAACCCCTAGGGGAGCAAGGCAGCCCCTTTAGGAGACAGGTTTACTCCAGCACAGAGCCCGAGGCTGCTCTCCTGGCCTTGTCGCACACTGCAGCTCCTGACCACGAAGCAGAGGCGACCTGCTCTACCTGGGCTGGCCTTCATCTTTTCCTCATTTTTTTGTCTATGTAAGCTACTTTGTATCTTGCCTCAGTCCCCCAGCCAAGGATCCAAACTAAAAATACAAGCTCCTGGTGGGTTTTTTTTTTTGTTTTTTTGAGACAGTCTCACTCTGTTGCCCAGGCTGGAGTGCAGTGGCACAATCATAGGTCACAGCAACTTCCACCTCCTGGGCTCAAGCAGTTCTCCCACCTCAGCCTCCCAAGTAGGTGGGACTACAGTCAGGTGCCACCATGCCCAGCTAATTCTTGTTATGTTTTGTAAAGATGGGGTTTTCCATGTTGCCCAGGCTGGTCTCGAACTCCTGAGCAATCCTCCTGCCTTGGCCTCTCAAAGTGCTGGGATTATAGGCATGAGCCATTGCACTAGGCCAAGCTAGTTTTTTACAAAACTGACAGATGCAGGTAAGAGCGAGAAAGGCAGCTTCTGTGTGGCAGCTGCTCCATCACCTGTCAGCTCATTACACCCAAGTGCCCTACCCAGGGTGCTGAGCTCAGTTGTCCAAGCAACTAATCCCTGGGAGAGAACCCCACAGACCTGGGGAGGCAGAGACTCCCAGGGCACCATCTTGGTGCCGCCCACCCAGGTGCACGGTGGGCGCGGGGATGACGACAACCTGGCAGCACCAACCCCTGCATGACTAGGTCTGAGGCCAAGGAGGCCCAGGGCACTCCAGCATCCCAGTTCTTGGGTCTTCAGGGTAGCACTGAGCCCTAGGCTCGTTTCTCCTGATTTCTTAATCTGCAACTGTACAATTGAGGGGCAATGTTTTAGTCCCCAGGGCCAGGAGTGGGAGACAAAAGCCGCAGGTGCAAAGGGACCAGCACAAGTCACACCAGAAAGGTGTGTTTCTTATCCCCAGATAGCATGTTTAGTAATGGCTGGATTTGATAGGATTTTTAGAAAATAGCTAGCTTGGCCAGGAACAGTGGTTCACAACTGTAATCCCAGCACTTTGGGAGGCTGAGGTGGGCAGATCACCTGAGGTCAGGAGTTTGAGACCAGCCTGGCAAACATGGAAATTAGCCGGGTGTGGTGGCGGGCGCCTGTAATCCCAGCTACTCCGGAGGCTGAGGCAGGAGAATTGCTTGAACTCGGGAGGTGGAGATTGCAGTGAGCCAAGACCACGCCATTGCACTCCAGCCTGGGCAACAAAAGCAAAACTCCATCTCAAAACAAAAAAAAACTAGCTGTTCAGGCACACATGGCCCCAGGTCCCACACCTAGTGGAGATGCAAACTTTTCTGCCCTCAATCCCAGAATGATGGGGTGTAATTCAGCTCTAGTTTCAGAGGTGGGACCTGTGGCCCACTTGCAGGTCTCATCCCTGCACTGGCACCACCCTGGGCCTCAGGCCTGTGTTCTCTGCTTCCCACAGCCTTACACCACCACCTGCAGTTAGTGAAACATAGACCCCACATCAGCCAACCACAGCCACAAAGGTTTTAATCAGTTTATCTCACAAGGCAGTAACAATGAGGGGCACAGTGGTGGTCAGGGTGGTGGCCCCAGTGGCCAACTCGGGGAGTATGGCCTCCACAGGGCCGCTGCCTGGGGCAGATGCTGTCAGGGCACGACCACAGCCCAGCACTTGCCCCACTCAATAAAAGGCTGTAGTGCTCTGGTGGGCTGTGCACCGTGCGCAGATCCTCCTGGTGGGCACTGGAGGCCAGGGTGAAAAAGAGCCTCCCGCAGCCCAGATCCAGCATGCAAGGTGCTAGATTTCTCGGCAATTCCACAGGGAAGGACAGTAGCCTGTTCCCTGCCCTCTCTCTTGGGCAATGGGAGGCAGGTTGCCAGCCTTGGGGAGGGGCAAGGCTGTGAGGGGCTCACCCCCACCTCCCAGTGCCAGGCCTGCTGTCCAAGCAGAGCACAAACGGGTTCCTCCAGGACCCCTGGTCCTTTTTCCAGACGAGGCTGTGGCACCAGTGGAAAGGGAGGGAGAATGGACCCTGGCCCTTGTGTGTACAACAGGAAATGCACCTCAGGACACAGCGGGAGTCAGCAGGAGGGCACAGACCTGCCCCCTGCCAGGCAGAAAATGGGCCTCCTCAAGCACAAAAGTGACCAAGTACAATTTTCAGTTGCTAAAACAAGAAAAGTCTTCAGCTAGTTTCATTTCCATGTGTAGTTATTTTCTCTTTTGAATAAGCAAAACCAAGCTAAGCTGCATCAGCCAACTTCATCCTGACCAAGGCCTCTGAGACAGCAGACACAGGCACCCACTCCAATGTCCCCCTCAGTCATCCCGGGTTCCAAGCACCCACACAATGCCCATTGGATGGCTACAAAAGAAGCCCCATCTGGGTCCATGACCCATATACCAGGTGCAGAGCCAGAGCAGGGGGCAGGGGGCAGGGGGGTGTGAAGACGATGCCTGGAGGATCTGACCCCTCCCAGCGTGGCCAGGAGGCAGGGCTGGGCAGGATGACTGGGGCTACATGGGGCTTGGCCCTTCCCTGTGGCTGGCAGCCCAGATGTTGCAGTAACACACGTCCCCAGGCTTCACTATGGCCACTGGCCCAGACCCCAAAATCCAGAGGCTCAACACTAAAGACATTGGCTAATACATAGCAAGATGAGTGCAAAGTTCTGGGGTAGCCCAGCAGGCGGCTCCACCTGCCTCCCACTCTGGGTGGGGCAAGTGCTGAAGCTGCAGGGCTGGCCACGACCCTTTGTACTGTCAACTCTGGCTTCCTTTACAAGAAACTAGGAGCGCTTCTAGCACATTCCTTCCTTGCCCTGCTCTCTCAAAACCACCCTGACCTGTATGGCCCCTCCTGGAAACATGGTACTCAGAAAAGCAGGGACCACCAAAGTGTTTGGGAAAAAAAGGAGGTGCAAAGTCAGCAAGAAAACAAATGCCCGCTGGTCCCGCCAAGGCAGGGTGTGCCTAGTCCCGGGGGATGTTGGGGGGCGGGATCTGCAGATCGGAGGGCTCCACGCCCCAGATCTCCCGTGCATACTCCGTGATGGTCCGGTCACTGGAGAACTTGCCCGAGCAGGCGATGTTCCTGATGACCTTCTTGGTCCACTCCTTGGGGTTCTGCAGGGAAGGAGATGAAATTAGTCTCTGGTGTCACAGGGCTAGGGGCTGCTAAAGGCATGGGATTCCAGAACTTTAGGACTGTTTCCAAATGAGCTCCGAGCCTTGGGGCCATCCGCTGGAAGAGGAGGACATTACAATCCCTTGTTCGTTGAAAAGGGTCCCCCACGGACCAGGAAAGCTACCACATTCTAGATCTAGGGAGCAAGGAGCTGGAGAGAAGGTCCCAGCCTCGAAAATTCCTGCTAGGGCATAGCCCCCAGGACGACGATAGGGATAGCACCAGGTAAGAACTGCCCAGGCAGATCCAGTGCCAGCGGACATGGCCAGGTACTCTCCTTCCACCAGGGAGCCTCACAGCTGCCACAAGCTGCAGCTCACACCAGGCCAGCCTTTCCTCGAGCCCAGCCCTGACTGAGGGAAGAGAGGGTCCCTTCCAGGGCCCTGCCCGTCACTCAGTTTCTAGGCCCCACATTCCTTTCTTGGCCATTAGGAGCTGTTTTTTCAACGGAGGGGGTGACAGTGACAGTGACAACTTCCCTAAAGGCAGGTACAGCCGACTGATGACAGATCAGAATCACAAGCCCCTCTGGCCTGGGCCAAGAACCTACTCAGATTGGGAAATAAACAATCCGACCCAACACGTCTACATGGACCCACCCAGCTGCTCCCCCAGCCTCTGGACCCAGGAGCCTCACCCGGTACAGCTGGTCCACCTGTGCCTGGCACTGCATGTAGGCTTCATAGTCTGCAAACACCTTGAACCTGGAATGAGAGAAAGGAGGCTGGGCCGGGGCAGCAGGGAGCCCTGCCCACACTGTCCCGAGGGGAGAGTCCCAGGGCAGGAGGCCAGGCACCATCCACCTGGTCCTGCCTGGAGCGAAGGGGCCCACAAAGCTGGTCAGAGCCAGGCTGCGCCAGGCCCGTTTGGCCACAGGGCTTCTCTGTGAGCAACACTTATGTCCTGGGACAATATTTTAGAAAAACCTTATTTCGGCCAGGCGCGGTGGCTCATGCTTGTAATCCCAGCACTTTGGGAGGCCAAGGCGGGCGGATCACGAGGTCAGGAGATCGAGACCACGGTGAAACCCCGTCTCTACTAAAAAAAAAAAAAATACAAAAAAAATTAGCCGGGCGTGGTGGCGGGCGCCTGTAGTCACTCCCAGCTACTTGGAGAGGCTGAGGCAGGAGAATGGCGTGAACCCGGGAGGCAGAGCTTGCAGTGAGCCGAGATTGCGCCACTGCACTCCAGCCTGGGCGACAGAGTGAGACTCCGTTTCAAAAAAAAAAAAAGAAAAACCTTATTTCAACCCAACACTCCTTTAAATAAACTGGCGTTTAAAACGTGTCTTCCACACGCAGGGCAGTTAGAGCCAAACATGGGAGAGGCCTCCTGGGCAGACAGTGGAGTGCCCATGGCGCCTCCTCAGGGCAAGGGGCACTCGCTGGGGAACGGCATCTCTATTTGCTGTCTTATCTCAAGTCTAACTGGGATTTGCCTACACAGGAAATATTGACTTGCAGTTCCTGATGTGCTGAACAAAAATGCCAGATTTATTAATCTACAAATGCATTTCTGTTCACTATCGAGTCAGAAGCACACTTCACGCAATGCAGAGTTCACAATTTTAAAAGCACTTCCTTTATCACAGACCTCAGCAGGGCCCAGGTTCCAGCCCAGATCCCAGCATGTGGTCAGAGCTGGTGTGACTGAAGCCAACAGGTGACACAGTCATCAAAGAGCAGCAGACAAAACTAACCCAAAGGCAGCTGAAAGTGGAGGACAGGTGAATTCCCAGCCCTCACTGGATTCAACTTTTGCCAACAGGGTAAAGAACTGCCCTGAGCTGCAAACCTTACAAAGTCTGTAACTCTAGATAAACCATATCATGTGCTAACTGCACTGAAATAAAACACTAACTACATTATAATGTTACATCGTTGCAAGTGAAACCCATTTTCACCACTGCCTGTCACTGGCACTGACGCCTGCCGCGGTTCTGCAGCCCTTGTGCGCCCCCTACCCCACCCAGGGAGTTTTGGGCCCATGCTCCCTCTACTGGCCTGCTGGGACACGGCTGCCCCTGGGACCTCCAACCAGCAGAGGACACCCCCTCCTGCTCAGCACATTGGTCCACAAGGCCTGGGGGCTGGACTCTCCTGCTGTGTCTCACTGCCCAGGGCCCCCTGGCATTGCCAGAGGCCATCGCAAACTCCTGGCTGGGGTCTAAGGCTCTGCCCAGTAAGGTCTCATGGGCACAGTGCAGAAGACGTCCTGAAAGCACGGGTTTTGCTCTCCAAACAAGGTGGAATATCCAACCCACAAAGAGGACCCCTCCCAGCCAGCCAACCAGGGCAGTCGGTCCCACCTGTCATGGTGCATCAGCATGTTCACGATGTCCTTGAAGCAGTCTGGCTCCTTGGGAGAAAAAAAGCCACTGCTGATCTGGTCCACAGCCTGCTTCAGCTCGGGCAGGTGGTCGTAGTACTCCCTGGCATTGTACCTGTGAGGCGATGGGCCAGGAGTCAGCAGCCAGCGCCCCAGGTGGGCCACCTTGGGGGACAAGCCATGTTGGTGCCTGGCACAACCCCTGCCCCAGGATGGCCCTGGGAGCTCAAGGCCTGCATGGTCCAGGGCAGCAGCCAGTGGCTATGGGTGGCTGCAATTCCCTTGAGCAGGGACCCGCAGAGATGTGAAGTCAGTCTAAAGCCAATCCCACCTGCTCCTTTGAGTGTTAAAGAAATGTCATCACTAGCAGATCTGCTAGGACATAGTGGCTCATGCCACATCCCTAGTGGAGAGGGCCACTCAGAACTTGGCTCACTGTGAAATCCTGGGCAGAGCTTTTGAAAAACAGATGGCCGGAGGGGCAGGAAGTGAAGTGGAGCACCTTGGCTGGGACCTCGAAGATGGAAAAGGAAAAACACAAGCAAGACCAGACAGGACAAGGCAGAGCTAAGTGGGAGAGGGAGGGACAGGCAGACATGGGCATCCCAGGACGGGGCCCGGGCGGAAGAAGCTGTGTGAGGGCACAGAAAGGGTGCACAGGCCTGTGTGCTCGGGCCGGCAAGGCACAGCTCTGACTTTAGATGGCATGTGTGGTTTCACCTGACCCTACCTAAGGCTTCACGAGCTGCCCAGCGCTTCAAGGCAATCAGGCAACACTGCCTTTTCTTTGTAATTATCGCTTGGAATCAGGCCAGTGCCGGATTCCTCATGAACGTCCAGGTCATGAAGAACAAGGAAAAACTGAGAAGCTGTCACAGACAAAATGACACTGGGGAGACCTGACAGGTCTCTACTAAAAAAAAAAAAAAAATACAAAAAAAATTAGCGGAGCACAGTGGAGTGCCCTGATGGGATCCTGGGATGGGAAAGACAGTAACAGAACCCTGGTGGAGTCGGAATGGAGTGTGGGCTGCAGGAGGGCCAGTGCTCCGAGCTCAGTGCAGCCAACGAAGGGGCGCGGGCAGAAGGTGGACGAAGCTCTGGGTGCTGTCTTCAGGATTCCCTCCTCCTCTCCGCCACCCCCCACCCCTCCCCCATCCCCCCCGCCACCCCCCAACTCCCCCATCCCCACCACCACCCCCAACCGCCCCCCTACCCTGGCCCACACATTTAAAATGTTTCCAAATACTATTTTTAAACTATTTGTAACAGTTACAACTTAGACCAGAACCTCAACAGCAGGCAAGCCCCAAATCAGCAGAGTGCTCCCAGCAGAGTGCCCCTGGCAGTGGGGCCCCGCCCAGCCCCAGCCCATTTCTGTGGGGCTGCGTCCAGCCTGTGCCCCAGGGGGTGTCCCTCTAGGAGACGCTCCCCAGGGGAAAAGGCCTTTCCTGGGGAGGAGCCCCTGGTCTGGACTCCACAGATTCAGCCTCGGAGCCAAGACAGGAGCAGCCCAGCGCCCCCACGTGGGCCTCACCCGCAGCCCGGACCCCGTCCATTCCATGCACCTGGAAAGAATGGTCACCCCTGCAGGCAGGCACACAGCCCTGGGCGGGCACTGACCCTGGCACACAGTGGCCTGGCCCCAAGAGCCCGGTCCAGCCAATGCCCCCAGCCCAGTGCCCTTCATTCTCCATCCTCACGCTGCCAGGTGCCCAGGGGCACAGGCTCGTACCCTTTCCGGTCCAAGGCCTCGACATCCTCCACCCGCAGGCCGAAGATGAAGAGGTTCTCGGCCCCGGCCTCCTCGGCCATCTCCACGTTGGCGCCGTCCATGGTGCCGATGGTGAGGGCCCCATTGAGCATGAACTTCATGTTGCCTGTGCCCGAGGCCTCAGTGCCTGCAGTGGAGATCTGCTGCGACAGATCAGCGGCTGGGATCACTGCGGAGGGGAGCACAGGAACAGGACCCCAATGTCCTCAGCCGCAAGGCTCACTGCAGGAGGAGCCAGCCCATCCACCCAGGGCTGGGTCACGGAGGGACCAATGCTGTGGCCCTGCTCCGGCCCCCGTCCTGCTCCCACTCCTGCTCCCACAGGGGCCCAGGCTGGACACGGCCACCTGCCTCTGCAGGGC
The DNA here is from genome assembly GCF_009828535.3 of Hylobates moloch. Taxonomy (NCBI): domain Eukaryota; kingdom Metazoa; phylum Chordata; class Mammalia; order Primates; family Hylobatidae; genus Hylobates; species Hylobates moloch. Next base: position 36,035,759 of record NW_026652296.1, read on the forward strand.
TCCCCTTTGTGACTGGGGCAGCCTTGAGGCAGAGGGTCCAAGATGGAGGCTCCTGAGGAGCCCCCCAGGCGGCAAAGGATCTCTGCACCAAAACCTTCCCAAAACCAGGCCTAGCCAAGGAGCCAGTCCTGGCTCGCTGACAATGTCGGTCCCTGGATCCCCGCGACCTTGATCAGCCCCAGCGGCTCCCTGGATCCTTTCAGGAGGAATGTAGACTCGCAAAGAGCCAGAAGGCTGGAGAGGCTGAGGGGTGGCGACCTCGTGGGCACCAGCAGCTGCCAGATGCCACAGCCCTGCGCTTTCTCTGTGCCTGTCCCTTGGGACTGGTCACCACTCCCAGACACGCTGTGACTGCACACAGTGACTATACAACCTGCTCTCCACCCTCACCTCGGGCTGCAGCCCAGTCAGCGACAGCAACACTGCCGAGGAGAACGGGGCCCTGACGCCAGCACCGAGGCTCCAGACCAGGTGCCCAAAGGCCTGCTCTAAAGATGAGCAGGAGTCAGCTGGCCCCAAAAGACACATGAGGAGGGGAGCCTCAGGCAGCACGGAGGAGAGGAGATGCTTCGGTCAGAGGAGCAGGGAAGGACGAGCCACACCACTGAAGTTCCTGGCCAAGCCAGAGGCAAGCCGGCCCGTGAGTGCCTCAAGGGACCTCGCCTGCCAGGCACCACTAAAGAGGGGGAGCGACATGGACACCAAGGCAGCAGCCAGGCCACAGGGACGGTGCCCAGGGACTTCCCCCTCCCCGCACCACTGAGCTTGCAAGGACAACAGCGGATCAGCCCTCTCACCTGCGGCAGCCTGGGAAGCCCAGGCGGCCTGAACTAGGGGGGGCCCTTGGCCCTCGGCGGCAGGAGGGGAGCACAAGAATGCCAGGCTCAGATCTCCCACCATCTGGTGGGCAAATCACTTTCCTGCCCAGTAGGGCCCACAGGGGTGGGAAGCGATGGGCTCCAGGGCACATGGCAGCACATCCCAGGACCGGCCCAGGCTGCCCTCAGGAAGCACAGACGAGGCAGGTGCTGCCACCTGAGAACAGTGGTGGGCCCAAGAGCAGGCAGGCAGTGAGGAGCAAGGACGTGGGCGGAGGAGGGGCAGCGGGGTTGAGGGAAGCTGGGGGCCCACAACCCCACTGGCCTGGTGCACGTCCCGCCAGCAGAGGGCACGGCTGAGGGGCAGGAGGAGAGGGCAGGGGAGGGAGGGTACAGAGGGCAGGCCAGGCAGGCGCGGCAGTAAGGGTGCTCTGCTGGGGGATGACACTGCCTGTGACATGCAAGGCGCCCCGGGACACACTGTGAGTCCTCTGCACTGCACAGGGAGCACTCCCCAAAGCCGTTCCCTGCTCGCCTGCAGCCCAGCTGGCTAGGCCTGGGTGTCCAGGCAGAGCTGAACTGGCTGAGGATGAAAGGCCCGGGACCAGTACAGCACCCATTCCCGGGCAGGAGTGAGTTTTCTGTCCAACACAGGCTTCCAGGGTTACCTTTCTCAGCCAAGGACACGCGGTAGTTCTCCAGGAAGATCACTTTCAACCTGTCACCCACAACTGGGTCATCATTGATGACGTCGCCGATGGACGTGACCAACTTGATGATCAGCTTGGCCATGTGGTAACCGGGCGCTGCCTGGAAGGGGAGAGTGAAGGTTTTTAGCATGAAAACGCCTTGTTCAGGCCCTGGGAGGTGCTCCTGGTTCCTGGAGGCTGTAGGAGGGTGAGGCCAGAGCCACAAGAGCCTGCTGTTGGGACGGTCAGTAGAGGAGCTAGGGAGGCCCCGCGGCCCCAAGGCCTCAGCTTCTGCTGAGCGCTCATGATGGTGGCCACCTCGCCACATCCAGAAACGTGCCCGCCTCAAGTCTGGTTTTCTGGTTGTTGTTAGGTTTTCAGAATTACAAGGTAAAAGAGACCAGGATTTCTAGAGTGGCCGACTGACAGGAAACAGAGAACTGTCCCTAGGGACATACTGGGACACAGTGGAGGGACACATTCGCAAAGAGCCAGGCTACGGCGGACAGACAACCCGATGTCTGTGACAGACAGACCGTGGGGAAAACCTACAGAGAACCGAGACACCACGGCCAGTCCAAGGTGAGGACTCACTGGGCCCTCACTCAGACCAACTTTTAGAAATGTCTGTCACTTTACAAAGACAACTAGGCCAGGGACCCATGAAGTACCCGAGTGAACATTTCATGACACGGAGGACTCCTGTCCAGTGCTTTAGGTGTGACGGATGGTGGTACTGTGTGGTGATGTTTCGGTCTACTCCCACTGTGGTTCTGGTGGAAAACCATTTTATGAAGAGGAATGCTGACGTATGTAAGACTGAAGAGCTAGCGTGTCTGCAGTTTACTGTGAAATGCTTCAGCTAGTCTGGGGGATAGGTTTATGGTTTTGCTACAGATTTTCCTGCTTTTCTCTAGGTTCAAATGTTTCCTTCTTTTTTTTTCTTTTTTTTTTTTTGCTGAGACAGGGTCTGGCTCTGCTGCCCAGGCTGGAGTGCAATAGTGCAATCACAACTCACTGTAGCCTCAATCACCCAGGACAATCGATCCTCCTACTCAGCCGCCCAAGTAACTGGGACTTCAGACATGCACCACCACGCCCAGCTAATTTTTGCATTTTTTTGTAGAGATGGGGTTTTTCACCACATTGCCCAGGCTGGTCTCGAACTCCTGGGCTCATGCGATCCACCCGCCTTGGCTCCCAAAGTGCTGGGATTACAGACGTGAGACACCGTGCCTGGCCTAAAATTTTCATAATAACATTTAAAACTTTTTCAAACTCCATATCTCTATGGACTTTACATACTGAAATACTGACAAATAAAATGACACAATTCCAAAATTTGCTTCAAAAACAGCAGGTGACAGGAGTGGACAGAGACTAAATGGGGTGTGCCAGGAGGTGGCGGAGCCCAGAGGAGTGCCCACCCCTCTGACCAGCTTCCCACTCACTGAAGGCAGCAAGAGGGCAGCCTTCAGGCTGCACACAGGCACCAGCACCCCCAAGCCCCAGCCTTGCCATGGAGGGCTGGGGTGCCTCACACAGTCCAGACTCACTTAGGGCCACTGCTCCAGCAGGACCCTCCTAAGGACGCTGCACCCCACAGCAGCCCCACAGTTCTGGATAAAGACCAAGCTACTAGGGAAACATGGCAGGAGGTGGGGACACTGGCTGCAGAGGGCTGATGAGTGTGATGATGTGACCTGGGACTCGATGACAGCACATCTAGGACTCTGAAAGTATGTGTCATAGTAAATAAAGTGAACTGAAACCAGGCAATGCTCAGGGCATGTGCAGGTGATGAAGCAGCCACAGCACCCTGTGCCCACTGAGCACGAAGAGAAAGGACACTGCCCCCTCTGAGGTGGGCACCAGCAAGCCCACTGGGGACTGGCCCTCTAGGCTGGGCACCCCTCCAGTGAGCTGGGCAGGTAGGAGGCTTCCATCCCATTCTGACTCTCTACAGGGTCCCCACCCCCACAGGCACACCAGAGGGGCCGGTGACTGCTGGGCACCTGGTTCCCGAGTATGGATGTGGTGGCACCACGACAAGCGTGCAGGCTGCCCACCCACCATCCCCGGACCAAACACCACAGAGAGGACTGCAGAGGAAGTCACTCACCTTGCCCCCAATCACAACAGTCCTGGGCACAAAGGCCTTGGCCGGGTCTCTCTTGATTCCTGCAGGACACACAGAAGAGACTCACACAAGGCACCGGGAGCCGGACGAGCACCTGCCAGGGCCCAGCAGCATCAGAGGCCGACCCTGAGGCAGGACAGGCACGCTCCGCCACGTGCTTCAAGCCCCAGAGACATGGGCGGCAGTGGCGCAGGGCCACTGGCCATCCACCAGGAACCTGCCACTTACAAGGGAACGAGGCCACCCTGAGGTCTGCACTTAGGTTCCCAGCTGGTGAGGAAGGCCAGCCAGGACCACGGACGAACCCGGCAGCTGACCCGAGCAAAGATGCTGTTCTCAGGGGCTCAGAGGAAAAGCTGCATCTCAGTTTTCAGAAAAGCCCAACACAGGAGCCTCCTTGGGTCTGGTCACCAGTGTTCAAGGCCCCTGTACATGAAGGGCACACTTGTGGGTTTTGTTTGGTTTTGTTTCTTGAGACAGTGGCTCACTCTGTCACCCAGGCTGGAGTGTGGTGGTGTGAGCATAGCTCACGGCAGCCTCTACCTTCCAGGCTCAAGCAGTCCTCCCACCTCAGCCTCCTGAGTAGCTGGGATCCTAGGCACGTGCCACCGTACTCAGCTAATTTTTTAATTTTTCGTAGAGATGAGGGTTTCTCTATATTGCCCAGGCTGGTTTCAAACTCCCACGCTCAAGCAATCCTCCCGCCTTGGCCTCCCAAAGTGCAGGGATTATAGGCGTGAGCTACCGCGCCTTGCGCTCTACCACTCTTGTGTTTTTTTTGTTGTTGTTTGTTTTCTTTTTAAGAGTTAAGGTTTAGGTCTGCCACCCAGGCTGGAGTACTGTGGTGTCATCAGGGTTCACAGCAGCCACAGACTCCTGGGCTCAAGTGATCTTCCCCTCCTTAGCCTCCCAAGTAGATGGGACTACAGGCACCAACAGGTTACCACATGCAGCTAATTTTTTCACTTTTAGTACAGGTGGGGTCTCGCTTTTTTGCCCAGACTGGTCTCAAACTCCTGGCATCAAACAGTCGTCAGGCCTCAGCCTCCCAAATCATTGGGATTACAGGGGTGAGCCACCACACTGGCCTTAAAGTGTGTTTTAAACACATTGTTTGGGCCGGGCGCGGTGGCTCACGCTTGTAATCCCAGCACTTTGGGAGGCCGAGGCGGGCGGATCACGAGGTCAGGAGATCGAGACCACGGTGAAACCCCGTCTCTACTAAAAATACAAAAAATTAGCCGGGCGTGGTGGCGGGCGCCTGTAGTCCCAGCTACTCGGAGAGGCTGAGGCAGGAGAATGGCGTGAACCCGGGAGGCGGAGCTTGCAGTGAGCCGAGATTGCACCACTGCACTCCAGCCTGGGTGAGAGAGCGAGACTCCATCTCAAAAAATAAAAAATAAAAAAAATAAACACATTGTTTGGATGACACAAAGAAAAAGTGGCAACCTCAGCCTTGTGGCTGTGGTGCCATCAGCCTGCAGGGGCACTGGGTGAGACCTTGTGTCTCCCCTCTGCCTTGCTGGGACAGCGGGTGAGGGCCCCCGAAATTCTTCACGGAAGTGGATGGAGGGTCAAGCCATGACGGCCGGCTCACTGCCAGCCCAGCAAACAGGCTGTCCTCGCCAGGTCATGGGTTTGCAGATTTCACGGGAGGTTCCTACAAAAAGGGGATGAGCGGCCACCCTGGACAGGCGTTCACCAGCAAGCCAGGCCTGGGTGGGGCAGCAGGGAGTCCAGCTGATGTATACCACCCGGCCCCAGGCTCCAGGAGGAATGCAGCTGCCCCTTAGTGCTAGATCTTGTCACTTCTGGAAATCAGCAGAGAACAGGAAAAACGAAACACACAAGTGACGATTTCACCACAATTAAGAAAGAAGGAAACCATGCAAACCCCAGGTGACAGTGGGCAGGGGACAGGGTCCTGGGAGTCCTAACCTCTGGGGAGGGGCACTCTGGGCAGAGCTCCGGTCCTGGGGGCCACCAAGGAGTCCCCGGGGAACAGCAGGTTCAGGCGAGCGCCTCTCCCACAAGGGCACCCTCACAAGGCAGGTCCTGGCATCCAGGGGAGCCTCCCGCCCAGGTGAGACCTGGAGAGACAGCAGACACGCAGCCACAGGGAGGTGCCACAGGCTGGGGAAGCACAGCCTTGGCCCAGCAGAGGAGCTGCCTTGGAGGGCTGAGAAGCCTATTCCGAATAGCCCCAGGTGATCCAGCTCACCCCAACGTAGCAATGGAAGTCAGCACCCAGCCCCGCCACAGGCCACAGGAGGGGAGTGAACCCTTCGCGAATCACATACCCTTGGTGACCACCAACTTGGAAAGACATGGAGCCAAACACAAGTCCTCAGGGAATGGGGCAGAGAGCAGAGGAGAGGGGCAGAGGGCATGGGAGGAAAGTGCAGCCAGGAGATACTCCAGAGAGCAGTGCCACTCCATAGGACAAGGACAAACCAAGTCCTGAGAGAAGTAGGCACCAAGGAGGCAGGCCAGAAAAAGCCACCTCATGCCACACTGCAGCCCAGAAGCAGAAAATCAAACAGAACCAAACACACGTTTCAAACAGACAACTTTCCTGAAGTCTAGCAACACGTTCAACAAGCACCCGGAGTATTGGCGAAAAAGCCCCGTAACGGCCAACACCAAGACACAGTAATGACAGTGAGTCACTCATGAGATCGAGAACTCAGACCACGCCAGTCTTCTGCACACACATCCACCCTCCAGACAGTGCCCGGTAGGGCCCTAAAAAGCACTGGGGGAAGGAAGTGGAGTCAGGACTGGCATCTTCAGCCAAACCGACCTTCATGGTGAAGGGTCCAGGCCGTTTTGAACAAGCAAGAACTCGGGAAGGTTGTTCCCACGAGCCAGTCATGAACTAGACACAAAGCGGCCGGCAGAGCTGGGCAGCACTTTGCAGGAGGACCGTGAGGAGCCGTGAACATACCCACCTGCAGACTCAAACGGATACAGCTGGGGGCAGAGGACTGATGCTGTGAGCTCTGACAGTGCGGGAGGGAGACAAGGTCCACACGTACATGCACACACATAAGCACATGTGTTTACACGCATGCACACACATACATTTATGCGTGCACACACAGACATGGGGCAAAGGGGAAGACCAGTGGGAGCGAGCACCAGCCTGTTGGCTGCCTCCTGTGAACGGCTGGAAATCACAGCGCGTCGTTCAAAACGAACGAACCAACCAAGCAGAAGCGGAGCGTCTGGAAAGCCTGAAGGCCCACAATAGAAGACGATGCAACAACTGACTGGGGGCGGCACGGGAGGAAGGGAGGGGGTGACCCGCGACTCTCACTGCCGCTCATAAATGGGGCCAAGCGTTGTGCAAGCGGAGGATTCCGCGTCACCACCAGGGAAACGCAGAGCGTCACAACCGCAGGAGGAAAACGGGGCAAAGAAAGATGATGCAAAGTTCCCAAGCACCACCTCCGAGACGGGAAGCCACAGCCCTGGGAAGCACCTCCCGTGGTGCCCACACGGCAGAGGGGTCCTCAGCGGTGGTGGCCTCTAGCCTCTGTCCTACCACATGTGTCTCAAACACACCCAGATCCTCCACCCCATCGAGGCTTACTCATTGGGAATAGGAGATCTATTCCCGGGAGGAGCTTTGTATCGGAAAGGAGGATGTGTGGTTCCTTTGGTTTTTAAAATACCTACTTTATTAAATTACAAAATTTTAGAAGCCTAGTTTTTCCTTAAGGTTTTATTATCTATTAAACCTAACAAATATACACACTGACCTTTGGGGGTCTCTGATTCATATTTGTTCTCATAATTAAATGTCCTTAGACATATAAGATACATGTGTAAATTTAACACATACTATCTTAATTTTTATAAGTATACTTTAAATGCCTCTAATAAGCATAATCTTTCTAAATAAGATTAGTCTCACAGAGATAATAAGTAAATTTAAAATAAAAACTGAAGGCCCGGTACGGTGGCTCATGCCTATAACCCCAGCCCTTTGGGAGGCAGAAGTGGGTAGATCACTTGAGGCCAGGAGTTCGAGACCAGCCTTGGCAACATGGTGAAACCCTGTCTCTACAAAAACTACAAGGGCATAGTGGCGTGCGCCTGTAGTCCCAGATACTTGGGGGACTGAGGTGCGAGGATTTCCTGGGCCCTTGGAGGCCGAGGCTGCAGTGAGCCATGATGGCGCCACTGCACTCCAGCCTCAGCCTTTCGGGTGTTTAACTGTTCACCTGCTCACGTGAGGCCTGGCATGGAGCACACAGAAAAACATGGCTTTTGCTTAAAATAAACGTGCCACATCACACATGCACACACGTACACACGCACAGCCCCCACCGTGACAGAGGCCCAGGGTCTGTGCACAGCTGGCGAGCAAGGGCAAGCCTTGGGCCCCGCAGCACGGTCGTGCAGGTGATGCCGGCACTCACGGTTGTACAGGGTGACGACGTGCAGGCAGTTGAGCAGCTGCCGCTTGTACTCATGGATCCTCTTCACATGCACGTCGAACATGGAGGAGGGGTTGATCTTCACCTTGTACTCCTTCTCCAGGAAGGCCGAGAACTTGAGCTTGTTCTCCTGGGAGGGTGAAGGGGAAAGATGGCTGGAGACTTCACCAGGACTCCACCCACTGACCCTGCGGCTTCCTGCTTCGAGTGCCCTGTGAGGAGTGCTGCAGGGAGGCGGCGGGGGTATACAGGCTGGAGCTGAGGGGCAGAGATTGCACCAGGGGTCTTCTCATGGGAAAAAGGGAGAGGGTGATGCTGAAGGTGGGTCCACACCAGGAATAGGGGATAAGTGAGGAGCCGGCCCAGGAGCATGCCTGGAGCCAAGCAAAAGACACTGCAGACCCAGGCGTGCAGGCGGGGGAGCAGCGCGGGAGCGGGACGGCTGAAAGGACTACAAGGAGAACTAGTTCTGGCCTCTAGGAGGAGGCCAAGCTCGACAGGCTGTGTAGATGGGCCTCCAGCCCACTGAGGTCTGAAGGCTGCCGTGACTGGCCCTGGTCTAGCCGATGGGCTGCTGCCGGTGCAGACAGCTCGTGCACCTGCACAGCTCTCCAGGGGCAAAGAGGGCACCACGCTGGAATCGGCTTCTAGAGGCTTCCATACAGAACTGACCCATGGCGGAGGGTCGAGGCACGGGCAGGGCTGGCCTGGGGTCTGCACTCACCTATCTGCCACATGACCTGTCCTCCTCGGGGCCCTCATCTGAAAGGCTGAGTGGGGTGGAGAGACCTCAGGCGACCCTAACAGCCTCACCCTCAGTCCTGTTCCGAGTCCCCACTAAAGCCCCAGTGGGTACCCCAGGACCTGTGTTGGGCCTACAGGAGGGCTGGGGCCAGGGCCTACCTGCCTGGTTGTGAGAGGGCTGGGGTCGGGGCTGGGGCCAGGGCCATGCCTACCTGTTTGACCTTGGCCACGTCCCTGATGAACACCTCGTCATTGACCAGCGGCAGCAGCTTCTTCAGCTGGCTCAGGTCAGTCAGGAACTCCTCCCCAATTTTCTGGAGAACGTAAAGGTTCCGCTCACTGTGGGCCTCAGCCTCCTGAGGCTGGGCCCCCTAGCCACCTGCCCTCCTCCCGTTGTCGCCCACGCCCCTGCTTTCCCCTGGGATCTGCTTGTCCGGGCCCCTCTGGGCATCCCACCTCTCAGGCCACAGGGTCACCACAGCAGCCCCTCCTACCTCTTCTGAGAGGGCTCTGCGAGGTGGCCCAGCCCTACCAGTTCAAATGTCCACAAGAAACACACGAGCCTCCCTCAGCCACCGATCCCAGGGTTCTCTGACGTTGAACATCCCATCACTACCCAAAACCCAAAGCCATCCTCCCACTGCCCTGCACCAGCACCTTCCCTGCCTGCAGCAGGTGGCCCCCCTCAAAGCCAGCACCTCACCCAGGTGCTGCCCGCAAACACTCGGCCACCTCTCCTCACTGTGCCCAGGCCCATCTCAGACTGCACAGGAGCCACGCTGCTTTCCAGGTGCCAGGGGCCCGTCCCCTGGCACAGGGCATTGGACCAGTTTGCCCCAGAGCACTGCTCCCTCTCTCTTCATTCCCTCTTCAGACCTCAGCTTTCCTGGGAAGCCTTGCCTGACCATAGCCCCAGGTGGGTGGCCCACCCCCCCAGCGGCTGCTCCTTGCCTGCAGCACAGGGCCTGACACCTCAGCACTCATTTCCTTGGGGAGCTCGCATAGGAGCTGACATACAAACAGGAAATAGGCGCCCAGCCTGGCTGGCAGTCAGCTGCCTCTTGCCTCTTTTGCATTGGCTCTGTGGCTACACTCAGCCACACCCCAGCCCTCCCTAAAGCTCAGCTTCTGAACTCGCACACAGGACCCACCAGGCCCCACTGGGTGACTGCCCAGCTCGGCGCCCATGTCCAGAAGCCTGCAGGTCAACACCTGAGGGACAGACTCCTGCCTACTCAGCAAGCGCTCAGCAGGGGCTGATGACACGGCCCGCGGTTCTCAGCCCGGGCATCTCCACAAGCATGGGCGGGGCCTGGGGCTCACCTCCACGATGGTATCGGCCAGCCCCGGGTTGCACAGCAGCAGCCACCGACGGGGGGTGATGCCGTTGGTCTTATTCTGGAACTTCTCTGGCTCCAGTTCATAAAAATCCTTAAAGCTGCAAACACAGAGAACAGAGAACTGTCACAAATGCTGTGCCTTGAACCAGGTGAGCAAGAGACCTTCAGGCCCTTTTAAGGAGGTCCCAAGAGCCCTCAAGCTCAGTGTTTCTGTTCTGTTTTCTGAGGAGAACACGGTGACTGAGGCCGCTGCAGGCTCTGGGAGCCGTACAAAGGCAGCGCCTGCACCCTGGTGCATCTGTGGCTGGCTGCGCGGTTTGCCCAACCACAACATTGCAGGCATCAAGCCTGGCCATTCTCCAGACTGGTCTGTGCAGAAACAGGTGTCCAAGTCCCGACAGCCGAGACCGCAGGACTTCAGGGCTTGAGAAGCTGCACTCGGTCTCCTCATCACTACTGGGGAGGGGCCTGACACAGAAGCTTGCTGTGGGCACCACGCACACAGCCTGCAGCCCAGCCCTGGGCACAGAAGCCTCCGCTCCCGCCGGCTGCTGCCTGCTCAGCACTCACAGTAGGTGCTCAGCACATGCTACGTGAAAGAGTCAGAGTAATTCCTAGATCACGCCCCACCTAAGAGGGGCAAGAACAAGATCTGACCTAAGAATCCCACCTTCAAGCCCTGTCCAAGCCCTGCCAGCGGCAGGTGGACCAGTGGTGCAGAGCCTCCGACAGGACCCCCAGGAAGGCAGGGGTTCAGGAGAGCAACAGGAGACAAAGCCGTCTCCCCGTTGCCCAGAGAGCCCGATCCCTCCAGAGGCCCCCGTGTGCTGGTCGGTGAACACACAACAAGGCGTGACCCTGACAGGGTGTTCTGGGCAGCTCTGTCATTCCCATGGAGGCAGGGACCTAGTGGCACGGGGTGTATGCTGTACAGCTGGGTGCATGTGTTTGGTGGATGGTCCTAGACGCAGGCCTGGGTGTCAGACAGAGCTGGCCCTGCTCGGGCAAGCGCCCCACTCACACCGACTGTTTCACGATCTCCGAGTGGATCCTCGCCACACCGTTGACAGCATGGGACCCAATCACACACAGGTGGGCCATGTTGATCCGCTTGCAGTCCCCCTCCTCGATCACAGACATCCTGCGCAGGCGGTCCACATCCCCGGGAAACAGTGCGGCCACGTGCTGGTGCCAAAACACAGAGGCAGGTGGGTGGGCACAGGAGGCCGCACGGAGACCCAGCACTCCCCATGACCAGGGGACACTCCATGACCACCCATGGGAAGCTCTGCTGCCTCCAGGGAAGTCCCGGGGCTGTGACAGCCAGACCTCCCTCAAGTGCTCCCAGCCCTAGCAGGCACCTCCGAGGCATCTCACAAGGGCCCGGGCCCAGCTCGAGGAGAAGGCTCTTGCTCACCCCACTCCCCAGCCCAGGTAAGGGCCCAGGCCGAGGAGAAGGCTCTCGCTCACCCCACTCCCCAGCTCAGGAAAGGGCCCAGCCCGGCCCAGGGACCCACAGGGCTGCTGAGGAAGATGGGTCTGAGGGAGAGGACATGCAATTTAATTTACAAAGAGGAACCTGAGACAGCTGTGGGCCAGGCGTGGGGATCAGCCAACAGCTCTGCCAAGGGACAGCCCCCAGCCCCAAGCATCCTCTGCTGAACGGAGGGTGCCTCGTTCAAGGAGTAAAGCACCTCCCCTTCCAGGCCAGGTGGGGGGCTGTTGGCATGGGTGTAGCCGCCACCCCACATGGCCAGCTGGGCCCACACTCACGTCCAGGTGCCGCTGGTTGATGGCATAGATGATCTCCAGGTGCCGCGGCAGCAGCTTCTCAAACATGGACACGGGCCAGCGCTCCAAGGCCTCAGGCAGCACAGTGTGGTTGGTGTACGCACAGGTCTTCTTCGTGATTTCCCAGGCCTAGGCCATTCGAGAATGTTCCCGTGTGTTTGTTTAGAAACAAGCAGCTCTCTGGCCAGTTGCCTAGGCAGGGTGAGCGTCCAGGATCCCAGGCAGATGCTGGGTACCCCAGGAAGGGCCACCGTCCCCTCTGCTCTCCAAGGTGGATCTGGAGCCCTCTGAAAGCCTGACATGCAGCCCAGAGCCCTCCCTCTGCTGACACAACCCATTGAAGTGTGACACTATGGTCCAGTGCGTGACACACACACAAATAAGACACACTCGCCTGCTACCTGGGGTCACCTTCACACTCTGCCGTCACTGGTAAACGGACAGACCGCTGAGTGGTTTTCTATTTATTTCCACTAAAGTGGCCAGACATGGTGGGGAGGACACTGGTTACTACACAGACCTGCCCCATGCTGGCCAGAACTGGGGTACCCACAACAGGTACAGCCTCACCTGGAGTGCACACACCCCAAGACCAGAGAGGGGCTTGGGTTTCTACAAAACGGAGTTTAAAAAAATCGTTTTATGGTTTGTTTTGTTTTTATTTTTCTGGGCATGTGCTGCCACACCTGGCTATTTTTTGTTTAGAGGTAGGGTCTTGCTGTATTGCCCAGGCTGGTCTCTAACTTCCGGCCTCAAGCGACCCTCCTGCCTCGGCTTCCCGAAGCACTAGGATTACAGGTGTGAGTCACCACATTGGCCTGTTTTATGGTTCCACATGTTGATTTGGTAACGGTTAGATTAAGCAAATCCTACCACACAAACATATTTAAGTCTAAAATACGCTGAGTTGCGAGGGCAGGTGCATGAATAGAGCACAGAGCTCTAAACACTTAACGCTTTGGGGAGCTGTCACCAAATTTCAAGATGAGAATGCACCAACAGGAAACCCTGGGAAGTGTCAGAGCCCTATCCTTATCCTCTCCCCCTCGCCCTGACCCCACACTCTGGCCCCTGCACCCTGGCCCACAGAACCTCCGTCTCCTGGAACCAGACCCCTCCCACAGATCATGTCTCTCCCAGGCATGATGACCACACAGATCTCCCAAGGCCAGGGGAGAGGCCCCCCAGCACAGTTCCTTGTAGCCCTGGTCTGCACAGGCTCCAGGCTCTGGGGAGGTGCCGCCCTTTTCCTCCACGCTCACCTTGTCCCAGTCCACCTTCTCCACGTCCACCAGGATCCGCATGAGCTCCGGGATGGAGAGGGCGGGGTGAGTGTCGTTCAGCTGGATGGCCACCTGCAGGCCGCACAAGGGGTGTCATTCAGTCATTTCATCCTGCGTGGGCACCCACGGTTGTTGGCATATGAAGCTCCCCAAGTGAAGGAGCCAGCCCAGCCCACCCCACCCCCGAGAAGCCTGGAGAACAGGGAGGGGGTCTGCGGAGGGAGCAGGGAGGACAGTCGGGCTCGCACTATGGCAGGTGTGCGCTGTGCCCAAAGCGCCTGCTGGTGAGTGCAGTGTGCTCTGCTGCGGGTGTGTGCTGCAGCCGGAGGCGAGGAGCTGTGGCCACCGGGGCTGGGGGTTCTCTCATTGGAGCTATGAGGGCTTCGTTTGAAATAACTGCACTTAGCCCTGCCAAGCACATCTGACTTTGCACAGGAGCCTTTCACCATGTCCCTTGCTGATTTGACTCCTAACAAGGCCGGTGGCCCTTGTTCTGGGAGGGAGGGCCCAGGTGGGATCCTGGCCCAGGATGACGAGACCCCAAGACAAGGGGCATGTGCTATTCCACTCTAGCCCCTTTTGGGACACGAGAAAGCAACCTCAAGAGCCTGAAGGTGCCCAGCCCCTGGCACTGAGATCCCTCCCAGGGCCACCATGCACCTTGTCTGGGAACGTCTCGAAACAGGTTCTCACAGGGTCCCGGCAGCCGAACTTGGATGACTTGAAGCGGCGGATGATGTCCTGGAGCGTGGCGGCCACCACAAAGTACTCCTGCTTCAGCCGCAGCTCCTTCCCCTCAAAGAACTGCACACAGCAGAGCAAGCTGGAGGGTGCAGGCTAGGGGCACATGCCCCATGACCCAGTCCCAGGGCCATTCTCCTCCCATAGGAAGCCCAGGTCAGCGACCTGGCTCAAGGGTGCAGGTAGAAGGCCGAGAGGAGCCCAGCCCAGCCGCCTGACACTGGGGCCTGCCTGTGGGCCCTCAGGTCACTGAGGAAGGTCACCCTGCCTATGGGACACCCCCCCGGGACACAGTGTCCATCGGTCAGGAGAAGTACAGTGCCAGCGCTGCTCAGGAGCTGCACTGTCCAAGCACAGGCCTTCTGGAACATTCTGTACCTGGGGCTTAGGGTCTGCCAATAGTCTCATGGGGACAGGGGAGTGCACTCTTTGATGAGCCTTCCGGCACCCAGGCCTTTGCTCCTGTGTGCACGGGTTACTTTCATAAAATAAAAAAGGTAACTTTTAAACATGCTCTGCCCACTAGGGCATCTTCTAAGGACTTGTCAGGCAACAACAACAAAAAGAAAGCCACCGGGCACTAAATGCAGGTGGCAGTGGGGAACATGGCTGTGACACCATCACCTAGCATGGGAAGGGCACGTGCCAAGGACCTTTCAAATGTCCCCAGGCATCAATGCCAAGTAGGCGCTACGGTGCCCCGGACAGACAGATCACCTACTTGGGGAAGTGGCACCACGGGCTAGAATAGCACACAGACTGGAGGGCTGACGGGCTCCAGCCGGACCCAAGGAGCGGCTGTGTGTTTATGAGGGGAGTGGATAAGAGGGGAAGGTGGCAGAGAGTGTCCTCAGAGAGAGGACCACAGCGCTGCCAAGAGGCACACGAAGACCCGCTTGGGCTTTATGGAGGACAGTGCACCCCTCTCCTCCCCAAGGGCATCGTGTGTGCACCTAATGCGGGAGGGCCACCAGGTGGCTGCTTGCCAAGGCCAACAGCAGGCCCCACTGGGGAGCCCGGCCCAGTAGCCCACCTCACTACGCCAGAAAGCGACGCGGCCTGAGCAAGAGTGCCCAGGCCAGCTACTCACGTTATCGTTTGGATACAGGACCCTGGAGATGTTCTCAGCCAAGTTCCGGTCCAGGACCGCCTCGATGTAGTCTCCCACGTTGACTAAGAAGAAACGGAGCGGGGTCAACACACACATGCCTCCTGGCACCAGCACCGCAACCGCTCAGAGGCCTACTTGCAAAGGCCAAGGAAACTTGCTCAAGCACAGGACTCCCCCAGCCGCTGCATTACTTCACCTCGTCCCCACTCCTGGAGGTAAACGTGATCCCTCCTGCAGCTCCCCTATGTACCGCACACAACTCCACCCCCTCACTCCTCCCCAGGGGCACAGGATCTGCACAAGCTGACCCTGGGTGACCACGGCCCAGGTGTCTCGGTCGCTCTGCCTGTAGGCCCTTACCGGGCAGGCCCCACACACAGGTTAAGCTGCACCAGTCTCACTCTTCACCGGGACGCAGGGACACCCTAGAGGAGGGCCGCCCGGCCTCCAGGACAGTGAGCCACAGGGCGCGGTCAAGACTGTGGGCGAGGGTGTCCCGGGACCAGCCACCCACATGGACACAAGGGCGCCAAGAACCACGGAACGTACAGTCCTGCAGCTTGAAGTCGTTGGGAGCCTTGGCGGACCACAGCCGCATGGTGTTGACGGTGTTGTTCTTGTAGCCGGGCACCGGGGTGTCGTAGGGCATGGCCAGCACCACCTGGCCACAAAACAGGTTGCTCAGGATGGAGTGGCAAGGGCCCCCGCCGGCCCCTGCGCCTCTCCCAGGCCCAGCCTCCTCCTGGGCACCTGGCGCCCTGCTGGCCCCCCACGGTCTCCCCCTTCTGCCCAAACACATCCACCCAGTCCATGCTCGGCACCACAGTCCCCGTCCACGCCCCCCCGCTGTGGTGCCCACATTGTCATCCTAAGAGGACCACCCGCCCCACCACCCTCCCCAGACCAGACCTGTCTTCTCACTTCACCTTCCTCAGGAATGGCTTTGACTGAAGAATCATCCCCATCCCGACTCCCTGAGGTGCTGCAGTACCAACCCCCACCTCTCTCCTTACCCTCTGCCCTCCGAGCCTCCCCTCCTCAGTCAACTCTGCTCTAGCAACTCCAACACACAGATGCTCGCCCTGCAGATCACCTCTCTCAGCTCCACCTGCGGGAAGGTTGCTCCTACAGCTGCCTTGCCTGCTACCCTCGATGTTCCCGGCCCCCAGCACAAGCCCAGCGGTGCTCCCTCTGCCCCAGCCTGGCTCCCTCTCTCCTTGACAAGCCCCTAGGTTCCCTTGCATCCAGAGACATCAGCTCCACTCCCACCAAGAGCAGGGGGAGGCTCACAAAGCTGAGGCTCACCTGCGGTCCCAGATCCCCAGCAGGCACACTCAGGGATGCTTGGGTTCATCCTGGCGCACGCGTGCCTGTGGCATTGCCAGTCAGCTCTGACAGCCACACAGGCGGCGCACCGGGGCCACCAAGACTAAAACCCCAGTATCCCTTTCCCTTCCTCTCTCCTGTCAACCCTTGCCCCTGCCCCACAAGGCGACACCCAAGTGAGCGACAAGTCCCCAGCAAGGCATTCCAGCCCCTTCCATCCTGGCCAGCCCTCAGGGCTAAGCCCATCTTCACAGCCTGCCTGGAATGTCCCGGTTCTCCAGCATCCCCACTCACACTGACACACTCATCCACAAACACATCTACAGCGCCAGTCCCCTGCTCTGCTTTTGCAAGTTAAATACAACTTTTCAGGGCATTTTCAGCCTCCATGGCATGGCCCCAGCCACTCTAAGCCCATGTATTTGATTTAAAACTGTGTCCTACAAAGTCAGGACAACTCCCTCTGCATACCAGTGACCACCCAGCCTCCAGGCTCTCCTGTTACCGCCCCTCCTTCTCCATCACAGGTGGCCGAGTCTCACAGATGCCCCCACGTTCTCCTGCAGCCTCGCCTGCCGGCCCCTGCCCCGCCCCAGTCACCCTGGCTCCCAGCTGCCCTGAGCCTGGACTGGGTGCTCCCTCACGTGGCCTCTGCGTGCCTGACACCCATCGCTGCCGAGCACTCTAGGCCCTTGCCCTGGTTGCCCATCAGCACCCTGCTGGGCAGGAGGGCCTGGCCCCATTCCCGGATGTCGCCCAGGCCTCGCACACACTTCAGGGGCTCTGACAGCTGACGCTTTGAGAGCCGTGGGCCACGTATGGCGCCAGGAGGCCAAGCGAGCTTGTCGCGTGCTCCACAGAGATAGTGGGAGCTGTTTTCGCCCACCCCGGGGGTCCGTGCCCCCATCCCATCAGAACACCCTCCTGCCTGCCCTTAATCGGCGGGGTTCTCGTGAGCATCTGGCTGTGAGTGGACACGCCCAGCTGCATTCTTAGCCCCAACACACAGCTCCTGCCCGCAGAGCTTCCCCCACGGAGTCTCGCTGCTGTGCTCAGCACTTCCACTGTTTGGGAAGCTCCCATCAAAGTGTAAGAGACTGGGGAGATGAGGAGAATAAACCTCTCCTGGCTTTTACCTTAAGTCCTCCAGGGAGGCAGCAAGCCCCCCAAGCCAAAAGAAGCTGAGCTGACTACAAATGAGCCGCAGCAGCCCCTTCACCCGGCCCCAGCCTTGCCCGCAGACATTTCAGCCCAGGTACCTGCGTGTCCAGCCACTTCACGCCGTCGGGGGTGTGCTCCACACGTCCATAGAAGTGCACGGGAAGCATATACTCGGGCCGCGCTTTCTCCCAGGGGTTGCCGTAGCGCAGCCAGTCATCGGCCTCCTCTACCTGGAAAGGGGCCAGCTGTGAGGGCACCCTCAGCGCAGATGTCCCAGGCCACCGCCCTGTCCTGGACCCAGCAGACCGTGCGGTCGAGATCACACAGTGTCTGGCACTGAAACTTACCTACAGCCACTTACCACGTTGGGATTCCCACTTCTGGCGAAGCCCACGTGGGTAAAATGAACACAGTGGACGCTAAAGTAACAAACTCAAAATTTAGAAACATGTGCCCAAAAAAAAAGACACTAAGAACCACTGACTGACACGTGCTCCGACCTGGATGGAGCTTGAAAAACCTACATTCAGTGAAAGAGGCCAGACAAAAACACCACGTGCATCACGTGAGGCTATTTACAGGAAATGTTCAGAACAAGCACCTGCACAGAGACAGAAAGCGGGTGAGAGGCTGTCAGGGGCTGGGTGTGACTGCAAATTGGTGCAGGGCTTCTTTCTGGAGTGATGAAAATGTTCTCAAGATAGACAGTGGGGATGGTTACCCAACTCTGAAGAGACTGAAATCGACTCTCTATTTCAATAAAGCCGTTACAGAAGAATCACTGGAAGACATTGCTTTGACAGGGACACACTGGCCAGGCGGAGGCTCACACCTACAGTCCCAGCACTCTGGGAAGCCAAGGTGGGAGGATCGCTTGAGCCCACAAGGTCGAAGCTGCAGTGAGCTATGACTGTACCACTGCACTCCAGCCTGGGCGACACGGCAGGACCCTATCTCTAAAAAAAAAATTATTAAATTAAATTTAAAAAAGAGAGTGATGCTGCAAATCCACAAGTGCTGGGGCCAAGTTGGCAGCTGGCAGTGAGGATGCCCTGGATGCACCCAGGAAGACAAGCTGTTCTGGGAGGGCTTCCAAGAAGAAGCTTATTCCCAAAATCTGCACCCAGTGGCACTCGAGACCAGTAACTACATAAAACCAATTCCCACACTAAAAGCGGCCCTGCAGACTCGAGCCACCCTTGCACAGAAGCACTAGGGGGCTGCTTTACCACCAAGTGACAGAGTAACTCCAGCTGGTACAGCACCAAGGGCGGATTCTGAAGTCTCAATTACTAAAACTGAAATGAGATCAAGTCTCTTCTCTTCAGAATAAACAGGCAGCCCTAGTATGCTACACTGAGGGATTTCCTCTTCATGGTTCCTACACAGACGCAAAGAGTCACGAGCAAGACTGTCTGGGCTGTGCTCTTCAGGAGGCCCCTCCCCACAGCAGGCACCTCCCCATGGTACTCCCAGCAAGACCCTTCTGGTGGCGTCTCCTTGTCTGCTGTGAGATTCCCCAACACCAGGGCCTGGCCATCTGCAGCGCTGGTCCAGGAGTCGTCGGCAGAAGCAACAGCTTCCCACATACAAAGGCAGCCTGAGTCTCCCTTGCAGGGCCTCCCTGCCCCCTCGGCCAGGGTGCCAAGCAGGCTGGCCTGCGGCCCCTCTGGCCACACGCTGCTGGCCAACCCTGCCTGTATTTATTTCTTGCACAGCTAAAGCCAACTAAAAACCCACTGAATCTGACCACTTCCCATGAAAAGAGGATGGGAGGAGGGGTGAGCTTCACTTACTGATCATCCTAAACTGTCACACAAAGTGGCAAGAGTTACAAGAACGAGGACCACCAGAAGGAAAAATGTCTCCGTGGTAAAACAAAAAACACCACCAATACCTTCCTGCTGGAAACCCTAACACCAGCTAGGCGAAGGGGAGCCTCTGAGCTTCTGCCTTATAAACCCACACGTGACATGGGGACTGCTGGGGGCCAGAATGAGTCAGAGCATCAACACGTGCGTGGACTGGACTGCCCTGGCGCTCAGGCATGCGGAGGGCTGAGCAGAGCTGTCCGGAGGCGGTGGAGAAAGGCGCCTTTCTAAGGTTGCAGAGGGCATCTCCACAAATCAAGCAATGGATCCGAGTCCGTTTTAGGTTTACTTTTAGCCATTTCTTTTCCTTACCAACATTTTATCATGAGCGTTTTCAAACATGCAGAAACGTTATGCACCCACACCTAGGTGCTGTAAATGGTCTGTTGTTTCTCCGTCCGCCAATCCATTGATTTTGGGGTGCACTTAAGCAAGCTGCAGACATGAGTCCACATTCCCACTAAACACATCGCTGTGCGTGTCATGGACAGCAGCTCCTTGCGTTTATGTTTTGGGTTAATTTCTCTAGGGTGGGATACATGAGTCCTACAGACGCCATGGACGAGCCCTGGAGGTTGCACCTGCCGTGAGGCCCAATCCCCCTTGCCACCCCCACCCCAAGGACACCTCTACCACCCATCACGCACACATTCATTGGGGCTGTACACTCTGATGCTACAAATCTTTTGATTCTAACCCCAGACCAGCTTAATTTGTGACTTGTAGGCCCCAAATGATATTAAATAAACCAATCTCCAACCGAATGGAATAGTGGTGACTTCCATTCTGAGGCCCATGGGAAGGGCGCTGCTCGACGGGGAGGAGGCAGCTGCATTTTAAGACCACGCCCTCCTCCCGGCCATGGTCTCAACCACCTCACTTAGCTGTGGTGTGAGGCTTCAAGATCGAGGCTCACTCCTTCCAAGGGCCACTGTACTATGCAGAGTCCAGTCTCTAACCCCAAGGACACTGTCCCCTCACTGGGGTCAGGGGGTGAAGGCAGAAGGTGGGAGCAAAAGCTACAACTGCTCTTCTAACTACTTAGGGCCAATATCCCACGGAGGCTGACCCCAAAAGTACCACCCTGCACTCTGCATTTTGGTGCAGAGGGTCACCAAAGTGACCCTCACTGCCTGGCTGCTACTGGCCCTGTCTGGGAGCTGCTGTAAGGCTCAGCCAGGCTTCTGTGTCCTGCACGCCCCCAGCTTCCCTGTCACCAGGCAGAGGCAGCTGGCAAAAAGCTCACACAGGGCCCAGGCTCTCCCAGGCCATGTGGACCAAGGAGCCGGAGCAAGGGAGCTACCCTGACCTGCTCCACGTTGCCCTGGCCGGCCTGCAGTCCCCTGGCAGGGGCGTGGGAAGTATAAAAAGACGAACTGCAAGTGCTGCCATTTTATTGTGTGAATGAGAGCTGGAAACCAGTGAAGAAATGAAATCTCACCCACCTGCCAGCCATTGACAATCTTCTGGTTAAAAATCCCAAATTCATAGCGGATTCCATAGCCGTACGCTGCCAGGCCCAAGGTAGCCATTGAGTCAAGGAAACACGCTGAAAAAATCAATCACAGATCAGTCAGAATCGAAGGCATGGCACCAAGGTCCCATGCGGAGGCAGCCCACAGGGCACAAGGCAGAAATTCAGAGGGGATCACACTGACTTCAGGCTTCACTGAGAGGAAAACTGGAGCCCTCACCCTCCCCATGAGAGCCTGGGGCCACACACAGAAGACATCAACGTGGTGGCTACTCGAAGGGCACGGGAGGATGGGGGGGATGAAGAATCCCAGAGAACTCGGCCAGGCCTGGAACCTCTCCAAGCACGAAGCCCCCCACCGCCCCACTCTCAGACATCCCAGTTGAGGCTGAGGCCTCGCCGATCCCTTGCACGTTCCACTGAAACCCAGGCTGTTCTGACAGCAGGGACACATCAACACATCAAGCCTCACCCTACTACTCCTAAGTGATGAAGGCACAGCAGTGGCAGCTGGCCACGTACAAATCAATGTCCACCTGTGCAAACACCGCAGTACCAGGGGCCCGAAGGCACTATAGCACGTGTCATTAAATCCAGCCCTTGTTCCAATAAAAACTTCTTGAAAGAAAAACAAAACAAAACAATGTTTTGAATAAAGATTTAGAGGCCAGGAGTGGTGGCTCACACCTGTGATCCCAGCACTTTGGGAAGCTGAGGTGGGAGGATCACTTGAGTCCAGGAGTTTGAAACCAGCCTGGGCAACATAGTGAGACCCTGTCTCTATAAAAAATACAATTAGCCGTGCAATAGTGATGCATGCCTGTGGTCCCAGCTACTCGGGAGGCTGGGGTTGGGGGATTGCTTGAGCCCAAGAGGTTGAGGCTGCAGTGAGCCAAGATTGTGCCAGTGCACTCCAGCCTGGGCGAGAGTTAGATGCAACCTTATTAAAACTTCAGGATTGGCTGGGCGCGGTGGCTCACGCCTGTAATCCCAACACTTCAGGAGGTCAAGGCAGGCAGATCACGAGGTCAGGAGACCGAGACCATCCTGGCTAACACGGTGAAACCCCGTCTCTACTAAAAATACAAAAAATTAGCCGAGCGTGGTGACGGGCACCTGTAGTCCCAGCTACTCGGGAGGCTGAGGCAGGAGAATGGCGTGAACCCGGGAGGTGGAGGTTGCAATGAGCCAAGATCGTGCCACTGCACTCCAGCCTGGGCGACAGAGCGAGACTCCATCTCAAAAAAAAAAATTCAGGATTAAAAAAATAAAAAAAACACCCACATGGAACACTAGTAACTAAAATAAAATGCCCAATCCATGGAACACACAGATGCCTGTCAGGCCCTCTGCTGAGGGAGAGGGATGAAGGAGCCTCACGGACTCTTGTTCTGGGGACTCGCCTGCAGGAGAGAAGCACATTAAGCCATGGCGGGCTTAGTGCTGCCTGGGTCTGTGGGTACCGGGCCCTGTGGGCAGAAAGCAAAGGCTCTACTCATATCTGGCCATGGAGAAGGATGGAGGGAGGAGGCGAGGGGCAGGCAAAGCGACTGGGAAAAGCCCAAGGACCCGGAACACCCCAAAAGGAAGCAGGTCTCAGGGCCGGGGAGGGAGCAGCCCACAGTCTCCAGCTTGGAGGTGAGACGTGCGGTGAATGGCCACCCCTGGGGCTGTCAGGAGATGGGGACAAAAGAGGCTGGAGCTTCCCTTAGCGTCGGAAGCCCAGTTTTGCATTTGATGAAAAGGGACCTCACAGGAAGACAGTGGTGACCCATCACATGTCACAAAGGCTGGGGCGTGGAGAGGGCTGAAGACCCTCAAAGCCCTGTTATTTCAAGGCAATCTGCTGACTGTATCAGAGTTGAAACTGCCAGCTGCAAGCAGGGCCACGTTCAGAAATCATCTTTCCATCCTCTGGGCTGTCTGCTAATCACTGGCTCTTGTGCCCTGGAAAGTGGTCAGCATATCGGGAGCCCCTCCCAGCACCAGCTTACTCCATGCTGGCAAGATTGGTCTTCATGATAATGATGACATGCCCCCTGTGTGAAAGAAAACATATATTTTCCCCCTTTCCCCCCAATAGTGGCAAGATTTCAATCTGAAGAACACACTGGCCCATCCACTCAAAGCCAATTTACCCTGAGGCCAATTTACCTGACCCTGGCCTCACCACATGGCCACCAACCAAGCCAACGGGTCCGAAAGAGCTCCTTCTGGATGGGGCAACTTACCTGCCAGCCTCCCCAGGCCTCCATTCCCAAGGCCAGCATCTTCTTCTATCTCCTCGAGTTCCTCCAAGTCTAATCCCAACTGCAAACAAAAACACAGGCAGCATTTTAATGTTACTCAATATTTTCCCTTGAATGACAGGCTGAAAGATATGTAAGTCTTATGAGCTTACGCTAAAAGTTAGAGTCTGGGTTCTGTTAGACTTGAAAATCCAATGTTAAAATTTGATGTTAAATCAATGCATGGAAATGAAAGTTTCCAAATATTTCAAAAACATTTATTGCCAGGTAGTTAACCTATTAACAGTGAACAAATTATAACATGTATCCTAAAAATGAAACCAATGGTTCTGTCATTCTCTAATTTCACATGGGCTAAAGATATTTACGTGACATATTTTTAAACTAAAACCTAAAAGCACTTTTCCTGTGGTGATTCCAATTGTATTCAAACAATGTCGTGAAATAGATATGTCATGCTAAAAATTAGAGAAAAAGCAATAAAATCACGATTGACACTTAAAGCCATTCCAGAAGACGAACTCAGTACTCTCATTATGGCATATGGATAAATATTCCATTAATCTGGCTTTAGTGCATAAACTTGACAAATTGCTCACATTATCTGGATTGGTAGACTTTAAACTTTTTGGTCTCAGAAGGATCCAAAGAGCTTTTGTTTATTTGAATTACATATATTGATATTTATCAAATTACAAATTAAAATGCAGACCTTTTTAAAGTATACATATGAATTCATTTAAAAATAATAAACCCGGCCGGGCACGGTGGCTCACGCTTGTAATCCCAGCACTTTGGGAGGCCGAGGCGGGCGGATCACGAGGTCAGGAGATCGAGACCACGGTGAAACCCCGTCTCTACTAAAAATACAAAAAAAATTAGCCGGGCGTGGTGGCGGGCGCCTGTAGTCCCAGCTACTTGGAGAGGCTGAGGCAGGAGAATGGCGTGAACCCGGGAGGCGGAGCTTGCAGTGAGCCAAGGTTGCGCCACTGCACTCCAGCCTGGGCGACAGAGCGAGACTCCGTCTCAAAAAAAAAAAAATAAATAAAATAATAAACCCAATACATGTTAACATAAACAACAAAGTTTAATAAAAAAAAAAAAGCACATTTTTGAAACCAGAAAAATATCCATTGAGAAGAGTATTAGTGTTTTAAATAACAACAGCAAAGTTACAAATGATTTAGTATACACTAAGTCAACTGAATCATATTGACACATACAGTAATTTGATTCAGGGTAAAATTTCAAAATACTGTGACTTGAACTTAATTCCTAAAGCAATTTCAAAGGGTACATTCCACCAATAATATTTTGGATATAGGAAGGGGGGGGGCTAGGATTTACTCAATAATGCATTACTGGCTCAAAGTTAAGAAATAAGTTTAACTACAACATAACCGACCAGAAAACCTCTAAGTTTATGGTCTAAACTTAACCGACCATAAAACCTCTTGTTCATAAAAAATCTATTAAATTCAAAAATCCATTAAATTTTTTAAAAATCTCTACATATTTTTCTAAAGACAGGCTATGAGTCAACATAGGGAAAGATGTTTAGTTCCTTCCTGTTTTTAAATTGAGTGCCTACAGCACACTCATCCTACCTACGAGGGCAAATGTCACCTTGATTTTGTGAGCATTCGAGAAAGACATGAAAAGGCTGGGTGCAGTGGCTCAAGTCTGTCATCCCAACACTTTAGGAGGCCAAGGTGGGAGGATCATTTGAGCTTAGAAGTTCAAGACCAGCCTGGGCAACGTAATGAGATGTCTCTACTAAAAATAAAAAATAAATTAGCTGGGTGTGGTGGTGCACACCTACAGTCCCAGCTACTCGGGAGGCTGAGGTGGAAGGATGGCTTGAGCCCAGGAGGTTGAGGCTACAGTGTGCCGTGATCATATCATTGCACTCCAGCCTGGGTGACGGAGCAAGACCCTGTCTCAACAACAATGACGACGACACAAAAAGTAGCTGACAGAAAGTCCAAAACTCTGCTGCAGTGGGCTTCTGAACTGAAGACAGAAAAAGAGCACTGCAGTATACCCAATAACCTTTATCTCTTTATTGAGATGTAATTCATTAACCATAAAATTCGCCTTTTAAAAGTGTATGTTCACAAAGTTATGCAACCATCACCACTAATTCCAAACCATCATACCAAAAAGCAGCCCTGTGCCAATCAGCAGTCATAACCTATTTCCCCCACCTCTGTCAATCACTGATCTACTCTCCATCTCTATGGATCTACCTATTTTGGATATTTCATGGCTTCTTCCAATGAGCATGTTTTCTTTTTTTTTTTTTTTTTTTTTTTTTGAGACGGAGTCTCGCTCTTTCACCCAGGCTGGAGTGCAGTGGCGCAATCTCGGCTCACTGCAGGCTCCGCCCCCCGGGGTTCACGCCATTCTCCTGCCTCAGCCTCCCACGTAGCTGGGACTACAGGCGCCCGCCACCTCGCCCGGCTAATTTTTTGTATTTTTAGTAGAGACAGGGTTTCACCGTGTTAGCCAGGATGGTCTCGATCTCCTGACCTCGTGATCCGCCCACCTCAGCCTCCACCTCAGCCTCCCAAAGTGCTGGGATTACAGGCGTGAGCCACCGCGCCCGGCAATGAGCATGTTTTCAAGCTTCATCCATGTTGTGCCATGTGTCAGCCCTTCCCATCTTTGTATTGCTGTGTATTATTCCATTGTATGGCTAGCCCACATTTTGTTTACCTACCTATCAATTGATAAACATTTGGATGTTTCCACTTTTGGCTGTTATGAATAATGCTGCTGTGAAATTCATATACAGTTTTTCATGTAGACATGTTTTCATTTCTCTGAGGCCTGTACCGTGGAATGGAATTGCTAGGCTACATGAGAATTCTATGCTTAACTTTTGTAGTAACTGCCAGACTATTTTCCAAAGTGACTGCAAGATTTGACAATCACACCAACTGCTCTATATCCTCACCAACACTTGTTCTCTATGTTTATGATTATAGCCATTCTTGTGGGAATACAGCAGCATCTAATTGTGGTTTTGATTTGCATTTCCCTCACAGCTAATCACATTTAGCATCTTTTTGTGCTATGTGGATATCATCTTTGGAGAAACATCCAAGTCTTTTTGTCCATTTTTCAATTGGTTTGTCTTTTTCTGGTTGTCAGAGTTCTTTACATATATTCTGGATACCAGACTCTTATCAGATTTAGCATGTACAAATATTTTCTCTCATTTTGTAGGTTTTCTTTATTTAATGCACAAAAGTTTTTAATTTTGATGAAGTCCAATGTATCTATTTTTTCTTTTGTTGCTTGAGTTTTTGGTGTCATTTCTAAGAAATAATTCTAATCCAAGGTCATGAAGATTGATCCCTATATATCTTTCTAAAGTTGTATTCTTTTAGCTCTTCGATTTAGGTCTTTGAGCCATTTTGAGCTAATTTTTGTACATAGTGTGAGGTAGGGGTTTGATTTCATTTATTTGCATGTAGTTATCCAAATATCCCAATACCATTTGTTGAAAAGACATCTTTCTCCATTGAATTGTTTTGGTACCTACTTCCTTTCAAAAAAATCAATTGACCTATATGACACCAAACTTACAGGCAACAAAGAAAAAATAGACAAACTAGACTTCATAAAAATTAAAACCTTTTGTCAATCAAAAGATACTATCGGCCAGGCGTGGTGGCACACGCCTGAAATCCCAGCACTTTGGGAGGCCAAGGCGGGCAGATCACTTGAGGTCAGGAGTTTGAGAACAGCCTGACCAACATGGTGAAACCTGGTCTTTATATATAGAGTAATATAATACATACTATCAACACAGTAAAAAGACAAGCCATAGAATGGGAGAAAATATCCACAAATCACATATCTGATAAGCTATTAACATCTAGGACAAATAGAGAATTCTTAAAATTCAACAACAAAAATCGGCTGGGCACAGTGGCTCACGCCTGTAATCTCAGCACTTTGGGAGGCTGAGGCGGGTGGATCACGAGGTCAGGAGATCGAGACCATCCTGGCTAACATGGTGAAACCCCATCTCTACTAAAAATACAAAAAAATTAGCCGGGCGTGGTGGCGGGCGCCTGTAGTCCCAGCTACTCGGGAGGCTGAGGTAAGAGAATGGCATGAACCTGGGAGGTGGAGCTTGCAGTGAGCCGAGACCACGTCACTGCCGTCCAGCCTGGGCGACAGAGCAAGACTCCATCTCAAAAAAAAAAAAAAATTAACAACGAAAAAACAAACAACTTGATTTAAAATGAGTAAACGACTTGAACAGGCTTTTCTTCAAACAAGATATACAAATGGCCCACAAGCACGTGAAAAGATGCTCAGCATCATTAGTTATCAGGAACATGCAAATAAAAACTGTAAGATACCATTTTATACCCATTTAGAATGACTACTATCAAAAAACGGAAAAGAAGCATTGGTGAGGATGTAGAGAAACTGGAACTCTTGTGTACTTTTGGTAGGAATGTAAAATGGTGCTACTGCTGCGGAAAGCATTTTGGTGGTTCTAAAAAAAATTAAGAATGGAACTGCCATATGATCCAGCAATTCCATTTCTAGGTATATACTCAAAAGCACTGAAAGCAGGATCTTAAAGAGATATTTGTACACCTATGTTCACAGCAGCATTATTCACAATAGCCAAAGGCAGAAGCTCCCCAATGTCCACTGACAGACGAATTGATACACAAAATATGGTATATACACATAATAAAAATTTATTCAGCCTTTACAAGAACTGAAGTACTGGCACATGCTACAACGTGGATGAACCTTCACGACATTTTGCTAAGTGAGATAAGTCAGCCACAAAAGGACAAATAACGTATGATTCCACTTACATGAGTACCTAGAGTAGCCAAATTCATAGAGACAAAAAGCAACAGTGGTTTTCAGGGGCTAGGCAGAGGAACAGAGGAGTTATTTTTCAATGGGTATAGAGTTTCAGTTAGGAAAGATGAAAAGGTTCTAGAGATGGATGGCGGTGATGGATAAAGAACAAGGTAAAGGTACTTAATGCAATTGAACTGTACAGTTAAAAATGGTTACCATGGTAAATTTTATGTTATATATATTTCACTATAATTTTTTTAATTGGAAGAAAAACAACACACCATACATATGAGACCTTATTTCTGGACTTTGTGGTTTTTTTTGGAGATAGCGTCTTGCTCTATCACCCAGGCTGGAGCGCAGTGGCATGATCTCGGCTCACTGCACCCTCGACCTCCTGGGCTAAAGCAATCCTCCTCCTCAGCCTCCAGAGTAGCTGGGACCACAGGAGAGCACCACCACACCTGACTAATTTTTTTTTTTCTAGTAGAGACAGGGTTTCACCATGCTGCCCAGGCTGGTCTCAAACTCCTGAGCTCATGCAATCCACGCGCTTCGGCCTCCCAAAGTGCTGGGATTACAGGTGTGAGCCACCATGCCCAGCCTATTTCTGGGACTCTTAATTCTAATTCCATTGGTCTATCCTTATGCTTCTAACACACAGTCTTGATGACTGCTGCTTTGCAGTAAATTTTGAAATTGTCAAGTGTGAGTCTTCCGATTCTTTTCTTTTTCAAGGTTATTTTGACTATTCCTGATCCCTTGCTTTTAATTTTTTCCTTCTTTCTTTTTTGTTTGAGATAGAGTTTCACTCTTGTTGCCCAAGCTGGAGTGCAATGGCGTGATCTCGGCTCACCGCAACCTCCACCTCAAGCGATTCTCCTGCCTCAGCCTCCCAAGTAGCTGGGATTACAGGCATGCGCCACTATGCCCGGCTAATTTGGTGAGATGGGGTTTCTCCATGTTCAGGTGATCCACCCGCCTTGGCCTCCCAAAGTGCTGGGATTACAGGCTTGAGCCACCACACCCGACCTTTTTTTTTTTTTTTTATTTTAAGGCAGGGTCTGTCTTGCTCTATCATCTAGGCTGGAGTACAGCGGTGCAATCTTGGCTCACTGCAACCTCTGCCTCCAGGGCTCAAGCGATTCACCTGCCTCAACCTCCCAAAGTGCAGGGATTACAGGTGTCCGCCACCACACCCGGCCTTCCCTTGCATTTCTATCACGGTTTTAGAACCAGTTTGTCAATCTCTGCAAATGAGTAGATCAATTTGGGGAGTGCTGCTATCTTAACAACACTGAGTCTTCCAAGGTGTTAACATGAGATCCCTTTCCATATTGAGCTTTTCCTCAATGTCTTTGTTTTCAGGGTATAGGTTTTGCATTTTTTTGGATAAATTTACACCTAAGTAATTTATTCTTTCTGATGCTATTGTAAATGGTATAAAACTATTTTCTTAATTTCATTTTGGATTTATTCCATCTGGACTGAATTAATGAAATGTTCCATTTGGATTGCAGATGTATAGAAATACAGTTGATTCTTGCAGATTGAGCCTATATCCTGCAACCTTGCTGGTCTCATTTATTAGTTCTAATGGTCTTTGGTCGATTCCTTAGAGTTTTCTAGATCATGTAATCTGCAAATAGAGTTAGTTTTACTTCTGCCTTTCCAATCTGGATGCTTCTTATTTCATTTTCTTGCCAAATACCCTGGCCAAGACTCTGAGTACAATGTTGAGTAAGAACTGTAAGAGCAGGCCAGGTGTGGTGGCGCCATGCCTATAATCCTAGCAGTTTGGGAGGCCAAGGCGGGCAGATTACTTAAGGTCAGGAGTTTGAGACCAGCCTGGCCAACACGGTGAAACCCCATCTCTACTAAAAATGCAGAAACCAGCCAGAAATCACTTGAAACCGGGAGGTGGAGGTTGCAGTGAGCTGAGATCAAGCCACTGCACTCCAGCCTGGGCAACATAAAAAGACTCTGTCTCCAAAAAATAAAAAGAAGTTGTGAGAGCAGACATCCTTGGGACACAGTGGTAGGTTAAACACAAGATGGGGACCCAGTCTGTCAAATGTAAATCCTGTGAAAACTCTACAGGACAACCCAGTTCCAACAAATTAAATGCAAGGCAGGAAATAAAAAAGAGGAGACACTTATAGATTAAGAAAGATGTGGCCAGGCGCAATGGCTCACGCCTGTAATCCCAGCACTTTGGGAGGCCAAGGCGGGTGGATCACTTGAGATCAGGAGTTTGAGACCAGCCTGGCCAACATGGTAAAACCCCATCTCTACTAAAAATACAAAAATTAGCCCGGCGAGGTGGCATGCACCTGTAATCCCAGTTACTAGGGAGGGTGAGGCATAAGAATTGCTTGAACCCGGGAGACAAGAGGTTGCAGTGAGCTGAGATAGTGTCACTGCACTCCAGCCTCAGTGATAGAGTGAGACTCCGTCTCCAAAAAAAAAAAAGAAAGAAAGGTTTAAAAAACATACCAACTAAATGCAATTTAGTTTCTGAACATGCTGTTAAAAAGTTATAAAGTAATCAGAAAACCTTATATGCTGCCTGAAAAGTTGACATTAAAAAATTATTGTCGGCCGGGCGCGGTGGCTCACGCTTGTAATCCCAGCACTTTGGGAGGCCGAGGCGGGCGGATCACGAGGTCAGGAGATCGAGACCACAGTGAAACCCCGTCTCTACTAAAAAATACAAAAAAAATTAGCCGGGCGTGGTGGCGGGCGCCTGTAGTCCCAGCTACTCGGAGAGGCTGAGGCAGGAGAATGGTGTGAACCCGGGAGGCGGAGCTTGCAGTGAGCCAAGATTGCGCCACTGCACTCCAGCCTGGGTGACAGAGCGAGACTCCGTCTCAAAAAAAAAAAAAAGAAAATACAAAAAATTAGCCGGGTGTGGTGGCGGACGCCTGTAGTCCCAGCTACTCGGAGAGGCTGAGGCAGGAGAATGGCGTGAACCTGGGAAGCGGAGCTTGCAGTGAGATGAGATTGCGCCACTGCACTCCAACCTGGGCGACAGAGCGAGACTCCGTCTCAAAAAAAAAAAAAAAAATTATTGTCTTAGGAGGCTGAGGTGGGTGGATCACGAGGTCAGGAGTTCAAGACCAGCCTGACCAACATGGTAAAACCCCGTCTCTATTAAAAAATCCAGAAATTAGCTGAGAGTGGTGGCGCACGACTATAATTCCAGCTACTCAGGAGGCTGAGGCAGGAGAATCACTTGAACCCGGGAGGCAGAGGTTGCAGTGAGCCAAGACCACGCCATTCCCCCCCCGGGGGGGAGAAAAAAAAAACCATCCCACAAAAAAAAAAAAAAAAAAAGAATTAATGTCAGTATTTTAGGAATAATGATATAACTATTTTTAGGAGTCCTTATCTTCTTGAGATACCTACTGAAATATATATATATTTTTTTGAGATAAGAGTCTTGCTCTGTTGCCCAGGCTGGAGTGCAGTGGTGTGATCTCAGCTCACTGCGACCTCCACCTCCCGGGTTTGAGCAATTCTCCTGCCTCAGCCTCTCAAGTACCTGGGTATGCAGGTGTGTGCCACCACGCCCAGCTAATTTTTTTTTTTTTTTTGTATTTTGGTAGAGACAGGGTTTCACCATTGTTGCCCAGGCTGGTCTGAAACTCCTGAGCTCAGGCTCACCTCGGCCTCCTAAAGTGCTAGGATTACAGGCGTAAGCCACCGCGCCTGGCCACCTACTGAAATATCTACAAGTGAATATTACGCTGCTTCAGGTTGGCTTAAATAACCTGGATGTGGTGGGGTATGACGAACACACTACTGGCCATGAGGTGGAGAAGCCAAAAGGCGGGTGTGTGGCACAGGTTCACTGTAACAGTCACTCAATCTTCGTGTATGTGTAAAATTTTTCATAATGAAGATCATTTTTAATGCATCCTTAATAGCTCAATCAAGAGCGGGCTGCTACTTTTGAAGCACTAGTTTTAAGTATAAACCGCTCCTCTGGACGACTCAGGCCTGACAATGCGTTTGCACATGTTTTCTTTTTCATGTTCCATTAGAAATGGGAGCATCACTATTTTCTTCCCACCTGAAGCATCTGGCAGCCTCTCTCACACCTAGAGACGCCCAGCACAGGGACCTGGAGCCACTGAAAGCCCAGTCATCATGAAAATATTTCAAACACAAGATTAAATAAAAGTTAAACTGCAAGTAAAATATCACTTTTAAGAAAAAAGTATACAAAGTTTATTTTTTTATTTTCTATTTTATTTATTTATTATTATTATGCTTTAAGTTCTAGGGTACATGTGCACAAGGTGCAGGTTTGTTACATATGTAGACATGTGCCACGTTGGTGTGCTGCACCCATTAACTCATCATTTACATTAGGTATTTCTCCTAATGCTGCCCCTCCCCGCTCCCTCCACCCCACAACAGGCCCCGGTGTATGATGTTCCCCTTCCTGTGTCCAAGTGCTCTCATTGTTCAATTCCCACCTATGAGTGAGAACATGCAGTCTTTGGTTTTCTATCTTTGCAATAGTTTCCTGAGAATGATGGTTTCTAGCTTCATCCATGTCCCTACAAAGGACATGAACTCATCCTTTTTTATGGCTGCATAGTATTCCATGGTGTATATGTGCCACATTTTCTTAACCCATTGATGGACATTTGGGTTGGTTCCAAGTCTTTGCTATTGTGAATAGTGCCACAATAAACATACATGTGCATGTGCCTTTACAGTAGCATGATTTATAATCCTTTGGGTATATACCCAGTAATGGGATGGCTGGGTCAAATGGTATTTCTAGTTCTGGATCGTTGGGGAATTACCACACTGTCTCCCCCAATAATTGAACTAGTTTACAGTCCAACCAAAAGTGCAAAAGTGTTCCTATTTCTCCACATCCTCTCCAGCACCTGTTGTTTCCTGACTTTTTAATGAATGCCATTCTAACTGGTGTGAGATGGTATCTCATAGTGGTTTTGATTTGCATTTCTCTGATGGCCAGTGATGATGAGTATTTCTTCATGTCTCTGTTGGCTGCATGAATGTCTTCTTTTGAGAAGTGTCTGTTCATATCCTTTGCCCACTTTTTGATGGGTTTGTTTGATTTTTTTCTTATAAATCTGCATAAGTTCTTTGTAGATTCTGGATATTAGCCCTTTGTCAGATAGGCAGATTGCAAAAATTTTCTCCCATTCTGTAAGCTGCCTGTTCACTCTGATGGTAGTTTCTTTTGCTGTGCAGAAGCTCTTTAGTTTAATTAGATCCCATTTGTCTGTTTTGGCTTTTGTTGCCATTGCTTTTGGTGTTTTAGACATGAAGTCCTTGCCCATGCCTAGGTCCTGAATGGTATTGCCTAGGTTTTCTTCTAGGGTTTTTATGGTTTTAAGTCTAACATTTAAGTCTTTAATCCATCTTGAATTTTTGTATAAGGTGTAAGGAAGGGATCCAGTTTCAGCTTTCTACATATGGCTAGCCAGTTTTCCCAGCACCATTTATTAAATAGGGACTCCTTTCCTCACTGCTTGTTTTTGTCAGGTTTGTCAAAGATCAGATGGTTGTAGATGTGCGGTATTATTTCTGAGGGCTCTATTCTGTTCCATTGGTCGGTATCTCTGTTTTGGTACCAGTACCATGCTGTTTTGATTACTGTAGCCTTGTAGCATAGTTTGAAGTCAGGTAGCGTGATGCCTCCAGCTTTGTTCTTTTGGCTTAGCATTGTCTTGGCAATGTGGCCTCTTTTTTGGTTCCATATGAACTTTAAAGTAGTTTTTTCCAATTCTGTGAAGAAAGTCATTGGTAGCTTGATGGGGATGGCATTGAATCTATAAATTACCTTGGGCAGTATGGCCATTTTCAAGATATTGATTCTTCCTATCCATGAGCATGGAATGTTTTTCCATTTGTTTGTGTCCTCTTTTATTTCCCTGAGCAGTGGTTTGTAGTTCTCCTTAAAGAGGTCCTTCACATCCCTTGGAAGTTGGATTCCTAGGTATTTTATTCTCTTTGAAGCAATTGTGAATGGGAGTTCACTCATGATTTGGCTCTCTGTTTATTGGTGTATAGGAATGCTTGTGATTGTTGCACATTGATTTTGTATCCTGAGCCTTTATAAGTTGCTTATCAGCTTAAGGAGACTTGGGGCTGAGACGATGGGGTTTTCTAAATATACAAATATGTCATCTGCAAACAGGGACAATTTGACTTCCTCTTTTCCTCACTGAATACCCTTTATTTCTTTCTCCTGCCTGACTTCCCTGGCTCGAACTTCCAACACTGTGTTGAATAGTAGTGAGAGAGGGCATCCTTGTCTTCTGCCAGTTTTCAAAGGGGATGCTTGCAGTTTTTGCCCATTCACTATGATATTGGCTGTGGGTTTGTCATAAATAACTCTTATTATTTTGAGATATGTTCCATCAATACCTAGTTTATTGAGAGTTTTTGGCATGAAGTACTGTTGAATTTTGTTGAAGGCCTTTTCTGCATCTATTGAGATAATCATATGGTTTTTGTTTTTGATTCTGTTTATATGATGGATTACGTTTGTTGATTTGCATATGCTGAACCAGCCTTGCATCCCAGGGATGAACCCCACTTGATCATGGTGGATAAGCTTTTTGATGTGCTGCTGGATTCGGTTTGCCAGTATTTTAATGAGGATTTTTACATCGATGTTCATCAGGGATATTGGTCTAAAATTCTCTTTTTTTGTTGTGTCCCTGCCAGGCTTTGGTATCAGGATGATGCTGGCCTCATAAAATGAGTTAGGGAGGATTCCCTCTTTTTCTATTGATTGCAATAGTTTCAGAAGGAATGGTACCAGCTCCTCCTTGTACCTCTGGTAGAATTCGGCTGTGAATCCCTCTGGTCCTGGACTTTTTTTGGTTGGTAGGCTATTAATTATTGCCTCAATTTCAAAGCCTGTTATTGGTCTATTCAGGGATTTAACTTCTTCCTGGTTTAGTCTTGGGAGGAAGACTGTCCAGGAATTTATCCATTTTTTCTAGATTTTCTAGTTTATTTGCGTAGAAGTGTTTATAGTATTCTCTGATGGTAGTTTGTATTTCTGTGGGATCGGTGGTGACATCCCCTTTATCATTTTTTATTGTGTCTATTTGATTATTTTCTCTTTTCCTCTTTATTAGTCTTGCTAGTGGTCTATCAATTTTGTTGATCTTTTCAAAAAACCAGCTCCTGGATTCATTGCTTTTTTGAACGGTTTTTTGTGTCTCTATCTCCTTCGGTTCTGCTCTGATCTTAGGTATTTCTTGCCTTCTGCTAGCTTTTGAATGTGTTTGCTCTTGCTTCTCTAGTTCTTTTAATTGTGATGTTAGGGTGTCAATTTTAGATCTTTCCTGCTTTCTTTTATGGGCATTTAGTGCTATAAATTTCCCTCTACATACTGCTTTAAATATGTCCCAGAGATTCTGGTATGTTGTGTCTTTGTTCTCATTGGTTTCAAAGAACATCTTTATTTCTGCCTTCATTTCTGTATCTACCCAGTAGTTATTCAGGAGCAGGTTGTTCAGTTTCCATGTAGTTGTGAAGTTTTGAGTGCATTTCTTAATCCTGACTTCTAGTTTGATTGCACTGTGGTCTGAGAGACAGTTTGTTATAATTTGTTATTTTACATTTGCTGAGGAGTGCTTTACTTCCAACTATGTTGTCAATTTTGGAATAAGTGCTATGTGGTGCTGAGAAGAATGTATATTCTGTTGATTTGGGGTGGAGAGTTCTGTAGATGTCTATTAGGTCCACTTGGTGCAGAGCTGCGTTCAATTCCCGGATATCCTTGTTAACTTTCTGTCTCATTGATCTGCCTAATGTTGACAGTGGGGTGTTAAAGTCTCCCATTATTATTATGTGGGATTCTACGTCTCTTTGTAGGTCTCTAAGGACTTGCTTTATGAATCTGGGTGCTCCTGTATTGGGTGCATATATATTTAGAATAGTTAGCTCTTCTTGTTGCATTGATCCCTTTACCATTATGTAATGGCCTTCTTTGTCTCTTTTGATCTTTGTTGGTTTAAAGTCTATTTTATGAGAGACTAGGATCGCAACCCCTGCTTTTTTTTGTTTTCCATTTACTTGGTAGATCTTCCTTCATCCCTTTATTTTGAGCCTATGTGTGTCTCTGCATGTGAGATGGGTCTCCTGAATACAGCACACTGAAGGGTCTTGACTCTATCCAATCTGCCAGTCTGTGTCTTTTAATTGGAGCATTTCACCCATTTACATTTAAGGTTAATATTGTTATATGTGAATTTGATCCTGTCATTATGATGTTAGCTGGTTATTTTGCTCGTTAGTTGATGCAGTTTCTTCCTAGCCTCGATGGTCTTTACAATTTGGCATGATTTGCAGTGGCTGGTACCGGTTGTTCCTTTCCATGTTTAGTGCTTCCTTCAGGAGCTCTTTTAGGGTAGGCCTGGTGGTGACAAAATCTCTCAGCATTTGCTGGTCTGTAAAGGATTTTATTTCTCCTTCACTTATATAGCTTAGTTTGGCTGGATATGAAATTCTGCGTTGAAAATCCTTTTCTTTAAGAATGTTGAATATTGGCCCCCACTCTCTTCTGGCTTGTAGAGTTTCTGCGAAGAGATCCACTGTTAGTCTGATGGGCTTCCCTTTGTGGGTAACCGGACCTTTCTCTCTGGCTGCCCTTAACATTTTTTCCTTCATTTCAACTTTGGTGAATCTGATAATTATGTGTCTTGGAGTCGCTCTTCTCGAAGAGTATCTTTGTGGCATTTTCTATATTTCCTGTATTTGAGTGTTGGCTTGCCTTGCTAGGTTGTGGAAGTTCTCCTGGGTAATATCCTGAAGAGTGTTTTCCAACTTGGTGCCATTCTCCCCGTCACTTTCAGGTACACCAATCAGCCGCAGATTTGGTCTTTTCACATAGTCCCATATTTCTTGGAGGCTTTGTTCATTTCCTTTTACTCTTTTTTCTCTAAACTTCTCTTCTCGCTTCATTTCATTCATTTGATCTTCAATCACTGATACCCTTTCTTCCAGTTGATCGAATTGGCTACTGAAGCTTGTGCATGCATCATGTAGCTCTCATGCCACGGTTTTCAGTTCCATCAAGTCATTTAAGGACTTCTCTACACTGCTTATTCTAGTTAGCCATTCGTCTAATCTTTTTTCAAGGTTTTTAGCTTCTTTGTGATGGGTTCGATCATCCTCCTTTGGCTCGGAGAAGTTCGATCGTCTGAAGCCTTCTTCTCTCAACTCATCAAAGTCATCCTCCATCCACCTTTGTTCCATTGCTGGCGAGGAGCTGCGTTCCTTTGGAGGAGAAGAGGCGCTCTGATTTTTAGAATTTTCAGCTTTTCTGCTCTGGTTTCTCCCCATCTTTGTGGTTTTATCTACCTTTGGTCTTTGATGATGGTGACGCACAGCTGGGGTTTTGGTGTGGATGCCCTTTCTGTTTGTTAGTTTTCCTTCTAACAGTCAGGACCTTCAGCTGCAGGTCTGTTTGCGTTTGCTGGAGGTCCACTCCAGACCGTTTGCCTGGGTATCACCAGTGGAGGCTGCAGAACAGCGAATATTGCAGAACAGCCAATGTTGCTGCCTGATCGTTCCTCTGGAAGCTTCGTCTCAGAGGGGCACCCAGCTGTGTGAGATGTCAGTCGGCCCCTACTGGGAGGTGCCTCCCAGTTAGGTAGGCTACTCAGGGGTCAGGGACCCACTTGAGGAGGCAGTCTGTCCGTTCTCAGATCTCGAACTCCATGCTGGGAGAACCACTACTCTCTTCAAAGCTGTCACACAGAGACAATTTATGTCTGCAGAAGTTTCTGCTGCCTTTTGTTCAGCTATGCCCTGCCCCCAGAGGTGGAGTCTACAGAGGCAGGCAGGCCTCCTTGAGCTGTGGTGGTCTCCACCCAGTTCGAGCTTCCCGGCTGCTCTGTTTACCTACTCAAGCCTCAGCAATGGCAGACGCCCCTCCCCAAGCCTCGCTGCCGCCTTGCACTTCAATCTCAGACTGTTGTGCTAGCAATGAGTGAGGCTCCGTGGGCATGGGACCCTCCGAGCCTGGCATGGGATATAATTTCCTGGTGTGCCGTTTGCTAAGACTGTTGGAAAAGCGCAGTATTAGGGTGGGAGTGACCCGATTTTCCAGGTGCCATCGGTCACAGCTTCCCTTGGCTAGGAAAGGGAATTCCCTGATCCCTTGAGCTTCCCGGGTGAGGCAATGCCTCGCCCTGCTTTAGCTCATGCTCTCACCCTTGGTGGGCTACACCCACTGTCCGACAAGCCCCAGTGAGATGAACTCAGTACCTCAGTTGGAAATGCAGAAATCACCCGTCTTCTGCGTTGCTCATGCTGAGAGCTGTAGACTGGAGCTGTTCCTATTCAGCCATCTTGGAACCTCCCATCAAGTATACAAAGTTTAAAAGGATACATGCTTGCCTGCAATTTCTAAATTTCTATAATTAACATTCATTTTTTTGTGAAGAAAAATTATAAACATATTGCATATTTATGATGCAAACTATTCCCTAGAATGTTTACTATATGTAAGAACTGCATAAAATGTTTCAAAAAATAAAATGCATTCTATGATGGTAAAATCCAAAGACAAGACTAAGATATTGCATGTTCTGTACTTCTTACAGACATGCCCTAATGTTAACACTCAGTAAACAGTAAATGACAAGTCACCTGCCAGGGTAACCTTTAGCGCCATTAGCTAATTTCAAACATGCGGAGTGAAGTTTTTGTTGCATTTTGTTGTGCACAGACACAGCTATGACGTCCTGCAGGGGGAGACGGAGCCCCAGGCAATGTTGAGCCGCCTCCCAGCCATGCAAGACATTTGCCCCCAACAAAACATCCCCACTCCTCCCACACACATCCAAACCCAAGCAAAGCAAAGGCGGTGGCAGGGCGCTGAGGTGGAGGGGCCCTGCCATGAAGACACCCATCTATACGCAGGTAAAAGGTTATACTCTAGAGACTCAGCTGGGAAGGGAAGCGAAGACAGACCAGGAAGCCAATGGCTGCTCTGCTCTAAAACCACAAAGGAACTGTGAAAGGATTAAGTTCAAAGTGAACAAGTGCTAATGAAGAACTTCCAAGGAAAGGCAGTTTTGTTTTTAGGTGAGAAATAGCGCTTTTACAACTAGACAACTAGGGTAAGCTCC
This sequence comes from Hylobates moloch, assembly GCF_009828535.3. Classification (NCBI taxonomy): domain Eukaryota; kingdom Metazoa; phylum Chordata; class Mammalia; order Primates; family Hylobatidae; genus Hylobates; species Hylobates moloch. The sequence continues at coordinate 36,074,931 of NW_026652296.1, forward strand.
GGAGGTCATCTCAGGGGTGGATGGAGGGAAACCAGACATGGGTTAGCAGTTTGATGAAGTCAAAATGGAATAATACCAACCACTGGTGCAGTGCTGTAAATCCGCCCTGGAGGTGGGGTGGGGTGTGGGATGGCCTCTAGAACCTCCACGCCTTCGCATCCCAATTCAACCCCATGCTTGCAGTCCATTCAATTCTTACTTTCTACTCTCAAAAACAGAAAGCAGCCCCACCAACCCATTCCTTCCAGGAGGGGAGAACAGGCCGTAAATCTCCCGATTCCCAAATAGCTGCTAGTCTTAACATCAGGGCTCACCTCTGTGGGAAAATGGTTTCAGACCTCAAAGCACCACGAGGGGCCACCCAGAAGCCCAGCCACGAGGCCCTGTACCTGATAGATGGCTTCATCGCAGGCATTCTGAAGGCCCAGGTTCACCATCGTGTTCTGCAGCGTGCGACCCATGTAGAATTCCAGGGAAAGATAATAAATGCGCTGAGGAAGCAGAAGAAAGAATAAGATTTCTCATTCCATTCTACACTTTAGGAAGGTTACAGAGATGACAAGACCCATGAAGCCCCCACTCGGGATTTCATTTATGTCAACCCCACGCACAAAAACTGCGCTTGCTCTGTCAGGCAGCCAGCTGACCACAGCCCCCCCTTCTCTTCCCTGACCCTCGAGTCCCTGGATGAACACACACTAACTTCCCACGATGTGTGGGGAGGCAAGGCAGGTTGGTGGTTGCAGACAAGGCACCCAGAACTGGACAGACCCAGGTCTGCACTTAGCTCAGCCTCTTACCAGCCATGTGCCCTTGGACAAGTTACTTCATATCTCTAAGACGGATGTAACACAGGCCATGTCTTCAAGTACTCAATGTAAAGCCTTGAGCACAGCTTCTAGCACCCATGTGAAGCACCAATGAACGCAGCACAGATGGCTGAATGGATGGATCCATGTTCCCCAGCAGAAGTCTCTTGGCCGATGCCTGCTGGCTGGCTGGCTTGGGGTTGCCACATGAGCCAGCTCTATGCCAGTGAGGTGCTGTAGCAAGGATGGCCACCCATGCAGTGCCTCCTGGGCCCTGAGCGGGGTTCTAGGTGCCCTACTTTCTCTACCGAGTACTTCTCATGGCCATCCATGGGCCTGCAGCAGCCAGGGCTGAATGCTAAGATCAGTGGGCACAACTCCAAGGACTAACAGGATATTTGCACAGCCAACATCTCCCCTGAAATATTTACTAATTGCTGTGGTGGTTTTAACCAGGGGCCAAACACTTTCTGATATTGTTCACTCCAGGAGGAGGAGCTTACTTCCCTGTCTGCCACCTTGAGGGTGGGCTGGATGTAGCGACGCCCTGCTGAGGAGCACAGAAAGGAAACGGCAGCAACTTGACAGTGGAGATAGCTGACCACGCTGACGGGCACCCCGGTGTGCTGTGATGAGGACACTTCCTTCTGTGTGTTCTTCCCAAAACCCATAACCCCAGTGTAATCATGAGAAAATAGCGGACAAACCCAAACTGAGGAATTTTCTATAAAATGCCTGACCAGTAGTCATCAAATTTATAAGGTCATAAAAGACAAGGAGTGATCAACAAACTGTCATGAATCTAAGCCACATTCAGGCTTTGGGAACTAATAAATGAATTCAGCAAGGTAGCAGAATATAAGGCTAACACAAAATCAGTTATCTTTATTGTTTTTAATTAATTATTCATGATTAATATAACTATCCAATGTTCATTAGCAATGAACATTCCAAAAATAAAACTAATTAAACAATTACTACAGCTCATACACTTTAGGAGGCCAAGGCGGGGGAACTGCTTGAGGCCAGGAGTTTGAGACCAACCTGGGCAGCAAAATGAGACCCCCCTCTCTGCAAAAAATTTAATTAGCCAGGTGTGGTGGTGCATGCCTGTGGTCCCAGCTACAAGGGAGGCTGAGGTGGGAAGACTGCTTAAGCCTGGGAGGTCAAGGCTGCAATGAGCCAGGCGCAGTGGTTCACATCTCTAATTCCAGCACTTTGAGTTTGGCAGTTCCTCAAAAAGTTAAACACAGAGTTACTATTTGGCCCAGCAAGTCCATTCCCAGGTATATATGTGCCCAAGAGAAATGAAAGCCTATGTCCCCTCCAACACTTGTACATAATAGCCAAAAGGTGGAAAAAACCCAATGTCAATCCTTCATGTCCTACAGCATGAAGGAACCTCAAAAACACCACCTCAGTGGAAGAAGCCAATCACAACAGACCACACATTCTATGAATCCATTTATATGAAATGTCTAAAACAGGCATATCTAAAGAAACCAAAAGGGGATTGATTGGTAATTGCCTAAGGGTAGGGGATTAGGGGTTTGGGTGGGTGATAACAAAAGGCTTACAGTTTCTGTTCCAGATGAAAAATGTTTTTAAATTGATTGTGGTGATGGAAGCACAACTCTGTGAATATCCTGAAACCAGTATATCCAACTGTATGCTTTAAAGGGGTGAAACGTACGGTATCTGAATTTTATGTCAATATACCTCTTGTCAAAGAAAGAGGCCAGGCGCGGTGGCTCGCGCCTGTAATTCCAGCACTTTGGGAGGCTGAAGTGGGAGGATCTCTTGAGTCAAGGAGTTCAAGGCCATCTCTACAAAAAAAAAAAAAAAAAAAAAAAAGGCCAGGTGCAGTGGCTCATGCCTGTAATCCCAGTGCTTTGGTAGGCTGAGGTGGGCAGATCACGAGGTCAGGAGTTTGAGACCAGCCTGGCCAACATGGGGAAATGCCATCTCTACTGAAAGTACAAAAAATTAGCCGGGGGTGGTGGCAGGCACCTGTAATCCCAGCTAATCAGGAGGCTGAGGCAGGAGAATTGCTTGAACCGGGGAGGCAGAGGTTGCAGTGAGCTGAGACTGTGCCACTGCACTCCAGCCTGGGCAACAGCGAGACTCTATCTCAAAAATAATAATAATAATAATAATACAAAAATTAGCCAGGCACGTGTAATCCTAGCTACTCGGGAGGCTGAGGCAGGAGTATCGCTTGAACCCGGGAGGTGGAGGTTGCAGCGAGCCAAGATCGTGCCACCGCACTCCAGCCTGGGCTACAGAGCGACACTCAGTCTCCAAAAAAAAAAGCCAGGCATGGTGGTACAGCCTGTAGTCCCAGCTACTCAGGGGGCTGGGGCAGAAGGATCGTTTGAGCCTAGGAGGCAGAGGTTACTGTGAGCTGAGATCACACCACTGCACTCCTCCAGCCTGGGTGACAGAGTGAGACTGTCTCAAAAACAAAAAACAAAAAACTACAATGGGCAAAGAGCACAGAGCATTTACCCAGGGGCAAATGAAATTCATAAACACAGACTTATCCGGGAAGTCAAGAAATAATGACTGTTACAAGAGGATCCAACCAAGCATGGGAAAGTAAAATAAATAAGTAAATAAAACTACCACAGAACTAAAGGTACCACTGAATGCAAAACAAAAGCAAAGCTGAAAACAAAACCTGGCTGAGAAAAAAGTGAACCACAGTGGGGGAAGCATGAGAGGGACTGGGGAGAAAGATACTGATGTGGAAGACCAAGGACACCTAATGTGTGCATCACCAGGCTCACTGAAAAGAGGCTGAAGAAAACGTTTAAAGTTATTTTTGGCCAGGTGTGGTGGCCTGTAATCGCAACCCTTTGGGAGGCCAAGGTGGAAGGATCACTTGAGCCCAGCAGTGAAAGACCAGCCTGTGCAACATAGCAAGACCCTGTCACTACAAACAAGAAAAAATATATATATAAAGGGTTTTTTTGTTTGTTTGTTTTGAGACCCGGTCTCATTCTGCTGCCCAGGATGGAGTGCAGGGGTGCAATTCTGGCTCACTGCAACCTCTGCCTCCCAGATTCAAGTGATTCTCCTGCCTCAGCCTCCCAAGTACTGGGAACAAAGGCGCATGCACCACCATGCCAACTATTTTTGTATTTTTAGTAGAGACAGGGTTTCACCATGTTAGCCAGGCTGGTCTCAATCTCCTGACCTCAGGTGATCTACCCGCCTCAGCCTCCCACAGTGCTGAGATTACAGGCGTGAGCCACCACTCCTGGCCCATAAAGTTTTTAATACATAATTTAAGAATACTCTATAAATATCTAAATCTACAAATGAAAAGAACACACACACACAAATCATAGCTCTGTCTTTAATGGCCTGTTTTTACTTTTTTGATCATTTGAATACAGGTTTCTACATTACTGTACAAATTCCAAAGTCCTTTAAGTCACAAGAAATTACAGCAGCATAATTAATGAGTCCTCATAGCCGCTATAAGTACAACTACTGCTGCTGTCACTCACAGCCAGGCCTCTGGCGGACTTTCATCATGCTGGACTTTATTTACACTACATTTGAACGAACTTAATATTCTATGGGGTTTCCATAGCACCTGCCTCCCCCCCAGCAGAGGAAGCCACAGGCACTGTCCAGGCATGGGTTTATTAACCAGTGTGAAATCATACTGAGCCCAACTAGAGCCCAGCTGTCTGAGAAAATACTGTGGGTCAAGTATTAACAAGAGGTTTTATAAAAAGCTGACAGGCCAGGAACATGATCAGAATGTTTTTACTTTGCCTTTAACTAAAAATGTGTATTTTTTTTTTAAGAGATGACGGTCTCACTATGTTGCCCAGGCTGGCCACAAACTCCTGGCCTCAAGTGATCTCGCGTCTCAGTCTCCCAAGCAGCTGGCACTACAGGTGCACGCCACCACACCTGGCTAAAATGTGTATTTTTAGGTTGTAGTTTGCTCTCTCTGCAAAAGTTCCTAACTTCTACTTAGAACTTTTCTACTGTGGGGAAAAAGTTTACCAGTTATGTCCCAAGAGCTTGATGATCTCGTTTGTAAGGGACAGGACTGACACAGGAAGTGCTGGGCCTAGACTCGAAGCCTGTGCGTCTCCAACTGTCCAGGTTGCAGGCAGATCTCGAGGGTTCTGCAGCCTCCTGCTGAAGCACAGCCCCCAAGGCACTGCCCAGAGCCTGCCCTGCCACAGGCTCTGTCCTTGGGGACTGCAACGTGTTTTGTTGCTTTGAGGTTTTTCTGCAACTTGTTTCAATTTAAGAACTTTCATCATTTACTGAGATGTGTCTATTTTGCTTTTACCTTAACATAGTTCAGAGTGAAAACCATGAAACTGAAAGAGACGTGCTGGAGGAGCTGGCCAAGAAAATGCAGACTTGAATGGTACAGGCTGGGGTCCCATCCCAGCTCCCTGCCCTGGCTAGCTGGGTGACCTGGGCAAGTCACTCAGCCTCTGAGAGGACCACATTCACCTGTGGGCTCGCACAGGGCTAGGCTTGGACTCAGGCAAGGCTGGTTCCCCTCACCATACCAGACTTTTCAAGGAGAAATGCAGAGCCTAGTACGTTGGCAGGTGGCAGTTCTGAAAAAAACCATGTAAAGGCATAGGCTTTGTCCAAGCAACAGCCTAGGGACCTAGCTCTTCCATGACCCCAAATCCTGCTGCTGCAGGACAGCCTCTTTCCACTCACTCCCCTCTGGCTCCTCCTGTGCAACCGTGGGCTTCCCTGCTCAGGGAGCACTGGTTGGAGAACTGGACTCACCTGCTTCAGCCTGAAAATGCCAACAGGATCCCTTAACCTCCCTGCTCAGCAGTTCTGCTCTAACGAGGCCCTGCCGCCTGGGATTGAACTGGGCCATTGATTTTTCCACCATGGTCCCTTCTTGCAATATGACATAACAAGTGTTAAGTAGCCTAAAGCCAGCCTGTTTTTTGTTTTTGCTTTTTTTTTTTGAGACGGAGTTTTGCTCTGTTGCCCAGGCTGGAAGGCAATGGTGCAATCTTGACTCGCTGCAACCTCCGCCTCCTGGGTTCGAGCCAGGCCCCCCGCTTTTTTTTTAATAGAGTTTATGTATTACATGCAAAGCCTACACAACCAGGCAAATAATAGAAAAACATAAAGCTCAAAAATAGACGAAAATATGATCAACACGAACAGTACACAACATACCAATCATCTAAAAATATCTTAGGAGTTAACAGACTCTGAAAAGAGAGTGTAACACCAACCGACAGAGCCTCATTTTGCTCTTTACAGAGATTCACAGAATTGGGCCTGCGGAGACCACCAATTTTTTCTCCCTTTTCTGAAGGGATTTTTAACTAGAGTCTTCGTTTAACATTAGTGTCTGAATACTCTGGTGGAAAAAGAAAGAATTTTCCCAACATTCAGGGAAACAAAAGAAAGAGTTGGAGCCAGGTATGGTGGCTCACGCCTATAATCCCAGCACTTTGGGAGGCTGAGGCAGGTACATCACTTGAGGTCAGGAGCTCAAGACCAGCCTGGCCAACATGGTGAAACCCCATCTCTACTAAAAATACAAAACTAGCTGGGCGTGGTGGTGCACACCTGTAATCCCAGCTATTCGGAAGGCTGAGGCAGGAGAATCGCCTGAACCTGGGAGGCGGAGGTTGCAGTGAGTAGAGATCGTGCCACTGCACTCCAGCCTGGGCAACAAGAGCGAAACTCCACCTCAAAAAAAAAAAAAAAAATAGTTGGGCGGCTGCTTTCACCAAGACGAAGAGCCTCATTCTGCAGGCAGATCTGGTCTGAAACTGGTCCTCCTGTCCCCAAGAAAGCACAGCAACTCTCCTTTTGTGTATTCGATTCTATCGGTGCCAGCATGCCTCAAACCAGCCACCCTCTGCTGGTTCCTACATGGGCACGGAGTGACTCACAGGGCAGACTGTCCCTCCTTGCCACCCAGGCATGGTGGACAGAGCTGGCCCTGATAAGAACACAGGGACACGGGCCACTGAGCCAGCCAGAGGCCAGTGGGCACCACGTTCCACCAGCCAGGCCTTGGAGCGGGGGCTCCCAGCCCCTCCAGACACAAAGGCGCCACCTCCCTGGGCTGGACCTGCTGGCTCCTGCTGGTGAGCTGAGCAGTCTCAGATACAATCCAGGGGAACCGAGGTCCCGTGGGAGGAGAGATGTTGAGGGGCCTCCCACCCGCCAGACGCTGAGGTTGGTCTTCGGTTTCCTTGACAGTTTCACAGTGTCCACTCCACCGTGTCTGTGGGGGCTTCTGGGGAGTTGCTCACAGAGCAATCTGATAATCCACTACTGTATCTGCTGCAAGGACGTGAGGATTAGCTAGCACATCTCTCAAGCTCCCAGCGCGAAGTCACACAGTACTTTCTTAATGAATTAAGTGCCAGGGAAACTTGGCTTCCCATGAAGAGTGGGCAGGCTTCTCAACATGGATTGTGGATTTCCTTCTCACTCCAGTACCTACGACTCAAACACAGGTCTGTTTGCTCAATTTTGAAAATGTCAAATGTAAAAGAATTATAGAACTTCAGAACTTATGGGGATCTTAAGAGATCACTTGGTTCTGCAGTAAACAAATTCCTTCTACACTCCATGACACACATTGCCACAAGTCACTGTCTCCTGCCTTCTATGCAATTATGCTCCACAAAAAGTCTACTCAGTACTAATCCAGAGCCAGAAAGCGATGGGAGCCTTCTCCTTGTCACTGACAGAGCCTAATCAACTTACACTAAGTGATCTGGACCGTGTCAAACTATATTTATAACTAGTGAGCTACCAGTCATCGTTTTTAAACACTACTTTAATCTTTCATTTTAACTGTTTGCAGGCCGAGAAATGCCACTTAGCTATACCTAAAATTACATGTCATTCCTACTTAAGATACTGTTGAAGACACTGTTAACCAAACTTCTCTTACTGTCCAATTACCTTTCTAAATCTGTGTTCATTTTTCTTCCTTTCATGGTATCCTAAGAACGCCATTCTGCATGGTTGAGAGAAAGACAGCTCCTATCTCCTGCGGTTATTTGCTGCATGTCTTAGGATGCTGTCAATTTCCAAATGGCTTAAAGCTTTGATCCGTTTAATAATAATAAAAAAGGCCGGGCGCGGTGGCTCACGCTTGTAATCCCAGCACTTTGGAAGACCGAGGCGGGCGGATCACGAGGTCAGGAGATCGAGACCACGGTGAAATCCCGTCTCTACTAAAAATACAAAAAAATTAGCCGGGCGTGGTGGCGGGCGCCTGTAGTCCCAGCTACTCGGAGAGGCTGAGGCAGGAGAATGGCGTGAACCCGGGAGGCGGAGCTTACAGTGAGCCGAGATTGCGCCACTGCACTCCAGCCTGGGCGACAGAGCGAGACTCCGTCTCAAAAAAAAAAAAAAAAAAAAAAAAAAAAGATATAATCTGAAAAGACTTCTAAAGTTCTCCCAATTATTTATTTGTATTTTTTTTACAATTGTATTATTGCATTTCATTTGTATTTATTAAGCAGGACAGCTGGTGACACTGAAAAGATTTGCAGACAGCACTGTGTTGATGAAAATGTCCAGAGTTTAACTGCTCTACTGTGGGTGTGTAGGAGAACTTCCCTGTTTTTCCGGAGTACTCGCTGCCGTTTTTGGGGGTGAAAGGGCAACAAAGCTACAACTCAGTTTTTTTTTTTTTTTTTTGAGACAGAGTCTGGGGCCGGGCGCGGTGGCTCACGCTTGTAATCCCAGCACTTTGGGAGGCCGAGGCGGGCGGATCACAAGGTCAGGAGATCGAGACCACGGTGAAACCCCGTCTCTACTAAAAATACAAAAAATTAGCCGGGCGTAGTGGCGGGCGCCTGTAGTCCCAGCTATTCGGAGAGGCTGAGGCAGGAGAATGGCGTGAACCCGGGAGGCGGAGAGCTTGCAGTGAGCCGAGATTGCGCCACTGCACTCCAGCCTGGGTGAAAGAGCGAGACTCTGTCTCAAGAAAAAAGGAAAAAAAGTTAAAAACCAGTTTTTTTTTTTTAAATAGGAGACAGAGTCTGGCTCCGTTGCCCAGGATGGAATGCGGTGGCGTGATCTCGGCTCACTGCAACCTCGTCCTCCCAGGTTCAAGCAATCCTCCTGCCTCAGTCCCCCAAGTACCTGGGACTGCAGGCGCCCACCACCACACCTGGCTAATTTTTGTATTTTTAATGAAGATGGAGTCTCACCTTGTTGGTCAGGCTAGTACTTACTTTCAAATGATTCGGAGAAAAATGAACTTACAGCGACAAAATGACCTAACAAGTGTGTTACAATGTTTAACATCTGGGGAATCCGGATGAAGGGTATACAGGAATTACAAGAAATCTTTGTATTATTCTTGCAACTTTTTAAGGGTCTGAAATCACATAAAGTTTAAAAGGAAATATGGCTGAGATGTGGAGGTGAGGTCGGTTACCTTATTTTATTTTATTTTATTTTGGCAGAGTTGCCCAGGCTAGAGTGCAATGGCGCAGTCTTGGCTCACTGCAACCTCCGCCTCCCTGGTTCAAGCAATTCTCCTGTCTCAGCCTCCTGAGTAGCTGGGACTACAGACGTCCACCACCACGCCTGGCTAATTTTTGTGTTTTTAGTAGAGACCAGGTTTCACCATATTGGTCAGGCTGGTCTTGAACTTTTGACCTCAGGTGATCCACCCACCTCAGCCTCCCAAAGTGCTGGGATTACAGGTGTGAGTCACCACGCCCGGCCATATTTTATAAAGCCACCACGGCCCCTGTGGATTAGTCAGGGTTCTCCAGAGACACAGAACTAACAGTAAGGTATGTGTAGAGAGAGACAGATTTAAGAAATTGGCTCAAGTGACTCTGGAAGTGCAAGGCCACAACCTGCAGGGCGGGGTGGGCCAGCAGGCTGGAGACCCAGGCAAGCTGCATCTCCGGTGCAAGGTAGCTGGTGGCAGGGTTTGTTCTGCAAGGCCTTCCCCCATGGGAGGCTGTGAAACTGTGATGTAATGAGATATACTTATTTGTTCCTGGCCAGTGCTCCTAACACTCTTGTAATTTCCTAAGTGATAAGAGCGATAAAAATGAAAGAAGTGTCTTTTGTTATTCATAACAAGTCCCTTTCAACCAGGCCTGATGTGGTCACCAAAAGGTGACTTTTGGCAAGCCCCTAAGGGCAGAGGCTGGGCTGCCAGGGGAACCAGCTCTGTAATTAGAGGGTTGGAAGTTTCAGGCCCACCCCTCCCGCCACCCCCAACCTCCAGTGAAGGGAGAGGGGCTAAAGGCTGAGCTCATCACCAATGGCCAATGATCACACTAGGTAACTGGGGCCTCCATAAAATCCCCAACTGAAGGGGATGGAAGAGCTTCCTTCCAGTTCAGTGAATCCTGGAGGTGCTGGGACAGTGGCACCTGCAGAGGGAATGGAAGCCCCTACACCCTCCCTCAGACCTGCCCTCTGCATATCTTCTATCTGGCTGTTCCTGGGTTGTATTCTTTATAATTAACTGGTAAACGCAAGTGAAGTGTTTCCCTGAGTTTCATGAGCCATTCTGGCAAATCATCAACCCGAGGAGGCTGTCGCTCAGAGGTCAGAAGGGAGGCCCTGATGTGCAACTGACATCTTGGGGTGGAGAAGTCTTGTGGGACTGAGCCTTTAGCCTGTGGGATCTGAGGCTACATCCAGGTAGACAGCATCAGAAGGGAACTGAATCGTAAGACGCTCGGTCAGTGTGGGAAACACCACCCCTCACCTCCACAGAGGGATATCCACGTTACTATCTAGGCATAACAGCCAAGTTGACACATAAAACCAGTCACCACAGCCTGCAAGGGCAGAGGCCAGGCTGTCTTCTGCAGAAAATGAAGGCACACACTGTAGGCTTCTCCATCTGCTAAAATGACAGCTGGGGCCTACCTTCCGAGTGGCTAGCTGTCAGCAACACAAAACAGCACCCACCATCAGCTACTGGCCAGAGAAAAGGACTGAGCGATCTGCTGTCAGGGAAGCCTGCCCAGGAGATGCAAGCTCAACTTCACACATAAAAGCGCAAATACATCAGAAAAATTGGGAGTGTTAGGATTCCAGAGGCTGGTACCACAACTGACTAATTAAAACAAATCCCGGCCGGGCGCGGTGGCTCACGCTTGTAATCCCAGCACTTTGGGAGGCCGAGGCGGGCGGATCACGAGGTCAGGAGATCGAGACCACGGTGAAACCCCGTCTCTACTAAAAACACAAAAAATTAGCCGGGCGTGGTGGCGGGCGCCTGTAGTCCCAGCTACTCGGAGAGGCTGAGGCAGGAGAATGGCGTGAACCCGGGAGGCGGAGCTCGCAGTGAGCCGAGATCGCGCCACCACACTCCAGCCTGGGTGACAGAGCGAGACTCTGTCTCAAAAAAAAAAAAAAAACAAATCCCAGAAGTGGGGATCATAGAGCAGCAGGGTCTGCAAAACACTTCTCTAGATCATCTTTCTTTAACTCCTGGGTCCAGCCAAACCAAAAGATTAATTGTATTTCACTGTGTTCATCTTATTAGGAATATTTAGGACAGCAGTGTGGGCCCCAAGGTAGAGCTGCTTTTCCTTAATCTGTGTTGTAGTCATGCCAGGAGCTTATGGGAAGAGTCTCAAAAACTGATTGTTACATCCACTGCAGGGGTGCTGCAGGTCAGTGGCTCAGCACATCAACAACACTGCTTCACAATGGCCCACAGAATAAACCGTGCACCTGTCCTTTCAGGATGTTATAGAAGGGATCCCGTGACTCTCATAACTGGGCATGGGTTGCTTTCATTGCCAGGATCCTGGTCTGTGTTTTGTGTCCTGACCCTCACTGTCCCACCCCAACCCTCACTCTGAGGCCTTCTAATGTGAACCTTTTATGCTGCATCTAGCATAAGCATCCTCAAATTATCTCTGGATGGAGATGGAACGTCAATTCAATATGAAATGGAAAAGTTTTAACTCTAACATTTCAGAATGGCAACAGACTTCGGAAACACATCACCAGCTTGATTCCTCTCATTTTAAAGATGAGAAAACTGAGGCCAAGAATGGCAAAGAAATCCACCCAAGCCCACAGTTGCACAGACCGAATGGAAAGGCCAGGATGAAAAGGAGCGTGGAATCACGCACACCCTTTCTTCTCCATGCAGTGCAATCCCAGGCTCTGCAGTTTCAGGTTGGACTCTTCTCGCCACCTTGACACCACTTCAGAGAATCCATTAAACGTCTTCATGACCAACCGCCACCTCTTGCCAAGCACAAAGCTCTCCATGTTAGCCAGATGTTTTGACGTGCTGATTTGCCAAGCATGGCAAAGCTTGACAAATCTTCCTCTGAACACCCCAACTTCTACTCTTTCTGCTATGTACCACAAATAAAGTGCTAAGAGTTATGAAACAATAAGTTCAGTATAATGCTATTTTATATATTAAAAACAAGTTTCTGCCAATACAGAAAAAACAATGTAGAACACAAAATATTTATAGCATTTACGAAGTGGGTGATAGAAGTGGGTTACAGGATTACAGTTAATTTTTTTCCTTCTGGCTTATCTATATTTTCTAATTTTTCCTCCAGTAATAATTTTTCCTTCAGGACTTGCATAATTTTTAAAAAGACAAAAATAACAATAAAAGCATTCTATTTAGGAGCTCTAGAGTGTCACATTACCACAGTCTGCAGTGTGCCGGTGAATGTCTGAGGTCATTTCTGGCTGAGAGGGAGGCACAGCAGTTATTTTCTTGGGAGCACACCTCCTCTCATTGGCTCTGGTGAGACTGGTTGCTGGTCCATCACCAGCAAGCATATAACTTTTCCAGAGAAAGGATGGCAAGCTTATTTTCATCATGAACTAGCGAAAGAAGCACTTAAATCCCAATTTTCCATGTCCTTCCTATTCAGAATAGGCACACAGCTTATTTACAGACTGTGAGATCTAAAAGTTTACAACTTTACGACTTACAGACTGTGTGGTTTAAGAGAAAGGTTTCCACCCAGAGCCACCACAGTAGACAATCAAAAGAGATCTCACAGAGAATCAGAAAACCTGTTTTGTTGCAGGGACTATCTTGTTCATGAAGGTCATTTCCGTAATCCCTGAGCCCATTGCTGGCCTCTCCAGGATCTGATTATACACAAATACTCCAATGGGCACCCTAAGGTGTAAAGCCGAGTCCTGGTCTAGCTCCAAGGAAATGCTCTTGAATGTGAATGCAGAGCTATGTCCTTGCCATACGCCACTTAGACAATAAAAATGATGTTGCGGGTCGGGTGCGTTGGCTCACGCCTGTAACTCCTGCACTTTAGGAGGCCGAGGTGGGCGGATCACAAGGTCAGGGGTTTGAGACCAGCCTGGCCAACATGGTGAAACCCCATCTCTACTAAAGATACAAAAAATTAGCCGGGGGTAGTGGTAGGCACCTGTAATCCCAGCTACTCGGGAGGCTAAGGCAGGAGAATTGCTTGAACCCGGGAGGCGGAGGTTGCAATGAGCCGAGATCGCGCCACTGCACTCTAGCTCCAGGCTACAGGGAAAGACTCAGAATTAAAAAAAAAAAAATGGTGCTGTGCATCAGAACTCTCCCAACAGCAGGGAATTCTGGGGGAGCCACTGCTTCTTGGCTGCTTTTCTTGGCAAAGTTATCCCAAGCCCTTGTTATAACCTGTTTTGGCCATTCGTTGCCACTTCTTTCTACGTTTTGCATACCAAATATGAAGAGGCCCAGTTGGTATACTAACAAATCTGTCCCTTTTATCATCTCTATTTTAGAAAAAAGAATGTCCCAGAATAAGTTTGGAAAAGCAGTCAATCTCTTAGCAATTACTGTATTAAACATATCTTAATGCCCTACAAAAATATTCTAAAATTCCATCCATAAAGCAAGTGCTCAGTGCCTAGGTGTACACTGCAAGTAAAATCTTTGCCAAGTGGCTTCAGGTCTGGAAGTGTGTCTTTTCCTCACCAGTTCTCTCTCTACGTTAATGTAGTAGAAAGACAATTCTCCATGGTCAAGAGTTTAAAAACAAACGACAACAACAAAAAACTGGCAACAGAGGGCTGTGCAAGACTACCATGTACCTATCAAACTGAAAACTACCATCCTATCCATTGACCTGCAAAGCTGTTTATCAGTGAAAAAGTTACAAATGTTTACGAATGAAACAAAATCTAAAAAACTGTATGTACATTATATTTTTTAAAAATGTGTATGTATATTTGGGAATACCAAAAAAACAGCAAGAACACAGGCCCATAGTTAACATGGTTAAGAGTAACGGGGACAATCAGTGACTTTAACGTTTCACTACTCAAACAAATTTTTGCAAGATATAGAAAGTAACAATTAGCAAGACAATCTCTGTGAACTTTAACCCAAGTAAATTTCTCCAAGGGAGGTGTAGGAACCTCTGAGACAGAGCCTTCTTCGAGGGCTCCATCTCCATCTCCGAGCTTCGTACCCCTCCTGCGTGAAGCAGGCATCTTCAGTGATTTTCTTCTAAGCAGCGTACACAAAAAAAGTCTCACAATTCCCTGCAGATTACCGAGCTCACCCCCTTCCAACCCACAAGGCTGCCCAGGCCTGGTTCCACTCCCATTTTCTCCCACAGGCTGCTGCAGGAAAACAAAGGGTGGCTGGAGGCAGGGGCGGGAAGCACGGGCTCTGCAGCCAGCGCGGAAGCGCACGGCCAGAAAGAGACCGGGAACGTCCGCCAGGCTCCCGGGCTCAGCATCATCTGCGGCGGACGGCGGACCCCGCCGCGGCCCTGCGGCCGCGGCCCTGCGCAGGGGACGCCCGGCCCCCGCCGACCGCGGCTTCCAGACGACTCCCCAGTCGGCTGTGCCTGGCCGCCGGCCGGCCGGCCGGGGAGGGGCGCGGGTAACGCCCGGCGGGCCGCCCCGAAGAGAGACCCCCCGCTGGCGCGGCTCCGGGACGGGCGCCCTCTCAGCGGGCCCGGGCGCACAGGGCGGGGCAGCGCCTCACCTTAGGGTCACGCTCGTAGTAGTGCTGCTGCGTGCGGATCCAGCGGCCCACCAGGTGGTCGCGCACCGTGTGCGCCAGCGCGAAGAAGTAGTCGCGGGGCGTGGCCACATTGCGGTCCTTGACCAGCGTGAAGTGCAAGTGCCGGTTGAAGCTCTTCCGCACCTCGGCCACGTCGCCTAGCCCCGCCAGACCGCGCACGCTGATCTGCTTCCGCTTCTCGCTGTCCGTCAGCGGCTTCGCCATCGCATCGGCCGAGGCGGAGGAAAAGAGATGCAGGAGGAAAGCGGCTACACACGCGACCGCCGGTATGGTGCAGCCGCTCTGGCGCCCGGCACTGCGGCTCTGCGGCTCTGCAGGCGGGACGGGCCGCGCCTGCGCGCTGCGCCGGGGCGGGGCCTCCGGAGGGCGGGGCGGGGCCTCCGGAGGGCGGGGCGGGGCCTCCGGAGGGCGGGGCGGGCGTCCAGGCTCATAGCTGAGTTCGCTGGGGTAGTTCGAGGCGGCAGCGACCTGTTCACGCCACCTGAGAGTGGGGTTTGCCCCCTCGTTGGGCAAGCCTGGCAGAAAGTGGGAGCGACTAGAGGGCGCAAGGGACCCGGGGCCTCCGAGCGTGCCGTCCTGGCCGCTCCTGCCAGCCCGGGGGCCCTGCTCTCCGGCCCTCTGGGGTTCCTGGGACCGGCTCTCCTGCCCTGCACCGGGTTACCAGGTGCCCCGCGGGAGCGCGCTGGGCCCGGGATGTGGCCGAGACCTGGTACACGTTCGGAGAAACTGATTACAACTTGAAAGGCATCCACCAACGCCTGCTGGGCCCGGTCTTCTCTGTCGGGGGCAGGGCGTCTCTGAAAATACTAGCTTATTTGCTTGCCACTCCAGGCCGATGACAGACGTGGAGAAAACCAGCTGCCAGCGAGCTGGAGACGCCCATTCCCGAGGGCGCGAGGCAGCCACAGCCAAGTGCCACCACGACCCCGCCTCGGAGGGACCGCAGCCCCCTATCCCTCGGAGAAACCCTGTTCCCGAAACCACCCGGCAGACGCTGTCCGCTTTGAGATTACAGCAGGTAGAAGGAAACATGCCCGTCTGGCCGGGGAGCTCAGCCACTAACCGAGACTTAGCCTCCGCCATCCCAATCCAGGCTGCAGCTCCAGATAGGGGGCGTCTGCACACAGCTTCCCACACTTGGCCCCGCTGAACACAGTCTTGCTGGCCTCAGCCTGTGGGAACCCTGCTTCATGTAAAGGTCACCTAAACTCTGCCTTCCCCCAATCCCATAAGAACCCTGTCTTTCCCTTCGTTCTTGGGAGGCTCTCCCTCATTGCAGTGGGTCAGTACACACGATTTTGTGGGACCACAGGTTTGCTCCTGGTGGTCTTGGGCTGAAGGGGCTGCAAAGGTTGCTGAATTTCATGGAGGTAAAAATTGGCCGCAGGAGATGTCATAAAAGTCCAGGTGCAGTAGGTTTCCTGGTGTGATGCTTCTAAGTTATCTTCTTACCTGGAGCCCCTTCCAGCTGCAGACTTCAGAGGTCGGAGGTTAATCAATCTGGAATGACCCCGCAGCCCACCCAGCTGCAGCTCGGGATTCACTTCTGCACTATATCCTAGGGATTCTGGAGCCAACAAGATCGAACTTCGGGCACAGATGGCAGGGCTGTGGGGTCGAGCTTGGCTGCAAGCTCCGAACACTGATGCAATCTCTCTGAGGGTGATCTGGCAATTCAGAAGTCATAAAAATGATAGTGCCCTATGAACACTTCTACCACTCTGGGGAACAGAGTTCAAGGAAAGCTTCGAAAGACAAAAAGCAAGTTATGAAAATATGTTTTCTGCTGTGGTGTGGTAAAGGTTAATCCCCCAGCTGTGGTGCACACCTGGCAAAGAATGGAGGCGCTGACACTTACTGATCATTACTTCCAGTGTACGCGTATTAACTCCTGATCCCTGCAAATAGCCTGCTATTACCCCCGCTTGACAATGGAGAAGGTGAGCCACAGAGAAAACTCTTCCCTAAGCCCACACAGCTAATAAGGGAAACAGCCAAGGTTCACCCCAGCCAAGCCCTGCTCCACTGCACAAGCCCAGAACAATGTATCTATGCTCAAAGTTAATATCATAAACCATTGTGCTGCTAAAAGGAATGACTATTTTAATAGCTAGCTAGGAAGGTGTGATCGATGACACAATACTGATAAATGAAAGACAAAAATAAGCATGTAATGCAGAAATGACAGTAATGATCTAAATATTACTTTCATTTAGTCAATTTAAATTTAAATTAAATAACCACATGTGGCTAGGGACTACTGTGTTAGAAGCACAGGTGTATATCCAAACCTAAACACTGGTTATTTCTGAATGGAAGAATTACCAGGGGGGTTTCCTTATTTTCTCCATACATTTTGTATTTCCTGTTTTTTCCACAATATTTCTGTTATAATTGGAGTAAGTTTTAGTAAGAAAAACTAGCCGGGCGCGGTGGCTCACGCTTGTAATCCCAGCACTTTGGGAGGCCGAGGCGGGTGGATCAGGAGGTCAGGAGATCGAGACCACGGTAAAACCCCATCTCTACTAAAAATACAAAAAATTAGCCGGGCGTGGTGGCGGGCGCCTGTAGTCCCAGCTACTCGGAGAGGCTGAGGCAGGAGAATGGCGTGAACCCAGGAGGCGGAGCTTGCAGTGAGCCGAGATTGCGCCACTGCACTCCAGCCTGGGCGACAGAGCGAGACACCGTCTCAAAAAAAAAAAAAAAAAAAAAAAAGGCATGAATGAATCTGGGGGAATAGCAAATACAAAGGTCCTGAGGTGGGCATCCACTTGGACAGTTCACAAAAGAGGCATCTGAGGGGCACTGGGATACGTCACCCCAAAATATGCCTTTTCGCATGTGGATTATGTTGAGTTAAAGGCGATTAAGAACCAGCAGACCACAGGAAAGACTCTAAAAACTGTTTTCATTTTGTAAAAAAATTCACATTTAATATAAAGGAAATTTCCACGTCTCCCTCTTCCACGCAAGGAAGAGGATATCTTGTAACAACTCTTATCAATGGAAGAAGATACTGACTTAAGTCTACATAACAAACCTTCCTAAACAACCCTTGTTTACCATACTTTTCCTGGGCACCTTCTGCTGAGGTTTGAATATACCCTCCAAAACTCATGTTGAAATGTAATTGCCATTGTGTAAGAGGTAGGACTGTTCAGAGGTGATTAGGCCATGAGGCCTCCACCCTCAAGGGTAGAGTAATGCCGTTGTGGGAGTGTGTTTTTATAAAAATGAGTTTGGCCCTCTCTTGTTCTGTCTCTTTCACCCTCTCTTGCACTTCCGCCCTCCTTCCATGGGACAATGTAGCATAAAGGCCCTCACTAGATGACAATGCCATGCTCTTGGACTTCCCAGTCTTCAGAACCATGAGCCAGATAAGCCACTTTTCTTTATAAATTACACAGTCCGTGGCATTCTGTTACAGCAACACAAATAGACCAAGACACCTTCCCACAACATGCCTCCCCTGCCCAGAAGCTCCAGACCTTTTCCTTTATGGCAGCCTAAGATGATAGATGAACCCATGTTCTGACCACACTTTGGGTTATTCATGCCAGGTACTGCCACATGTAAATGCAATGCACATGCCAATAAACTTGTTTTTTTCTTGCCTGATTGAATTGTCTTTGGCTGGTGTAATTAGAGGCCCCCTAGCTGGAGACCCTAACATGGGCCAGGGAAAAGATTTTTTTCCTTCTATAAATAACCAAGAGTTGGATTCAGCTTCATCTTCCATTTTAGCAACAAAACTGCCAGGCTTCAGAACAGGCAAAATGGAAAGAAATTCGGCTATGCTTTTATTTTATATAAAGCTGAAAAGCAGGTTTGCCCTTCTAAGAGAAAGGATTGTTCTGGCAATCTGGATCAGAGCAGTGATGAGGCCAGAGCATCTGCTAACCTCAGCATCAGGGAACCCCTGTTTTAGACTGTCCTCTATGTCTCGGTCTTCTCTTTTTGGGAGGTAATTTTTTAAAAATCACTAAGAAGGGATGGATGCTGGTTCTGGTTTTGTTACTGTTGTAGGGAGCTATTCTGTGTTGTTGGAAATAATACATTACCTTTAAAGTTCTTTTATCTTTTTGTTTTTTGAGACAGGCTCTCATGGTGTTGCCCAGGCTGGAATGCCGTGGTGTGATCACGGCTCACTGCAGCCTCGATCTCCCAGGCTCAGGTTATCCTCCCACCTCAGCCTCCCAAGTAGTTGGAACTACAGGTGCATGCCACCACACCCAGCTAATTTTTGTATTTATTATAGAGATGAGGTTTCACTGTGTTGCCTAGGCTGGTCTTGAACTCATGGGCTCAAGCCATCCACCCAACTCGGTCCTCCTAAGTGTTGGGATTACAGGCATGAGCCACTGTGCCCAGCCTAAAGTTCTTTTAAATAGGTATTTAAGATTCTGTCTGTAGCAAGTTCCCTGTCATCTGCCTCAGAAAAAGAGATGAAAGATGTCTTGTGAATGGAAGAAGATGCTGTGGGACTTAGAAGTGGGGTGTGGAAAACAGACATTTTTGGTCTGCTAGGCTTAAGCTTCTTGAGAACCTGAAGAGTGTCTCATTGATTGCTGGTGAAATGAGTGACTCAGAAGCACCACCGGCCCTTGAGACCGCAGGTGCGGAGGGAAAATCTCTCTGGGATCCCAGCAACGCCACTGGCAGATCTGTGCTGGTCAATTTCGTGTTTGCAAATGAACACAGACAGACCCAGGCTTTCAGGAAACAGAGATAAATAACAAAGGCATTATTTTTGAGAGGCTGGTAATTATAAAGCTTGAGGGAATAAAGAGCCCACCAGCTGGAATGACACTGTGGAACTGATGCCCTCCCTCCACTGGGGTGTGTCAACAGATCTTAAACACATTAATGATTTTAACACACTGACATTACAGGAAAAAGAATCTATGAGACCAGAGTGATACTGAGAAGAAATGAAATGGAGATGGGGAAGAAGGAAGCTGCTCCTCTCTACAGGATGCCAAATCAATGCAGGAGGAGATTTTGAGAACTACTGGACAACGGCCACAGGGGAACAGGGGATTCATTCCATCTCAAAGCCTCATCCTACACATTACCTTTATTAGCTATAAAAGGGAAAAGGGATTTGCAATGGAGGGGTATGGCAGACTCCAGCCTCATGAAGTGAGGCAACTTAGCATTGCCACCCAGGGGACAAACGCACACTATGAGTCTGATCCAGTGCGCCGAGAAGGACAAACATCACTTACTCTGCTGTAACATAACACAGTATATTATACATTGACATACGTAGGATATTACATTACATAATAACATAGTACAGGCTTCTAGGACACAGTTTATAGAAGTGCAGATAATACTTGAGGCAGTTTCCCAAACTTGCAAATAAAAACTCTCCACAGGGCATGTGACTAGCACATTCCCAAAGCCCCAAACCCAGAATTCCACCTGCTTAGTGAGCACCTCCAGAGTATTTTTTTTTTTTCAGACGGAGTCTTGCTGTTGTTGCCCAGGCTGGAGTGCAACAGCACGATCTCGGCTCACTGCAACCTCCATCTCCCAGGTTCAAGCGATTCTCGTGCCTCAGCCTCCTGAGCAGCTGGGATTACAGGCACCCACCTAATTTTTGTATTTTTAGTAGAGATGGAGTTTCACTATGTTGGCCAGGCTGGTCTCAAACTCCCAACCTCAGGTGATCCACCCGCTTTGGCCTCCCAAAGTGTTAGGATTACAGGCATGAGCCACCGCACTTGGCCATCTCCAGGGCATATTTTTTACTGTGCAATGTGGGAATCTCTGCCACAGGGTGGGCTGCCGTTCTAACCCAGTGGCCTGGTTCTAGCAGGACTTCCCCAGTATGTGGATGGGGGCACAGGAGCTCTAGGTGGGGGCCTCAAGGCATCTGTGAGCTAGGCCTAACCGCTGCTACTGAATGACTGCAAGATGAGTTCCAGAGCTGGGACGAGAGTGGGCCTGGTACCCTGCCCCAGCCCTCCCCTGACAGGAGTTAGTAAGGGACAGGTGAGCATGCTAAAGAGACAGCAAGCTGGTCACACCCTAGGGCCACCACCCTTCTGTCTTCCAAGTCAGAAACGTGTCCTGACTTTGGGGGAGAGGGTATATGTTAAACGGGCCCACCCTGGGAGCTGTAGTGGTCACTGTGGAGCTGAGCACTGGACTGCACTCCCCGCTGCCCCAGTGCAGGCGGATGGTTTCATCCAAGAGGCAGGGCTCAGAAGGCCAGGCTGAGCCACCGATATGCATGTCTGCACCCCACAACTTCCTGCTCAGTCTGTATCAGGCCCGGGATGAAATCGGCACTTAGACGCTCAGGGGTCCTTCCACCCGTCTGGCTAACACAAACCTGCCAGTATAGCACTGAGTGGAAGGTTCCAGTGCACCCACGGGCCTGGCTGTTAAAATGTCCGGCCTCTCCAGAGGACAGGTTAAGTTTACACTGAGAAAGCCTAGCTCTCTCCAGCTGGCCTCAATTAATGTGAGAAGGATGAGCACAGCACCTGTGGAAATGGCGCAGGAAAACAAGTGTCCCTGGGAACTGCCTCTGCGCCACCCCAAGTGCGCCGGCCCAGCGTCCTCAGACAACCCAGGAGGAGTCCTCCATCTGGCCACTTCCCACCCGTTAGGCCCCGAGGGGATGGCAGGTCGGTGAGACCCGGACCCCACCAGCAAAAGACGGTTCCTTCATTCGTCAGACACTGGCTCCATCTGCACCGCACCTACTGCCAGCCAGGCACTGAGCTTCACATCCACACAAAACACAAAGACCTCTGATACGGTTCGGGTCTGCGTTCCCACCTAAACCTCATGGTGAATTGTAATCATGTTGAGTTGTTTTGGAGGTGGGGCCTGGTGAGAGGTGACTCGATGATGGGGTGGATTTCTCATGAATGGTTTAGCACCATCTCCTTGATACTGTTCTCAAGATAGTGAGTTTTCACGAAGTCTGGTTGTTTAAAAGTGTGCGCCCCACCCCCTGCTTCTGCTCTGGCCATGTGATCTGCCTGCCTCCCCCTTCGCCTTCCACCATGATGGTAAGATTCCTGAGGCCTCCCCAGAGGCTGAGCAGATACCGGTACTACGCTTCCTATACAGCCTGCAGAACCATGAGTCAATTAAACCTCTTTTCTTTATAAATTACCCAGTCTCAAGTATTTAGAGCAATGCAAAAATGGACTAATACAACCTCACAGTTCTGGAGGCTGAAAAGTCTAATGATGGAGTGTCCTTCTCAGTGCACAGTCAAGATGCCGGCAGGTTTGGGGCCTGGTGAGGCTCTTCGCTTCTTCCATGGTGTCTTTTGCACGGTGTGTCCTCCGGAGGGGACATGCTGCATGCTCACGTGGTAGAAGGTGAAAAGCCAAGAGAGAACCCACTCCCAAAGCCCTCTCAGTAAGGCATTAAACCCACCATAAGGGTGCAGCCCTCACGGCTTAATCACCTCTTAAAGGCCCCACCTCCCAATACTATTACACCAGCAATCGAAATTCAACACGGATTCTGGAGGGGAAGGCATTCAAACCCTTGCCCCTTCTCGGAACCCGTGGGACTTGCCTAGCCTGCCACACTCCCTGGGCTCTGACTCCTTCCTCAGCCTGTGTCTCCAGGGCCCACAGTTCCATCAAAGCATGCTGCTCTCCATCTCCACACTCCCAGCCTGGCATTTCTAATATTCTCCCCTTTCACAGCCCCTCAAATCCAAATCCTACAGCAAATGCCAGAGATTCTATTTCAGTCCTCTATTGTCAGGACTGACAGTGTCAGCTGGAGCCCCTGTCGTTTGGGACACCTGTGAAATGGTCCTGAACACCTCAAGTTGGACCCCCTTAATATCAGTTTGGGGGTGTCCCTGATGTCACCCACTGACCCTAATGTGCTTCTCAGCGCCTTCAGTTTCCACATCAACACAACTCCTTATAGGTTAGTACAATCCCTTTGAAAAACTGGCAGTGTTCACAAAACAAATGCCTCCCTATGACCCAGCAATTCTACTCCAAAGAAAACATCCAACAGAAATGAATGCTTATGCTCACCCCAAGGCAAGTACAAGAACGTTCAGAACAGCCCTATTCAGAATAGTCCCAAACTGGAAACGATGCAAACGTCTGTCATCACTGGAATGGATAAATACACTGTGGCATATTCATACCAACACAAGGATGAGTCACCTACAACTTCACTCTCCCACATGGATGAGTAATGCTGTGTGAGGCACCAGCCCAAAAGAGCACATCCTGTTCCCCGAAGCCCTCAGCCGTCAGACCTCTACCCTGTTAGGAAGGACAGTGGCTGAACCTCCCGCTGCATGCAACTGGAGGGGCTGTGAGGAGTGGGGTCTGGAGAAGCTCTTCATTGCAGTCTGGTGTATACAAGTGTGACAGTGCACTGTGGGCACACTTGGCAACCACCCCCTGTGGGCAGCATCTGTGGGTGTGGCAGACCTCCCTGGACCTGGGCCATGGGCCTGTGGAGTCCCACATCCCACGGTCATGGGCCTTCCACCATCTTCCTCCCTACCTTATCCAATGCCTCCTGGCCCTCCCCACACCCAACAGGGCTCTAGGTCCTTCCTTAAGGCCAGTGGTACCAGCGACACCCAGGCCTTCTCCACAAGCTACAAGGAATCTGCCCAGCAGCCAGTCTTCCCAGGAGGAGGCCGGGGGCCACGGGCTCAGGACTTGCCTTGCATTTTTTTTTTTTTTTGGCGTGATCTAGGCTTATTGCGACCTCCACCTCCCGGGTTCAAGCGGTTCTCCTGCCTCAGCTTCCTGAGTAGCTGGAATTACAGGCGCCCACCACCGCACTGAGCTAATTTTTTGTATTTTTAGTAGAGACGGTTTCATCATGTTGGCCAGGCTCGTCTCAAACTCCTGACCTCAGGTGATCCACCCACCTCGGCTTCCCAATGTGCAGGGATTACAGGCATGAGCCACCGCACCCAGCCATTGTGTTTTGTTCCTTATGGTGATGCACATCCCTCTTCCAACCTGTGGCTACTGCTCTTGGGGTCCTGTTGCTGGGGGCCCTGCAGTAGACTCCACACAGGTCCTCCTGCCTCCTGGGCCCTCCTCAGAGCCTCCACAGGCTGCAGACTCCACTCCCCAGATGGAGGTCTGAGCCCAGCACCCTTCCTGCAAACCACTACCTCACAAGAAAGACAAGAATCCTACACCCCCAACCCAGGCCCCTTCCTGGCAGGTCCTCAGGCTGGGCATGGGCAGGGCAAAGACAGATTTGAGGTGGCCAGGGTGAAGGTGAACACTGGGCCAAAACCAGTGGGCATCCTGATATGTGGATTCCGAAGGGACCAGGCGAGCAGGGAGCAGTACTGAGGTCAGCGAGGCCGGAGGGAGACAGAGGAAGCCCGTAGTCAGGGAGCTTGGGAGCTGCCTGCTGGGCAGGGAGGGGCTGTGGACACCAATCGGGCACTCTCAAGCCCTTCGCAGCCTGGCCCTCGCCCTCCTCTGGCCCGTCGGTGTTTCCCTTGGGAGTGGTGTGTGTCCCTAACTGGACTCATCCTGAGGAAGCTGCCTCCTGGAGCAGGTAGGATGCTGGAGCTCCGTGTGGCTGGCCTGGTTCTCTGCGAAGCCGCTCCTGAGAGCCTGCCTAGTGCAGAAGTGCCTTGAGCTGGCTGCTCTGCCTGCCTAAAATGGGGCATTGAGCACAGGAGCCTCTGGATCTGGTCCCCTGCCTGTTTTTGTACGGCTCTCAAGCTAGGAATACCTTTTACATTTTTAAATGATTGAAAAAAAATCCTGGCCGGGCGCGGTGGCTCACGCTTGTAATCCCAGCACTTTGGGAGGCCGAGGCGGGCGGATCACGAGGTCAGGAGATCGAGACCACAGTGAAACCCCGTCTCTACTAAAAATACAAAAAAATTAGCCGGGCGTGGTGGCGGGCGCCTGTAGTCCCAGCTACTCGGAGAGGCTGAGGCAGGAGAATGGCGTGAACCTGGGAGGCAGAGCTTGCAGTGAGCCGAGATTGCGCCACTGCACTCCAGCCTGGGTGACAGAGCGAGACTCCGTCTCAAAAAAAAAAAAAAAAAAAAAAAAGTGAAAAAAAATCCAAGTAATCATGGTGTTAAAATGATATGAAATTTGAATTTCAGTGTCCATAAATCAAGTTGGGACACAGCTTCTCTCATTCATTTACAGTTGTCTAAGTTTCTGTCACCCTTCGACAGCAGAGGTGAGCAGACAAAAGAGACTGTATGGCCTGCAAAGCCTGAAATATTTACTGGCTGCTCTTTACAGAAAGAGGTGGCCGTTCACTACCCTGGAGTGTGGACCTCTGGGCGAGGAACCCGTGTCCGTAGCGCTGCCTTGCACGTCCAGGCTCACAGGTGAGTCCTCAGGAAGGAGTCCCATTGGTTCTCTATGCAGCATGCCAGGCAACAGGGTGCTTGGGAGGGGAGGCAGGCTGGCCTGGGCAGGAGGATTCTTGGAGGCTCCTTTAAAATTCACTGCCTCACTCAGGGTGATGCACATTAAAACTCCACGGAGCCAGGTGTGGTGGCATGCACCTGTAGTTCCAGCTACTCCGAAGCTGAGGTGGGAGAATCACTTGAGCTCAGGAGTTTGAGTCCAGCCTGGGCAACTTAGTGAGACCCTATCTGTTCAAAAAATGACAACAGCATAATAGGACAGCAGTACTCCCCCCAGAACAGTTAATATTAAAATTACAGACAGTACCAAGTGCTAGCATGGATTTGAAGCAACTGGAATTCTCACACACTGCTAATGGCAGAGTAAAATGTTACAGCCATGTTGGTAGGTTTTTTTTTTTGAGACGGAGTTTTGCTCTGTCGCCCAGGCTGGAGTGTAGTGGCACCATCTCAGCTCACTGCAAGCTCCGCCTCCCGAGTTCACGCCATTCTCCTGCCTCAGCCTCCCAAGCAGCTGGGACTACAGGCGCCCGCCACCGCGTCTGGCTAATTTTTTTGTATTTTTAGTAGAGACGGGGTTTCACTGTGTTAGCCAGGCTGGTCTCGATATGCTGACCTCGTGATCCGCCCACCTCAGCCCCCCAAACTGCTGGGATTACAGGCGTGAGCCACCACGCCCAGCCACTGGTAGGTTCTTATAACCGGTTACAACTGGTTGGTAGGTTCTTATAAAGTTAAACATTCACATGCCATATGACCCAGCCATTCTGCCTTTGGATAATCATCCAAAAGAAATAAAAACATATGCCTATAAAAGACTTGCACAAGAATGGTCACAGAAGGCTTATTCATTAAAGCTCCAAAGAGGAAACAGCCCAGGGGACTATCAACAGGCAAATGAAGAAACAAAGTGTGGTATGTTCAAATAATTGATTACTATTCAACAATGAAAAGGAATGAGCTGCATGCATCCACCTGCATGAATCTCACAAACATCATGCTTAGCTGAAGGCCAGACACACAAGAGCAGACACTGGATGATGCCATTTACATAATGTTCCAGAACGGGTGACAGTAATACGTCATGATGGACATCAGACAGGGGCTGCTAGAGTCCAGGGGCAGGGTACTCTCGGAGTTTTCTGGGGTAATAGCAATGTTCTCTATTTTGATGGGGGTGTGAGCCACATGGGTGCATGCATTTGCCGAAATGATTTGAACTGTACACCTAAGATCTGTGTGTCCTATTATGTGGGGAAAAGAAAGAGAGATCAGATTGTTACTGTGTCTGTGTAGAAAGAAGTAGACATAGGAGACTCCATTTTGTTTTGTACTAAGAAAAATTCTTCTGCCTTGAGATGCTGTTAATCTGTAACCTTACCCCCAACCCCGTGCTCTCTGAAACATGTGCTGTGTCAACTCAGGGTTAAATGGATTAAGGGCTGTGCAAGATGTGCTTTGTTAAACAGATGCTTGAAGGCAGCATGCTTGTTAAGAGTCATCTCCACTCCCTAATCTCAAGTACCCAGGGACACAAAACACTGCGGAAGGCCTCAGGGACCTCTGCCTAGGAAAGCCAGGTATTGTCCAAGGTTTCTCCCCACGTGATAGTCTGAAATATGGCCTCATGGGAAGGGAAAGGCCTGACCGTCCCCCAGTCCGACACCCGTAAAGGGTCTGTGCTGAGGAGAATTAGTAAAAGAGGAAGGAATGCCTCTTTGCAGTTGAGACAAGAGGAGGGCGTCTGTCTCCTGCCCATCCCTGGGCAATGGAATGTCTCCATGTAAAACCTGATTGTATGTTCCATCTACTGAGATAGGAGAAAACTGCCTTAGGGCTGGAGGTGGGACATGCGGGCATCAATACTGCTCTTTAAGGCATTGAGATGTTTATGTGTATACATATCTAAAGCACAGCACTTGATTCTTTACCTTGTTTATGATGCAGAGACCTTTGTTCACGTGTTTACCTGCTGACCTCTCCACTATTATCCTATGACCCTGCCACATCCCCCTCTCCGAGAAACACCCAATAATGATCAATAAATACTAAGGGAACTCAGAGGCGGGCGGGATCCTCCATATGCTGAACGCTGGTCCCATGGGCCCCCTTATTTCTTTCTCTATACTTTGTCTCTGTGTCTTTTTCTTTTCCAAGTCTCTCGTTCTACCTAACGAGAAACACCCACAGGTGTGGAGGGGCAACCCACCCCTTCACACTGTGCACTAGTTACCAACATGTCTGTGTCCAGTGAGAGAGAACGCATTCATACTCAAAAAGTTATATGAAGCAAATTTATTACTTACAGACAGGCAGCAAGGGACAAGAGGAACACTCATTGCAAGCTGGTCGCCCGAGGCTTAGGAAATCTGCTCAGGGCAAATGGAGTCTCAATTGGGCATGCCCCACTTGCGCCACAGATGAGGGATGCCAGAGAGCAGCCTGCCCTGGGTTTAACATCCCAAGGTAATGTGATTTGCTGGGCAGTGCTGAAGGACATCCTATTTTCGGCAGGACACTGGAACTGACCTTGGGCTGTTCGGCCAGTTCTCTCTTATCTCAAGATGCTGCAACCCTAGTACATTCTGCAGTTACTCCTGAGAACCGCATGGTAAAAAGGGGACTGGGTCTATCCAAGGCCACCCAAACTGCCCTACAGTTGCCCCGGGGATGTTAAATTTCCCTGAATTCCAAGCTGTGCCTGCTCCCAAGGCTTCCGGAGAAAGTCGTAAGATAAGCCCTAAAGAGGACAGCAACGAGATACTTGAGGTGGCAGCATTCAGGGGAACTCTCCACAACAATCAGAGAGCTGACAGCAGAGGCAGGCAAGGGACATTAGCACCAACAGTGTATGCTACAGGCACCTACCACCATGTTCTAGACAGAGTGCCAGACATGCAGCAGTGAGCAGGACAGACCAACTTATTTGTTCTCATGGAGCTTCATTTCATAGTGGAACAAAGAATTTACCAATAAACAAGTCAGCAAACAAGTAATGACGGGTGTTGTGTCTTTGCAAAAATTATGACAATAAGAAAAATATGACATAGGAAAATTGCGACAGTGAAAGAAAGTTGACCTAACCAACTCCATCTTCTAACCTCCAATCTGCCTTTGTGCATTCCTGGGCATAGGCCAAACAAATTTGTGGAGAAACTTAGTTTATAATTTCACTTTAAACCAAATATAACAGCCCCTCCCTGAAACAAACCTCTTTCTTGCTTGGGGACCAGACCACCTTTGTGAAACTAACAAATTAGCCACAAGATTAAAAATTATGGGCCGGGCACGGTGGCTTACACCTGTAATCCCAGCACTTTGGGAGGCCAGGGTGGGCGGATCACCTGAGGTCAGGAGTTCGAGACCAGCCTGGCCGACATGGTGAAACCCTGTCTCTACTAAAAATATAAAAATTAGCTGGGCGTGGTGGCAGGCGCCTGTAATCCCAGCTACTCAGGAGGCTGAGGCAGGATAATCACCTGAACCCGGGAGGCAGAGGTTGCAGTGAGCCGAGATTGCACCATTGCACTCCAGCCTGGGGGACAAGAGCGAGACTTTGTCTCAAAAAAAAAAAAAAAAAAAAAAAATTATGACTTAGGAGTCATGCAGCCCGAAGCCACAAGATTCCTAACCTCCCCAATTGCTCCAATAGATAATATTACTATTATAAAACATAAGATTGGTGTTCAAGGTATTTTTCAGACCCTGCATTGTGATGGACTAGCCACCCAGACGGGTAAACTGGCTTATCTGGTCTTGTGACCCCCAACCCAGGAACTGACCCAGAGCAAGAGGAAAACTTCATCTCTTCAGGATTTCATCCCTAACCCAACCAATCAGCACTCACCATTCCCTAGCCCCCTGACTGCTAAACCATCTTTTAAAAACCCTAGCCTCCAGACTGGCACAATCCCAGCACTTTGGGAGGCCAAGGAGGGCAAATCATTTGAGAGCAGGAGTTTGAGACCAGCCTGGCCAACACGGTGAAACCCTGTCTCTACTAAAAATACAAATAATTAGCTGGGCATAGTGGCGTGCGCTTGTAATCCCAGCTACTTGTAAGGCTGAGGCACGAGAATCGCTTGAACAGGAGGTGGAGGTTGCAGTGAGCCTAGACTGCACCACTCCACTCCAGCCTGGGCAACAAAGCAAGACACTGTCTCAAAAACAAAACCCCCCCAAAAATTTCTTAGACTCCGAACTTGAGGAGAGGCTGATTTGAGGAGTAATAAGCCTCTGCTCTTCTGTTTAGCCAGCTCTATGTGTATTGAACTCTCCATTGCAACTCCCATCTTGAAAAATTGGCCCTATCTGGGCGACAGGCAAGAAGAAGCCATTGGGTGGTTACAGTGTGATGAGTGCTATGAGGGAAATAACATAAAGGGTGATAGAGAATAACTAGAGGAGGCTGGCCAGGCGCAGTGGCTCACGCCTGTAATCCCAGCACTTTGGGAGGCCAAGGCGGGTGGATCACGAGGTCAGGAGATCGAGACCATCCTGGCTAACACGGTGAAACCCCATCTCTACTAAAAATACAAAAAATTAGCCAGGCATGGTGGTAGGCGCCTGTAGTCCCAGCTACTCAGGAGGCTGAGGCAGGAGAATGGCTTGAACCCAGGAGGCGGAGCTTGCAGTGAGCCAAGACTGCGCCACTGCACTCCAGCCTGGGTGACAGAGCGAGACTCCGTCTCAAAAAAAAAAAAAAAAAAGAATAACTAGAGGAGGCCATTCTAGATAAAATGGTCTGAGGAGGTGACATTTGAGCTGAGTATTAAACATTGAGAAAGAATCTGGTGCAAGACCTTTCCAAGCATTGTATAATACACACAAAAGCCCATGCCAGCAAAAAGATTTTACTTTCACAAATTCTAGAAACTCTAAGAGTAAAAAATGGTGAAAAGAAAGGAAGTGATAACACATTTTGCCGAGTGCAGCGGGCAGAAACACGGCCATCACCACTTCACGACAGGATCTCAAAATACTAAGAAGTGTAAATTAAAACCCTGAGATATAGTTTTGTCATTATTGGATTGGGAAAGATCCAAAAGTTTGGAAAGACCCCACTGGTGAAAATGTGTGGAAACCCACAGTCTTACACATTATTTGCCAGAGTGTAAATTAGTACAGTGTCTAAGGGGGGTAATTTAGCCATGTTTGGCTAATACATTATTTTAAAGGACATATCCCACCATAGCCAATTCCACTTCTAAGAATATTTCTGACAGATAAACCCACATGCATGCACAAAGACAGCCCACGGGATCCAGTCACATTATTCCTAACCGCAAGCAACTGGGAAAAACTTCAAGGTCCATCAGTGAGGGCCCGCATAGGCTAACCTCTGTGATAACCAAATCTCAGTGGCAGTGTCCAACCAGGTGCTTGTGGGTGACCTTCCAACAGGCACCGCATTGCCCAGCTGCCAGGCCTGGTCTATGTACTGTCCCCGCATCCCATACAGCTAGCACTCATTCACCCTCAAAAGCGTCCCATCCTGAAAATAAACTCTTGCCCACTTGGTGCTTCAGGAACCTGGGCTTCTTCCACCAATAGCTCTCCCAGATGCCCCAGTGCGCAGGTGGGGCCGTCCTCTAGGGCCAGGCCTGGCTGGGGCCCACCCACACCTCCTTGGCCAGACGCCATGGGCTGGGAAGGGGCTCTGGCCCTTGCAGGAATGAGGGCGCCTAGCATAGGTGTGCACGTGGGCAGCT
This sequence comes from Hylobates moloch, assembly GCF_009828535.3. Classification (NCBI taxonomy): domain Eukaryota; kingdom Metazoa; phylum Chordata; class Mammalia; order Primates; family Hylobatidae; genus Hylobates; species Hylobates moloch. The sequence continues at coordinate 36,105,840 of NW_026652296.1, forward strand.
CCCACCGTGGGGTCCCTAAGTAAGCTGGGGCCTGCGAGCCAGGACAGTCAGGAGTTGCAACCTTGGTGATTTCTAGGAAGACATTAGAAAATAGGGTCAAGGGCCGGGTGTGGTGGCTCATGCCTGTAGACCTAGCACTTTGGGAGGCCGAGGCAGGCGGATCACCTTAGGTCAGGAGTTCGAGACCAGCCTGGCCAACAGCGTGAAACCTTGTCTCTACTAAAGGTACAAAAATTAGCCAGGCGTGGTGGCGCACGCCAGTAATCCCAGCTACTCGGGAAGCTGAGGCAACAGAATCGCTTGAACCCGGGAGGCGGAGGTTGCAGTGAGCAGAGATCATGCCACTGCACTCCAGCCTGGGTGAGACCCTGTTAAAAAAAAAAAAAAAAAAAAAAAAAAATGGGGTCAAGAAATGGGGGGGAGGGCGGATTTCATGAACCTGCCTGCTATGATGTGGCTGCATTTCCATCATGTATTGTCCTAAAAAAAGAAAAAGAAAAAAATAAAATGTTGACGTGGAAGGATGGGGGAAATTGCACAGGCCGGTCCAGGCTGTGAGGCTGCCCCCTGCCAGGGACGACGAGGACCAGCTCCGCCGTGCCGTGAGGAAACTGGCCAAGGGAACCCCTTGAATCTGGCGAGGGCCCGCCCTGAGACGCTCGGGGAACCAGACTACCGAGCCCCGCCTCTGGACCGACGCCAGCCCGACCGCGGACTGGAGAAAACCGCAAGGCCACCCACGGAAAAAGAAGCCGGCCGCCGCGCCTGCGCAGCTAGGCGCCCATACCCCGTCCGCGCCTGCGCAACTGGGTCCCCGCGACCCCCCCCACCTCCTCTCCCGCCTGCGCCTGCGCGGCTGGGTGCGCCCGCCCCGCCCAGCCTGTGACGCCACGTGCATGTGGGCGGAGCCCAAGCGCTAGGGAATCTTGGGGTCGTATCCCGAGGGTGGAGGCCGGGGTGGCGCCGGCCGGGGCGGGGGAGCCCAAAAGACCGGCAGCCGCCTGCTCCCCGGAAAAGGGCACTCGTCTCCGTGGGTGTGGCGGAGCGCGCGGTGCACGGTAAGCGGCGGGCCGGGGCGCTGGCGGGGGCGGCCGGGGATCACCGACTGCAGGCGGGCCTCCCCACGCGGGCGCGCTGCGCTCCAGAGGACGGCCTCGGGGTCACTCGCACCCCGGGTCCCACCTCCTGCTGCCTTCCTGTCCAGGCTCCATTAGGGCTCCCTGAACGTCTGGGCTCCGCTGACCGGTGGGGGAAAAGTCCAGTGTTTTGGGCCACTGGGCGGGCCAAATAGCAGGGCCCTCTAGCCCCAGGAGGCCCCAGCCCTGCTGCGTTCATTCATTCAGCCCGCTTTTGCGGACCCGCCCCCAGTCTGCGTCAGGGACAGGCCCCTCCGCTCCTGGATGAGCCCGGAGGGGAAGCTTCGCGTAGCAGTTTCTGGGAAACAGGTAGGATCAGGCCGCTCGGACAGGACTGAGGGTGTAAGGACGATTCACCCTGGCATTGGGGTGGTGTCCCGAGGAGCTCATAGGTGCTCAGGGTGGTTCTGCCCGAGCTGACCTGTGAGCCGCGGATGCCCTGGACCGAGGGAGGGAGAGCCCCCGAGGTGGACAGACTAGACTCCTTCAGTGGAAAACATTCAACAGCCAGGAGAGCGTGGAAGAGGAAGGAGAGATGGGAGGGCCCAGGGGAGCGTGGAAGGGAGGATGTTTTTATTATAAGTGCACCTGTAAGTGCAAAGGAACCAGCCACCGGGAAGTGCCTGGGCAGCTCTGGGTGTCCCTCCAGGCACCTGTATTCCAGCCTTACCTGCACGAAGCCACACATCGCACCTCACACAGGATACGGGGAAGTCAGCCATAGCCTGCAGGCGGGGAATCTGAAACCTCAGGCAGGAGTTCCTCGGGAGAGGTGGATTACAAGGACTCTTCCTCCTACCCGCTGTGCAAGAGCCATGGGCGGCGGGTAGTCATTTTTGAAGGACCTGGCAAGCACGGTACAAATCTCAAAATTGCTTTTTGTCCCCCTCCCCTTGCCTTGGAGAGAGTGGCTGGCTAGTGTGTGTGTCATCTGCCTCCTGAAGGTTCCGGTAAAGGACCAGGGAGATGGGCAGCCCTTTGTGTCAGGAGATCTGGAAGCGCCTCCCCTCCCACCGCTTCCTGTGTAAAGGAAACAGCAGGTGGTGTTGACTGGCGGTTCACGCACCGGTTTTTGCCAAGGAGAGAAAAACCTATTGAAACCCACCAGGAGGATGAATGGAAGTTTCTAATGTGCTTTATTTTTTGATACAGCGTGCATGGCAGGCATTTGCATTCATGACCCTTCCGTGTACTTGAACTGAAAACCTGAAGAAACTGGCCAACAGATCAGGCAGCCATCAATCCACATCAGATGGCGCCTGTATTTACAAGAGGTGGCCTGCCATCCCCATCTCCTAGAAAGCCAACCAGGGGACAGGGCAGCTCCTACCACCAACAAACTGCTCTACCCTCAGATCCTCCTCTCTGACTCCTGCCTCCACCTGCTGGAGGGTGGCCTCGGCAGGAGCCACACCTATCTGTTTGCCTGTGTGCACCCTACTTCCTACCCCCCGCCTCCCCTCAGTCCCCACCCGCTACCTTCCTTACAGCCTCATCCCACCCTCTCTCTCCTTTAAAGAACAGACTGAGATGACATCGTTTTCCTCAATGAGTCTGTCAGGGAGAACCTCATCAACACATTCACGCTGTAGTGTTAGTGGTTCCCACAGAAACCCCATTGCCTCTCCTGCAGGTGTCTCAGCCATGGGCAAACACCTTAACCTAGTGGAATGAAATTAGTGTTTAGATCTGGGCCACAGGTACATGGAGATGACCTGTTCCTTGGGGAGAGGGGATGGTGAACATGATTATAAGAACTCTTCTTCCCACCCTTGTGCAAGAGCAAGGCTGTTCCTGGTTCTGTGCTCTCTCAGTACTGTGTTCTAGTTGGACTCTTGCTTTTGTCTTCCTGAACTTGGTGTGTAACTTCAGTAATTATGTCTATGTAAGGTATGTCTATGTATGTGAGTGTTTTTTGGATCTCTAAAGTCATCTTGTACTTACAGGGAAGGTGAAGTGATAAAGCACGTTCAATTTGGGGACTGAAGCCAGGGACTCTTGTGTGCTCCACCACACACTGACTGCAATCTCAGACAGGTCCATTTACACATATTCCCAGGGCCTTGGTGCTGTCTTAGGGAAACCCAGGGCTGTGAGGCACGCTTTGTGGGGCGCTGGACACAAGGCATGGCACCTAAAGGGTTTTTTTAAACGGGTAGACAATAAATAACGAGCAACTTTGCCTCTAGATTTAATGTACCACTTGTGAATCTGATCATGTAGAGTATGGTTCTTAGACTAACATAGGACATGATAGGACTTGATTATGGGCCAGGTGCGGTGTCTCACACCTGTAATTTCAGCACTTTGGGAGGCCAAGGTGGGCAGATCATTTGAGGTCAGGAGTTCAAGACCAGTCTGGCCAACATGGTGAAACACCATCTGTACTAAAAATACAAAAATTAGCCTGGCGTGGTGGTGCATGCGTGTAATCTCAGGTACTTGGGAGGCTGAGGCAGGAGAATTGCTTAACCTGGGAGGCAGAGGTTGCAGTAAGCCGAGATTGTGCTACTTCACCCCAGCCTAGGTGATAGGTGAGAGAGTGAGACTCTGTCTCAAAAAAAAAAAAAAAGCCTTGATTACATAAAGAGGATTTTATTAAACGTATTCACAGTTGTAGGGTGTTACTATTGCTTTTTGTCCTCACTATTCATCCCTGGACTGTTGCAGAACTTTCTCTATAAATACTGTAATTTAATTAAACATTTGATGATTACTTAGAAACCTGAAACTTTGGGTTATAGTCTCCTAAGGAAGGGAGGCTGTTGTGGTATGAGAGGTGCTACCTTGGAATGGACATTCCTAGTACCGCGTCTCTTCTCCCAGTCCCAGCTAATGTTGCCTTAATGTGCATCATTCCCAGCCCCAAGCCTGTCACCTCTCATAGGGTCCGTCCTATTTCTGGACCAGCCCCAAACCTGTCACCTCTCATAGGGCCTGTCCTGTTTCCCACTGATGTCCCACTGGCATATCAAATTCAGCATGTCGAAAACTTGATCACTGCTGCCTCCTGCCGAACGGCCCCTTCCCAGATGACCTGTTTCAGTTCATGGCCATCACCCAGTCCTGTGGCATCTGTGATGCCTGCATCTTCCTCCTAATGCCCGTTCTCCCCCTCAGTACACTGCCAAGCCATCAGCGGACCCCCTTCAACAGATGCTGGCTGAGCAGCTGCTGGGATCTGGTTTTGTGTTGGGTGTTGGAGGTTCTGGGATGGAGCCTGGTCCCTACTCCTGGGGTAGGGACCATCTAACCAGAGCCAGAGGGGCCTAGAATAACTGCACATGTCATGTGCTATGGAAATGGCAGAGCAGCCAGCAGCCCAAGGGAGGAGCTCCGCCAGCACATTTCAGCAGGAAGAATCTTAGTAAGGCATGATCTGTCTCCTTCGTTGAGAGAGTAGGGCGTGAGTGTGATCAGAACTGTAAAACGTTTTGTATTTGACACAGTGGGTGGGCCCTGCCCTCTTTATCCCCATCCCTCACCCCACAGAGTGCCTTAAGTCCAATACCCACAGAACTTATTTCTGTTACCTGCCTGGCCTAGCCATTGAAGGATTTTAAAAGTTGCCATAAAGTACACATAACACAAAAATTATCAACGTAACCCCTTTTAAATGTACAGTTCTGTGGCATTAAGTGCATTCACAACCACCATCACCATCCGTCACCAGAACTTTTTCATGTTCCCTGACTGAAAGTCATTACCCAATAAGTCCTCCTCACCCCCTGCCCTCAGCACCTGCCCTTCTACTCTCTTGTCTGTATGATTTGACAGCTTTATAACTCGTGTAAGTGGAATCCTACAATATTTGTCTTTTTGTGACTGGCTTATTTTACTTAGTGAAATGCCTTTAAGGCTCGTCCATGTCAGAATTTACTTCCGTTTTAAAACTGAATAATATTTTCATTCAAAATTCAGTTCAGCTCTAAATTGAGTTTTGTGTATCCATCTGTCGATGGATGTTTGGATTATTTCTCTGGCCTCTTGTGAATAATGCTTCAGTGAATGTGAGTGTGTAAATATCTCTTTAAGATCCTGATTTCAACTCTTTTGGAAGTGAGATTGCTGAACCATATGGTAGTTCCGGCTTTGATTTTTGGAGGAAGCTCCATGCTGTTTTCCAAGGCAGCTGCACCATCTGACTTTCCCACCAACAGCGCATAAGGGTTCCAGTTTCTCCACATCCTCACTAATACTTGTTATTTTCTGTTTGTTTGATAGTGGCTGTCCTAATGTATGATGTGATAGCTCATTGCAATGTTGCATTTTACTAATGATTCATGATGTTGAGCCTCTTTTTGTATGCTTTTCATCTGTTATTTTTTAATCAGATTGCTATTTTTGTGGTTGACTTTTAAGAGTTCTTTATATATTCTAATTATTAACCCCTTTCAGAGCGGATATACTATTTACCTATTTTCTCCTGTTCTGTAGGTTGTGTTTTCATTTTGTTGATTGTTTCTTTTGCTGGGTAGAAGCCATTTAGTTAATGTAATTCCACTTGTTTGTTTTTGCTTTTATTGCCCGTGCTTTTGCTGTCGTATCTAAGAAATCATTGCCAAATTCTTTATTATTTATCTTGGTGGATTTTGTGTTCAAGAATTTGTCCATTTCATCTAGGTTATCCAGTTTGTAGGCATACAGTTGTTCATAGTACTCTCTTATAATCATTTTTATTCTGTAAAATAGGTAGTAATGTCCCCTCTTTTGTTCCAGATTACAGCTACTTGAGTCTTCTTTCTTTATTCCTTAGTCAGTCTAGCTAAAGGTTTGAGAGTTATGTTGATTTTTGAAGAATCAAATTTTAGTTTCATTTATTTTCTCTATTTTTCTATTGTCTATCCTCCTGTAATCTTTATTATTTTCCTCCTCCGTTTTTACTTTTTTTCTCCTCCTTTTTTCCTCCTCCTTTTTCTAGCTTTATGTTTAGTTTGTTCTTTTACTAGTTACTTAAGGTGTACAGTTAGGTTGTTTGTTTGAGCCCTTTCTTCTCTTCTAAAGCAAGTGTTTACAGCTGTACATTTCCCTATTGGCACTGTTTTTGCTGCATCCCATAAGTTTTGGAAGGTTGTGTTTTTGTTTTCACTTATCTCAAGGTATTTTCTAATTTTCGTTATGACTTCTTCTTTGACTCTTCAGTTGTTTAAGATTGGGCTGTGCTGAATTTCCACATAATTGTGAATTATCCAGTTTTCCTTCTGCTATTGATTTCTGGTGTCACCCCATTGTGACTGGAAAAGATGCTTTGTATGGTTTGGATTGTTTAAAATGCATTAAGACCTGTTTTGTAGCCCACCATCTGGCGTTGCATGTAGGGCGTTCCGTTACACTCTTGCTCTGTAGTGTCGTTTGAGTCCTCTGTTTCTTTACTGATCTTCTGTCTCATTTTTCTGTCCATTATTCAAAGTGGGACATTTCAGTCTCCTAGTATAATAATATTACTATTATTGATAGTTGTCTATTTCTCTTCAATTTTATCAGTGTCTGGTTCATATATTTAGGGGTTTTGATGTTTACTGCATATATTTTTATAATTGTTTTATATTCCTGGTGAATTGACTATTTTATCATGATATAATGTACTTCTTTGTCTCTTGTGATAGTTTTTGACTTAAAGTCTCTTTTGTCTGATATTGGTACAGCAACCCCTGCTCTCCTTTGGTCACTCCTTGCGTTGACTCTTTTCCATTCTTTTACTTTCAGCCCATATGTGTTCTTAGATCAAAAGCAAGTTTCTTGTAGATAGAATATACAGCTGACCTTTGAACAACATGGGTTAGGGATACCAACCCCTCACCTGCAGTTGAAAATCCAAGTGTAACTTCAGTCTAGAATGCAGTGGTGCAATCATGGCTTACTGCAGCCTTGAACTCCAAGGCTCAAGTGATCCTCCCACCTCAGCCTCCCCAGGGAACCTGGGGCTACAGGTGCACACCACCATGTCCAGCTAATTTTTAATGTTTTGTAGAGACAGTGTCTCCCTATGCTACCCAGGCTGGTCTCAAACTCCTGGGCTCAAGAAATCCTCTCGCCTCCGCCTCCCCAACTAGTAGCCTACTGTTGAAGAAGCCTTACTGATAACATAAATAGTTGATTAACACACAGTTTGTATGTTATATGAATTATAATCTGTATTATTACTATAAGGTAAGCTAGTGAACAGAAAATGTTATTATAATAAGAAATCATAAGAAAGAGAAAATGTATTTGCTATTTATTAAGTGGAAGTGGATTATCATAAAGGTCTTCATCTTCATTGTCTTCATGTCGAGTAAGCTAAGGAGGAGGTGAAAGAGGAAAGGTTGATCTTGCTGTCTCAGAGGTGGCAGGAGTGGAAGAAAATCTGGATATAAGTAGACCTGTGCAGTTCAAACCCATGTTGTTTGAGGGTCAGCTGTAGTCAGGTCTTGTTTTTTAATCTATTCTGTCAATCTGTGTCTCTTGATTAAGGAGTTAATCCATTTATATTTGAAGTAATTACTCATAGGGAAGGACTTATTTTTGCTATTTTGTTATTTGTATATATTTTATAGCTTTTTTATCCTTCATTACTACCTTCTTTTGTATTTAGTTGATTATTTGTAAGTTCCATTTTTGATTCCCTTCTCAGTTCCTTTTGTGTATATGCTACAGACATTTCCATTGTGGTTACAACCATAGGGATTACATACATAACAGCCTGAAGTTATAGCAATCTATTTTAAATTGATATCAACTTAATTTCAGTCAGACACAGTAACCTCTCCTTTACAATTCCATCTACCCCCACTTTGTTATTGATGTCACAGATTACATCTATATATATTGGGTATGTACCCATTAACATAAACCTGTAATTATTTTTATGCATATATCTTTTAAATCCTGAAAAAAATATTAAGTAGTGTTGCAGACCAATTGTACACTAATACTAGTTTCTATATTTGTCACTCCATTTGCCTTTGCTGGAGATGTTTGTATTTTCTTACAGCTTTTAGCTGCTGTCTAGTGCCCTTTTGTTTTAACTTCCAGGACTCCCTTTAGCAGTCTGGTAGGGCAGATCTAGTGGCAATGAACACCCACATCTTTCATTAATCTGGAAGTGTCTTAATTTCTCCCTCATTTGTGAAGGACGGTTTTGCTGAATATAGAATTCTCTGTTGACGGATTTTTTTTTTTTTTTCTTTTAGCAGTTTGGAGGTATCATCCCACTGCCTCTGGCCTCTGAGGTTTCTGCTAAGACATTGGCTAACAGTGTTATTGAGGATTCTTTGTACATCATGAGCCATTCTTTTGCTGCTTTCAATATTCTGCCTTTGTCTTTACACAGTTTGATTATATTGTGTCTTCATGTTGGTCTCTTTGGGTTTATCTTCTGTGGGGTTTACTGAGCTTCTTGGATGTTTATATTCATGTCTTTAGTCAAATTTGGGAAGTTTTTAGCTATTCTTTCTTCACGTAATTTCTCTGCCCCATTCCCTCTTCTCTTTCTTAGACTTCCATAATGTGCATGGTGCATGTGAGGGAGGCCCCTAAGTCCCTGAGGCTCTCCTCACTTTCCTCATTCTTTTTGCTCCTCTGACTTCATATTTTCAAATATCTTATGTTCAAGTTTGCTGCTATTACTCTACCGACTCAAATCCCCTGGTCAGAGTTTTCAGTTCAGTTTTATATTTCTCAGCTCCATAATTTCTATTTGATTCCTTTTTATAATTTCTCATTTTGTTGTCATATGTTGTTTTCTTGATTTCTTTTCATTCTTTATCTGTTTTCCTTCAGCTCTTTTAGCATATTTAAGATAGTCATTTTTAAGTTTTGGTGAAGTACATCCAGTGCCTGCATTTCTTCAGGGATGGGTTCTGCCACTTAATTTTCTTCCTCTGAATGAGCTGTGTTTTCCTGTTTCTTTGTATGCCTTGTGATTTTTTTTGCTGAACATTGGGCATTTGAAAAACAGCTCCTTGTCCCAGTCTTTGAAGACTAACTCTGTATTGGGAATGGCCCCCACCAAATAGCAGGATCTGTCTAAGCCTGGGGATCAGCTCTGGATGAAGGCCGAAGTCTCCTAGTTTCTTCTGAGGATGCATCTTCCCTGGGCCTGTGTATGTGTTTTTTTCAATTTCCCCATATTCATGGCTGTTTTAAAATCCCTTACTTTCATTATGAATACTTTCAAGCTTCCCTTTGGAATATACCAAGAAATGCATTTGGAGTTACCTTTGTTTTTCTATCATTGTAAATTTAGATTCTGGAATTGGGGTTTGGTGGTGTGATGTGTTGCTCACATGTGGCCAGAACTCCTGTTCCTAAAAGGACTTTGAGATCAAGGAACACGTATTTAATCTCCCCTTTATGCCTTGGTTTTAGTTCCTCTTTCCAAGTTCAATAACCAATTTTTCATTGCTGTTTTGTTTAAGTTGGTGCTCTGAAGCTTAATCTCAGTACCCTTAACTCTGAATTGTCGAATTTTGATAAAATGTGTGCCCTTTTTTTTTTTGGTAAGAGAAAGCAAGTCTTAATGTCTGCCGGAACACAATTTATTTGCCTTGTTGGCGCGATTAAACGTTTACAAAGCTTTAAATAAATAAATATATATATATATATCTTACTTTCCCAAAGTCTCCCCCAGTCCCTCCTTGGGCCTCAGATGTTCTACTGTATTTCTCACCTGTCATTCTTGCCCCAGGTATGCATGAGGCTATAGTCATCCTATAGCTTTGCCTAGCAGTGCCCAAAACCATTTCTCTGACTTCCTATCTGGGCTCTGAGCTCAGAGTCAGGTGAAACAGAGATCTGTTCCTCAGGCAGCCCAGGACAGCTTAGGATGTTGCAGAAAGGTCCGCTCCACTCCGGTTCAAGGGAAGGAATTGGGAACCAGGCTGCTGCTTTCATCAGGTGGCGCCGTGCTGGGGAGGCCTGGGGCAGGGGTGAGTGAAACACCCCAGAGTTCCTGACATCCTGAATGTGGCTGCTTCTGGGCTGGGCATTCTCTTGGTTGCTGTAGATCGTTGCCTGTTTTGCAGAGCTCCTAATGCAATATCTTAACCAGTCTCTAGTTGTTTTTAGTGTTTCTCAGTGGGGGAACGAGGGCCTTTGAGCTTCCTCTTTTGCCATCTTGCTGTGTCCTCTCCCTGTTTATGGATTTTCTACAGGACTCTGTTGTGTGTCTGTGACGTTATAGAAGGTGCGGGGGTGGAGGAGCAGCCTCTTCCATTCTAGAGAAGGGCTTGGATGCCATGCTGGGCAGCAGCAGCACAAGACAAGCTGAGCCCCTGCCCTGGAGGCTCATGGCCTAGCGGGGAGACACAGACCTACAGCAATCAGGTCTATGAATACTGGTTTCATCACTGCTGGTGGTGGGTAAAGGGAGCTCAGAGAGTGCGTGATGGGGCATGTGGAGGTTGGGGGCATCCGGGAAGGGGGTGGCAGTGACATTTCAGTGGAGGTTTCAGAATGAAGACATGGTGCCAGGGTGGTGGGACAAGTATTCTGGGAATGCGTATCAGTCTGTGCCAGAGGCCTGAGGCAGGGAGAGGCTGAGTTCTAGGGGCAGAAGAAGGCACTGTTCTCAGAGCACTGTGGGCAAGGACAAAAGAGGAGTGCGATGAAGCCGCAGGGGCCGGCAGGGACAGGGGCCAGCAGGGACAGGGGCAGGTCCAGGCAGAGGCTGCAACATGATCCTGAGAGCTGTGGGAAGCTCCCGAGTGTGGTGGGACCCAGGCCCAGAATAGGGCTGGGGAGGGGCTGCACCTTGGCACCTGCCAGGAGAGCCTTTTTGCAGCCCTGCCCATGGCAGATGCTCGGGGAAGGGTGGTTTTTCCTGTCTCCTGCCCCAGTGTGGGTGGCCAGGCCACTGGTGAGGCCTCTACCCTTGGCACGGGGCACTGTGGCAGTGCTTGTCTTACCTCTCTGGGCCTGAGGATATCCAGCTGTGGCCACAGGCAGGACCTCAGGAAGGAGGGGCCAGGAATGGCCTGCTTCCCGTGCTTTGCCCCGCAGGCCCTGTCCTTCCATTCTGCTGTGCCCAAACAGCCTCAGGTAGCGCAGGTCGCCGTGGGTTTGCCCCTTTGACTGCTACCGCCCCCTCCTCAGCAGTGTAGCCATGCTGTCCTTGGTTCCACAGAGATGTCACCTCCTGCTGCCCTTCTGTAAAGCCTGCGTGTGGCACGTGCTTTCTCTGCAGCCTGTTCGAAGCACATTGAATCCCCAGTCACGAGGGGCTCTCCAGTGAGCAGCCCTACCTTACAGATGAAACTGGCCCCCTTGAGGGGCATGTTGCCCACTGTCACACGTGGCTGCGGGCAGAGCCGATGCCACTTCCAGCTCGGCACCCTCCTGACCCCTGCTCCCCTAGGAGTGGCCACCACTCACCAGGACCGACTGAGGGAGTGAGGGAGGGACGGGCTGATGGACGTTCCCCAAGGTTGGGGGCCCTAGAGTCGGCCCGCGCTTCTTGTCCTTTGAAGCCTCAGGTTCCCACATGCTGCCTCGCACTGGAGCAGCCAATGAAACTTGAACAAATGCTTTCATTTTGGGTATATCAAACCGAAAATAATGGCACCCAGTGAATTTATTTTGCTACTCTAGTAGAATTTTTGTAGGCTCCTTCCTTCCTTCCTTCCTTCCTTCCTTCCTTCCTTCCTTCCTTCCTTCCTTCCCTCCCTCCCTCCCTCCTTCCTTCCTTCTTTCTTTCTTTCCTTTCTTTCCTTTCTCTCTTTCTCTTTCTCTCTTTCTCTCCTTCCTTCCTTCCCTCCCTCCCTCCCTCTGTGGCCCAGGCTGGAGTAAACTCGGCTCGCTGCAGACTCCCTGCGTCCGGCTCCCGTGATTCTCCTGCCCTGGCCTGCGGGCTGCCTGGGATTGCCGCCGCGCCACCAGCCCTCCCTGGTTTTTCCTCCTTTGGCTGGAGGCGCAGTTTCGCCATGTCGGCCAGGCTGGTCTCCAGCTCCTGACCTCCAGTGCTCTGCTCGCTTCAGCCTCCCGAGGTGCTGGGACTGCAGACGGAGGCTCGCTCATTCGGTGCTCGGTGTTGCCTGGGCTGGAGTGCGGTGGCGTGGTCTTGGCTTGCTGCAGCCTCCGCCTCCCAGCCGCCTGCCTTGGCCTCCCAGGGTGCTGGGATTGCAGCCTCTGCCCAGCCGCTGCCCCGTCTGGGAGGTGGGGAGCGTCTCTGCCTGGCCGCCCATCGTCTGGGTTATGAGGAGCTCCTCTGACCGGCCGCCCCGTCTGGGAGGTGAGGAGCGCCTCTGCGCGGCCGCCCCGTCTGGGAAGTGAGGAGCGCCTCTGCGCGGCCGCCCCGTCTGGGAAGTGAGGAGCACCTCTGCCCGGCCACCCATCATCTGGGATGTGAGGGGCACCTCTGCCTGGCCACCCATCATCTGGGATGTGAGGAGCACCTCTGCCCGGCCGCCCCATCTGGGAGGTCTACCACAGAGGCCAGAAGCAATGTGGGGGCTGGATGTGGTGGCTCACGCCTGTAGTCCCAGTACTCTGGGAGGCTGAGGCGGGTTGATCACTTGAGACTAGGAGCTCCAGACCAGCCTGGCCAACATGGCGAAACATGAAAAATACAACTGTCAAACCAACCAACGAACCAAGCAACAACAAAACAGGTCTACCCTGGAGTCATACTCTAATTTTTTCTATTTTCCTCCCTTTCTGATCCTTTATCCCACTTCCTTTTTCTTCCTCTTCCTTCTCCTTCTTCTTTGTCAAATAGAGGATTGAGTTATTATCATTGAAAAAAAAAAAAAAAAAAAAAAAAAAAAAAAAAAAAAAGAATTTTTGTAGGCTTTGGAAGTACACAGACATTATTTTCTCCTTGGCAGGAATGGGCTGTGTGAATGAAAAAAGGTATCCGTTATGAAACTTCCAGCAAAACGAGCTACATTTTTCAGGTTTGTCTGGGGCTCTTAGTAGTTGCCCAAGGGACGGAGTTTAAACCTTTCGAAAAGTAAATTGCGGCCGAGCGCAGTGGCTCACGCCTGTAATCCCAGCACTTTGGGAGGCCGAGGTGGGCGGATCACCTGAGGTTGGGAGTTCGAGACCAGCCTGACTAACATGGAGAAACCTCATCTCTACTAAAAATACAAAATTAGCCAGGCGTGGTGGTGTGTGCCTGTAATCCCAGCTTCTCGGGGGGCTGAGGCAGGAGAATCGCTTGAACCCGGGAGGCGGAGGTTGCGGTGAGCCAAGATTGTGCCACTGCACTCCAGCCTGGGCAACAAGAGCAAAACTCCGTCTCAAAAAAAAAAAAGTAAATTGCCTGAATAGAAGTGTAACTGAGGATTGAAAGACTGAATCAGATACGCGCTTCTGTTCCCATGAACAGTTTGGGAACACCATTTACATGTGGCTTTTTTTACATAAATCGCCATGTGTCCCAAGCTGGTGGGACCCTCCCTTAGAGGAGCCAGCCACTGTGGTCTGTGCACCAGGTCAGCACCTGCAATGTGTGAGATCTTGAGCAGGCTGTCCTGCCTTTATAAACCTCAGTTCCTCTTCCATAGGATGGGGATCACACCTTCTGGAATAATTATGAGGCTCAAATGAAGCTTCTGATTCCTGGGGGGAACGTGGAGCAGTTTCAGGTTGAACATTTTGTCCCTGGACCTGGGGACATCTGACTCTCCTTGGATCCTGGCACCCTAACGTGCTTTTCCTGCCTCTTCCCCCTTCCCACCAGCAGCCGCAGCACGGTCTTTGGCAAACAAGGATGAGAAAAATATCCAACCACGGGAGCCTGCGGGTGGCGAAGGTGGCATACCCCCTGGGGCTGTGTGTGGGCCTGTTCATCTATGTTGCCTACATCAAGTGGCACCGGGCCACCGCCACCCAGGCCTTCTTCAGCATCACCAGGGCAGCCCCGGGGGCTCGGTGGGGTCAGCAGGCCCACAGCCCCCTGGGCACAGCTGCAGACGGGCACGAGGTCTTCTACGGGATCATGTTTGATGCAGGAAGCACTGGCACCCGAGTACATGTCTTCCAGTTCGCCCGGCCCCCCAGAGGTACCCGCCTCTCATGGCAGGGCTCTCAGGATCTCCTCCCCTATGCTACGGTGTTGGCCGGGTCCCCTGCCACAGACTCACCTGGGAGCTTGTCTAAATGCAGTTTCCCAGAGATGCTGACGCCGGTGTGGGCTGGGGTCCAAGCAACTGAATTTCCCGGGAGTCCCAGATCACTCTTACACTAGTGAGTGGTGACCATGCTGAAGGGCAGCTGAGACCTTGAGGTGTTTGGTGGCCTGTCCCCTCCCCACATTCACCAGTAGGTCATGATTTAGGCCAGTCGTTGTGTTTAGGGCTTTGTGGGGAGTTCAGGCAGGAAGTATCCCCAGATTCAGTCCCATGGGAGCCAGAAAATCAGAAAAGTCAGATAAATAGCAAAGGCTCCTGGGCTTGACCGGGAGCTGCCAGGTGGGCCAAGATGGCCAGGGGCAACAGCCAAGAGGGGTCTCAGCTGGAGAAGGGAGCTGGAGCCTGGGCTCCGTTGGCTGTGCTTCTAGGGTGGGCCTCAGCCCGGGGTGGGCAGCTTCTCTTGAGGGGTCCCCCTCGCCACCCAGTTCCTCTGCTCTCCGACCACCCTCTTCCCTTGGTTCCCTGATGCCGCTCTCGTGCCTGTGACCCTGAGGTTCGCCCTCCATGCGTCTCTAGCCATAGCCAGTGAGAGTTTGCAGCCCCTGTCAGGCAGGTCCCCTGGGTGTCCCACGCTCTTCTTGGCTGACCTGGAACCTGTGGGGTAGACACCATCCTGGCGTTGCATGGTTCTGCTGGTGCTGGACACTTCTAGCTGCTGTCTCCAAAGCTGAGTGGTGTATTTTATTTACTTTTGACTCCATCTGCTTTATTTTTTAACTTATTACTGTAGTGAAATATTTAGATGCCATATCTGCTTATCTCTCAAAGTGGCTTCGAAGCCTGTAATCCCAGCTACGTGGGAGGCTGAGGCAGGAGGATCGCTTGAACCTGGTAGGCAGAGGTTGCAGTGAGCCAAGATCACACCATTGCACACCAGCCTGGGCAACAAGAGTGAAACTCGATCTCAAAAAAAAAATTTTTTTAAGTGGAACTTTTTAAAAATTAATAATTAATTAAAAAGTAAAGCTTCTTCGAAGCTAAGCGTGCAACAGACATCAGCCTGCGATGCTTTTGGAGCCATGTCCCAGGGTTTTCTCTTTGGAGAAAAAAGACTTTGCAAAAAGTTTTGTCCCTGATCTTTTCTGGTCCAGTCTTCATGTCTGAATTTAGTATGCCTCCTTATTGTACACACGAGTTCATACCACTCCTAATAATTTAAAACACTCCATTTTTTAAAATGAAGAAAAAACCCTAATCTTGAGAACCCTTTAATAAATTCATTTCAGAATCAAGGAAATGGTGTTCCTATTTTCAGTTTGGAGTTACTTATCCTATTCCTCTGTTTATTGAATTGGCAAGAATTAACTATGTTAAAATTTAACACTGATGCAGTTGTTGTGTATGTAAATTATCTTCAGTAAAGTTGGATTTTTATTTTTATTTTTTTTGAGACGGAGTCTCGCTCTGTTGCCCAGGCCGCAGTGCAGTGGTGCAATCTTGGCTCACTGCAACCTCCGCCTCCCAGGTTCAAGCGATTCTCCTGCCTCAGCCCCCTGAGTAGCTGGGACTACAGATGCCCATCACCATGCCCGGCTACTTTTTGTTTTGTTTCTTTTCTTTTATCTTTTTTTTTTTTTGAGACGGAGTCTCGCTCTGTCGCCCAGGCTGGAGTGCAGTGGTGCGATCTCTGCTCACTGCAAGCTCCGTTCCCCAGGTTCATGCCATTCTCCTGCCTCAGCCTCCCGAGTAGCTGGGACTACAGGCGCCCGCCACCACGCCCAGCTAATTTTTTTGTATTTTTAGTAGAGACGGGGTTTCACCATATTTGCCAGGATGGTCTCGAACTCCTGACCTCGTGATCTGCTCACCTTGACCTCCCAAAGTGCTGGGATTACAGGCGTGAGCCACCATGCCCGGCCATAAAGTTGGATTCTTAAAAAGTAAAATGCAGGGCACATAGCTTGCACCTGTAGTCCCAGCTACTCAGGAGGCTGAGATGGGAGGATTGCTTAAGCCCAAAAGTTCAAGACCAGCCTGGGCAACATAGCAAGAGCCCTTCTCTTTAAAAAAATTAATTATAATAAATATAATTTTAAAAAATAATTATAATAAATATAATTTTTAAAAAATAATTAAGAAGTAATGTTCTGTTCAAGACATTAGGTATTATACTTATCTTGTTCTGATGAACAAAGAGTCGGAATTTAGACAAAGAATAGCTGAAGGGCCCCTGCCACTTGGAGATTGGTCTGTGTTGTTAGCGTCTGTCTTTAAAAAGTGTGGCTAGTCGTGATTGTATGTGTTCTCATGTGTGTATTCATAGTTGTACCCTTTTCAACATGTTTTCCCCTTAGAAACTCCCACGTTAACCCACGAAACCTTCAAAGCACTGAAGCCAGGTCTTTCTGCCTATGCTGATGATGTTGAAAAGGTAAGGATCCTCTCCTGTGTCTCCCTGTTCACTGCAGAATGTGTTCAAGCCGGTTCTTTTCCTTTGAATGTGGTAGGCTGTCTTCACAAGGGAAGGGGGCTTTGACAGTACTGCTTGGGCATTTCATGCCATTTGGGATGGTCAGAAGAGAGAAGGTGTGCAGCGCGCGAGCCCAGAGGAGAACGTGCTCCCACCCGACCCCATCCTCTGACTCCACCGTGCCAGTGCTCACTTCTCCAACCTGTGGGTCCCAAGGTCTTGGTACAGGTCAGAAGCACAAATCCTGCAAACTTACAAAAATCATTATTTGACAGTTTGCTTATTCAAATTTTTACACTAATTTAGTCTTGTGAATTTTGCATAATACATTTTTAATTTTTTGTTGTGGTTTCTGACTGAAGATAGCAAACATTGACTGAAAAAAAAATTAATGTTGGCCGGGCATGGTGGCTCACACTTGCAATCCCAGCACTTTGGGAGGCTGGGGCAAGAGGATCTCTTGAGCCCAGGAGTTCAAGACCAGCCTGGGCAACAGAGTGAGAACTCTATTTCTACAAAATTTAAAAATTAGCTAGGCATGGTGGTACACACCTGTCATCCCAGCTACTTGGGAGACTGAGGTGGGTGGATCACTTGGGCCTGGGATGGGAGGTCAAGGCTGCAGTGAGCCATGATTGTGCCACAGGTGACAGAGTGAGACCTTATATTTAAAGAAAAAAGTTAAAAACATGTTACAGGCTGGGCACAGTGGCTCACGCCTGTAATCCCAGCACTTTGGGAGGCTGAGGCGGGTGGATCACCTGAGGTCAGGAGTTCGAGACCAACCTGGTCAACGTGGTGAAATCTTGTCTCTACTAAAGATACAAAAATTAGCCAGGCATGGTTGCGCATGCCTGAAATTCCAGCTACTCAGGAGACTGAGGCAGGAGAATCACTTGAACGTGGGAGGCGGAGGTTGCAGTGAGCTGAGATTGCACCACTGTACTCCAGCCTGGGGGACAGAGTGAGACTCCGACCCCATCCAAAAGAAATGTATTATGTAAAATCCACAAAACCAAATAAATTGAAATTTAATTAAAATTGTCAAATAATGATTTATGTAAGTTTGTAGCATTGCTACTTCTATCTAAAGTCCTTAAAGCTTACAGCTGCACTAATGCAGGATGCCTGATTTTCTACCGAGGCACTCACAAAACGGGCTATGGAGAGAGTTGTCACTTCCTTTTGGTTCAAGCATTTCTTAAGTCATGAGCTCTTGTGGACGTTGCTCTTGTCCACAAATGTGTCATGGTCTCAGACAATGTAGTTCAAGCCTTGCTTTCCTGTAGCTTAGTTAAAAAAGAAATTGAAATTAGTGATTCTACAGTGACCTTACAGTTAAACCTGATTAAATTAGATAAATTTAGAGTAAGCTCCTAGGATTTTTAAGGCCTTACTTGTTTGAGTAGGTGACACACATTCAAGTAGGACAAATGTCCATGCTCCCCAGGGTGACAGCACAGATGTCCCTCCTACTCCAGGCTGCCTCGGAGGCCCACGTCCTGGCTCTCTTAGCATCCTTTGAGGCTGGTTGATGTGTCTATAAACAGTGGCATCTGTATTCTTCTCCCCATTTTTACTTCACACCCATGGTGGTGTCCACACCAAGGCCTTTGGCTTTGCTGCTGAGCAGGATAATTGGAGAGCGTTTATGTCGGCATGTGCAGAGCCTCCTTAGTTTTTTTGGCTGAATGGTATTGCATGGATGCTGCACACTTACCTCATGGAACCAGTCCCCTTCTGAAGGACATTTAGATAATGTCCAATCTTTCTCTCTTGACAGTAGAAAAAGGCTGCACCTGACACATACTTCATTACCCACACATGCAAGGAGCATCGCTCAGATGAATTCTCTATTTTTTTTTCCCCGAGATGAGGTCTCTCTCTGTCACCCAGGCTGGAGTGCAGTGGCACAATCACAGCTCACTGCAACCTCTGCCTCCTGGGCTCGAATGATCCTGCCACCTCAGCCTTCCGAGTAACTGGGACCATAGGTGCACACCACAATGCCCAGCTAATGTTTAAATGTTTTGTTGAGATGGACACCTTGCTGTGTTGCCCAGGGTGGTCTTGACCTCCTGGGCTCAAGTAATCCTGCCACCTCTGCCTCCCAAGATGAATTATTGGAGTGGGATTTCTAGATAGGGGGAATGTGTTTTTACCTTGGACAGATGCGACCCACGTGTCCCCACAGAATCACACCTGTGTACAACACCCGGCCACATTCCCAGGCCTTCACTTTCATGCACACACTGACATAGGGCCTTATCCAGCCTTGGGTTCTGGATCCAGCACTCTGGCAGGTGAAGTGGCTCCTCGATGTAGGTGTCATGGGGTTTAGTGTCAGGAGGGACCCCAGAATTGCCTAGTGCCACACCTTTGCAATGTCCAGCGGAGCTGAGGCTCCCCTGAGATCGCCCGTGAGGATTGGCACAGGTCTGGATGTGGGCTTGGGTCACCAGGCTGCAGTAGAACAGCAGGCTTATTCTCCTGACCTGTCCTCCCCATGCCGTGTTTCACTTGGTCCCTGTGTTCCCACACACCTGCCAGTACCACTTGCATCACTGTTTCCTGCAGATTTTGAAAGTCAGAAAAAAAATATTTATAAAAGCAAGGGCCAGGGATGGTGGCTGACACCTCTAATCATAGCACTTTGGGAGGCTGAGGCAGGAAATGGCTTGAGGCCAGGAGTTCAAGACCAACATGGGTAACACAGAGACACAGTGTCTCTATAAGAAGTTTTTTAGTGCAGTGGTGCCATCTCGGCTCACTGCAAACTCCACCTCCTGGGTTCATGCCATTCTCCTGCCTCAGCCTCCCGAGTAGCTGGGACTATAGGCGCCCACCACCACAACCGGCTAATTTTTTGTATTTTTAGTAGAAACGGGGTTTCACCCTGTTAGCCAAGATGGTCTTGATCTCCTGACCTTGTGATCCGCCCGCCTTGGCCTCCCAAAGTGCTGGGATTACAGGCGTGAGCCACCGTGCCCGGCCAGAAGTTTTTAAAAATTAGTCGGGTATGGTGGCCCACGCCCTTGTCCCAGCTACTTGGGAGGCTGAGGAAGGAGGATCACTTGAGCCCAGGAATTCAAGGCTACAAATGAGCTGTGATCAAGCCACTTCACTCTAGCCTGGGCAACATGGTGAGACTCTGTCTCCAGAAACCAAAAAAACCCAAAGGGGTGGAAGCAGCACGTGTGACCCTGTATGCTGCATTTGACAGACCCTGCTTTGCTCTTACCACGTTCACAGAGCGCTCAGGGAATCCAGGAACTACTGGATGTTGCTAAACAGGACATTCCGTTCGACTTCTGGAAGGCCACCCCTCTAGTCCTCAAGGCCACAGCTGGCTTACGCCTCTTACCTGGAGAAAAGGCCCAGAAGTTACTGCAGAAGGTGAGCCTGGCCATTCCCCAGTGCCATTAGCCAGCCCTCAGGGGCAACTGATGACTAAAAACACCTGCTGTCTCACCAGTGCTGCACCATCAGGCAGGACACAGATGCTTCTGAAGAAAAGTTTGCAGCATCACTTCTAGGTGGAGGGATGGTGGGCAGATGATACTTTGTTCCTTGTGACATGTAAGGTTATTCGTGTTTTCTAGAGTGAATCTCTGTTTTATAATAAGGAAAGCAACTTGATTTTAGAAGTGTACTGTGGGCCGGGCGTGGTGGCTCATGCCTGTACTCCCAGTAATCTGGGAGGCCAAGGCAGGCGAATCATTTGAGCCCAGGAGTTCAAGGCCAGCCTGGCCAACATAGCGAGACCCCATCTCTACCAAAAACACAAAAATTAACTGGGCATTGTGGTGCATGCCTGTCATCCCAGTTACTTAGGAAGCTGAGGTGGGAGGATCGATTGAGCCCAGGAGGTCAAAGCTGCACTGAGCTGTGATTATGCCATTGAACTCTAGCCTGGGCAGCAGAACAAGATTTTGTCTCAAAAAAATAAATAAAAGTAAATAGAAGTGCATGGTGCCTTCAAGGGACCTGATCCTGGTCAGAAGTTCGTGTGTGCTGAGCCCCGGTGCTGCAGCTGAAGCCTGTTTGTTCCCCATGGCAGCTGCTCATCCTGCTCCTGGTCCGATGCTCAGACGTGACTGTTGAAGGGACCCTGTGGCTTCTCCCAGTCCCAGCACGTCAGGGCCAGTGTGTCCCCAGCTGCCCAGCATTCCGCAGTGGGTCCTCCTCACCCTCCGTGCTACC
The DNA here is from genome assembly GCF_009828535.3 of Hylobates moloch. NCBI lineage: Eukaryota > Metazoa > Chordata > Mammalia > Primates > Hylobatidae > Hylobates > Hylobates moloch. The sequence goes on from NW_026652296.1 coordinate 36,126,701, forward strand.
TCCACCCGTTTACCAGCAGGAGGAGGGCACAGGGCACGCCTGTCAGGGTCCCTCACAGGGTTGGATTGTGCATGCGTGCAGGTGGGGTGTGCAGAGGTGCTGAAGCTTCTTTGGGTAGATCTTGCTGAGAGGTGGGCAAGGAAATACCCCCCAAGGCTAGGGCCCTGGTGAAGGTGGCTGTCTGCCTTGGAGGGCTTCCGGCTCCTTTATCTCACATCCCAAAGCAGGGCAATGTTTGGAGCCCAGCAGGCCTAGTGTGCCCCAGCTTCTCCCAGTCTTTGCAGCCCCCAGAGCCCTTCTAAGCCCCAGCGGGCTTAGGACAGGGTCTCCAGGGCAGCATGGGCCTCAGCAAGCCCTGGCGGTGGATTAACTTGCAATGGATTAGAGAGGCCTGAACACACTCACAGAATATGGCAGGTGCCCCTGGGGTTTCGTTACTGCCTGCCAATAGCATGATGCAAAACCCTTAACCATAAATTCTAAAGGATGAAGAAAGCCGGTCTGAGTGCGGTGGTATTTACAACTAATTGATCACAACCAGTTACAGATTTTTTTGTTCTTCTTCACCCACACTGCTTCACTTGACTGACTAGCTAGCTAGCTAAATAAATAAATATATTCATTCATTCATTCTAAAGGATGAAGTAACATCTGTCTTTACATTTAGGTGAAAGAAGTATTTAAAGCATCGCCTTTCCTTGTAGGGGATGACTGTGTTTCCATCATGAACGGAACAGATGAAGGTAAATGGCTGGAAGCACCTCAGTACAGTGGGGCTGTGCAGTGAGGTGGGCGGAAGCAATCCTGCTGCTTCCAACCATCCCCCACCCCGCCCCGCCCCTTGTGGGAGCCTCCTCCCCCATCAGGTGCTCAAGTAAAGAACCATGGCTGTTACAGCCCCGTTCTGATTCACAATTGACATGTCACAAAAGGGTCTTTTTGGGATCAGTGTCAGAGACAGATTATCATCTTGACCAACCCCAAACCTGGCATGAATGAAGCTTCTAAAAACATTGTGTTTTTAGTTTTAAGAACATTTGGAGAGAATCTCCAGTTGCCACCACATTTAGAATGTTGTTGCGTTGTTAATTCTAAGAGACATTTAAGGTTCCTCACTAGCTCCTGATGGGTCTTCAGTATGACCTTGAGAGTGAGTGTGTGTGGAGGAGGAAGGGGAGCACTGGGTTCTTTTTCTGCTTCTTCCAAAAAGAGGAGGCCAGTAATAATCGGAGAAGAGACGCAGCATTTGGTGAAGTGCTTTAGGATTCAGTGTGCTGTGTCCCAGGACAGTCAGCCATAAGCTGCTGGATTCATTTATGAGAAATGCTCCTCTCTGCCGATGATCCGAAGGCTGAGTGTAGTGCGGAAGTGATCCCTTTATGCTCCCCAGATCTGCAAATAGTCATTTAACGGTCCTGTGAGTTATGCTGCCAGCATCTCAAGTGATTAAAATAATGCCTGTGACACTCTTGCAGGTGTTTCGGCGTGGATCACCATCAACTTCCTGACAGGTGTGTGCACACTGCATCACAGAGGCTAGCCGATCACAGACGCCTGCAGAGGGCTCGGCTGGGCCTTTCGAGAGCAGGAGGCTCATTTCTGCTCTTTAAGATAACCCCTCAGGGTTTGGCAGTGTTGCTGACTGACCATAGGGTGTTGGGGATGGGTGGGGTCACCCACCTAACTCACAGGTGTAGATGCTAGGAGTGGGGTGCTTCTCTGCAGGTCTGGGGCATTTTTCTCCCAGCACAGCCCCTGCCCTGTCCCCTGCAGAACATCCACCAGGACCCCCATCCTCTCATTTCTAAGAGAAGTAACGAATCAAACCAGTCATATCTTCCGATATTGAATGTGATGTGAATGCTATTCACCTTCTAATTGGATTCCTCTGCTGTAGGTGGAACAGGGAACAGAAACATCTGTTTTTAGAAACAAGTGACAAGGAGTCAGTTTTCTTAGTGCATGTGGATTTTTGTCCCTTTGCTGGAATTATGGGAAAGAGCAGTGTTTCTGATGTACAGACAAAAAGGAAAGAAGTTTCCTGTCAGATTTGCCCATTTGCCACTTTGGGGGATAGAAATGTTAGGAGATGGGTTGGGAGCCTCCACCTGAGATGCTCTGGGGAGTGGAGACGGGCTGATCAGAGCAGGGCCCAGCTCTTCCTGGGAGCTAAGCCAGCGGCCTCTCTCCCAGCTGATAAGTCAGTTTCAGTATCTCCCCTGAAGGTTTGTGCTGTCCCGTCAGGATCCAAATTAAACCACAGCTGGTGGAGCCATTACTCTTGTCCCTTAGATATATAGTGTACCCTTAAATGGAGATTGTCAATAGCTGAGCTACTTCTCTGTCTTGTTTTTCTTTCCCCTGAGGGCTTGGCTTTCACCCTGGCTTTTCTGCTGTTCTCCCGATCTTCCTAATGCCCCTGTGCTGTTTTTGCTTGCTGTGCTCCAGGCAGCTTGAAAACTCCAGGAGGGAGCAGCGTGGGCATGCTGGACTTGGGCGGAGGATCCACTCAGATCGCCTTCCTGCCACGCGTGGAGGTAACAAGCCCTGCCGACCACAGCGCTCTTCCCACCCCGAGGCCACCCCCCGATGGGGGTGCAGGGTGGGGCCTGCTGAGGTGCTGCGGAGTGGGGTGGGGGGTGGGGTTGGCCAGGCCTCTGGACCCCTGCGGTCATTTCCTCTTCTGAGAGCTGGACTCACTCACAGATGATGCTTCTGGCTTGGAGTTTTAATTCTACCAGGAAAAAAGCCAAAAACAGAAATTTGGTCTTTAGAGGGGTGATAAATTAGAGAATAACTGGAAACATTTGGGCCAGAGGATATGAAGTGCTGCCTCCCTCCCCTTCAGGGTTCCGAAAGGAACAAGAGTAGAAAGATTTCGTCCAGTTCATAGGTTGGGAGGGAGCTTCCAGCCTTTTCAAGATAAATATCCTAAAGGAGATGAAAACACTTCCCATTGAGGCATCTGCTGCTTTAAAAACAGTTCCCTCCTCACCCACTCATCCTCCTGTTATGGGTAGTTTTCCATGGAAGGGTGGGCTTGTAGGTACTGATATGATCGTCGTCGTGTCTGGGCCGTGTTTGTCAGCATGGGAGAGGTGGCCTGTGGGACGGAAGCACCGTTCTTCACTGGGATATTGGCTCCTCATTGCCTGCTCCTGTCTCGCAGCCAGCGACCTAATGAACAGCTCATTTAATTGGCTGCACCTGACCATCCCCTTTCTTTCAAATGAATTCAGTGGGTGGAGGAGAATTTTCTAGAAAGACCAGCAGGAAGCATAGTTACCCTCGTTCTTTTCCAGGGCACCCTGCAGGCCTCCCCACCCGGCTACCTGACGGCACTGCAGATGTTTAACAGGACCTACAAGCTCTATTCCTACAGGTCTGCTTTCGGGAACAGGCGTGGGGAGGCGCCTTGGGGTGGGTATGCAGCTCCCCGGGCCTCGCACGGCCCTCTTGAGATCATGGATGGCAGATCTGGTTATCCCTGTGCTGGAAATCCACCCAGACCTCTATCTCCTGCCTCCTCTGTCCTCCTCCTTCATCCTTTAATGTGTCTACAGTATACGCACATTCCTCCTTGTGCACATTCCTCCATGTGTGTTTATTGTGCTCTACTTTGGAGAAAATTTGAGAAGTGGGAGGAACCATGGGCCGCACAGGAGTGTTCTGGGCCACCTATTGCCATGTGCAGGCTTCAGTCGATTCTTGTTATAAAGCAGGAGCATCCCAGACTGGTGTCGAGTCGGCCCCACTCACCGCAGTGTCTGCAGCTCCTGGATGAACTCCTGCCGTATGATAGGCCCTCATGTGTTGAATTAATTAGCTAAGTTTCCTCAACTCTACAGAAAGAGGCTTTTAGAAGGAGCAGAGAAGCTCACTAACTGCCTTGCTGCAAGCTCCCCCTTCCCTACTCGGGCTGGGTCTCAGAGGTGAGCCTGCCATGCCGTGTACCTGCCATGGCAGCCACCCTCACTGAGGTGTCATTCCCACAGCTACCTCGGGCTCGGGCTGATGTCGGCACGCCTGGCGATCCTGGGCGGCGTGGAGGGGCAGCCTGGTGAGTGGACGTGTTGCCCCGGGCCCACTCTCACAGCCTCTGCCCTCCATTCTCAGTGGGAACGAGGAGCCCCTCGGGAGGGCAGCAGCTTGGCCCTGCAGGAGAGGTCCCTCCGCCCCTCCCGCCCCACTGCTGTCCCGCTGCATGCTGGGCACCCAGCCAGGCCAGGGCATGTGAGTGGAGGGGTGTGCTGCAGGTCTTGTTGGTGGCGCCCTGATGGGGCAGGAACCCAGGGTGGTGTTGTACCTGTCCACTTTCCAAGGTATTTCTTTCTTTATTTTGAGACAGTGTCTCGCTCTGTCACCCAGGCTGGAGTGCAGTAGCATGATCCCAGCTCACTGCAGCCTCTGCCTCCCGGGTTCCAGCAATTTTCATGCCTCCACCTCCCCAGTAGCTGGGACTACAGATATGTACCACCACGCCCAGCTAATTTTTGTATTTTTAGTAGAGATGGGATTTCACCATGTTGGCCAGGATGGTCTCGAAATCCTGCCTTCAAATGATTGCCTGCCTTGGCCTTCCAAAGTGTTGGGATTACAGGCGTGAGCCACGACACCCAGCCCCAAGTTATTTTTTAAAAGATGCTGATGAAATCCCTTCTGAAGCACTGAGCTGAAACTGAGGGAACCAGGGAACTGCACGCTCATCCCCTATGTTGGGAGCTGGCTTTAGGGATGTGAAGACAGGACCTTGTACAGACAGCACAGGAGGGCCGTGGGGGGTGCTGGGCTCTTGCCGTCAGGGATAGGTTTCCTCTCTCGCTCGTGATTCCAGCCTTGCAAGAACATCCCTCCTCCCTTGCTCTGCGAAGGGTCATGGAATGTGGGCTTGGCCCTTCCTGAGACATGGAGTTGGCCTGGGGATGCAGCCTGCATCAGGGCCAGGGCCGGGGCCTCTGCTCCTTACAATGGGCATCACAGCGGGCATGGACTCTTAGGAGATCTCAGGATTGCCATGGTCTGCTTCAGGGGCGGGGGCATGGCCCTGAGGCTGGTGGTGCCTCTCTTCCCTGATGGAACTGGCCAGGCCACAGAGGCCTTCCCAAGGCCTTAGTGTCTGATGTGTGTATGAGGTGCTCACCAGCGCCCACGTGTGCTCCAGCCAAATGCCCTTACCTCAGCCCCCAGTGCCCCATTGGCCCAGCACCCCTGCCCACCTCTTCCAAAGGCCTGGTATCTGATGGGGTAGGATGTTCAACTGGAATTTTCATTCTCCCGTGCATACCCTACTTCAGTTCTTTCTTTCAAATCCTGGTGTTTATCTTCATAATGGTATTTTTTTTGTTGCAAACAAAAACCATGTCTATGTCTCAGAAACACCTGCAGCCCTTATTCTGGGGCCAAAAACACCTATTATTTAGCCAATGAGAAAAGGCAGGTACCTCTTTGTCCCTTGTGGTTCCCAGGGAGTCGTGGCTTAGACCGAGTCCTCTCACACCCAGCAGAGCAGCAAGAAGGTCTCATGATCTCCTCGTCAGGCTGTACAAAGTGCCTGTTTTGGACACTTGGGGGCTGTGAGGACCCAGGAGAATGAGTCTCTGTTTTGTTACCAGTTATTGCATAACAGACCCCCCAAGTAGAGTGAGAGAACAGCAAACAGCAGTCACGGCTGGAATCTCACGGCAGACCACACAGGCTCATGTGGGCAGCACCTCCACTGGGGTCCTGGAGATCTGTGCACGTGCCTGTGGCTGTGCACAGACCCCCCCTCTGGGGTCCTGGGAGTCTGTGCAGCTGCATGTGGCTGTGGCAGCTGTCTAGCCCCCCCCGCTGGGGTCCTGGGGTTCTGTGCAGGTGCATGTGGCTGTGGCAGCTGTCTAGACTCCCTGCTGGGGTCCTGGGGGTCTGTGCACATGCCTGTGGCTGGGGCAGCTGTCTAAATCCCCCACTGGGGTCCTGGGGGTCTGTGCACGTGCCTGTCGCTGGGCGGCTGTCTAGACCTGGGCGCTCTTCCACGTGGCCTCACCCCAGCAGAGCAGCCTGGGATGTTTTTGTGGTGGCTTCAAAAAAGGAAGGCTACCCTGAGGCCACCATTTCCTGCCCATTCCATCAAGGAAAGCAGGTCCAGGCCAGAGTCCAGGGATGGGACCAGCACCTTTTGGTGGGACAGCAGCCTGCCATCCTCGAGGGTGATACTGGGGCCAGCCCTGGGACCAATACGCTTCCTTTGCTTGTTTTGAGGCCCCGCCTTGTGTGTATTGGAGCAGCAGATTCCATTCAAGGCATGGTGGCACCTGGTAGCACTTGTCCTGGCCCTGCCACCAACCTACCAGCTACTCACAGCCTCAGTCACCTATAAAACTGGGTAATGATGGCTCCTCTCCTAAGAGGACTGTCATCACACTTCACTGAACAGCCCTTGGCCCAGGGCCTGGCACCCGGCATGCCCAGGGCCGTGAGCTGGGCATGGTCCTGGTAGCGGTGTGCTTCCTGGCTTTGCTGCCGCTTCCCAGGGAGGTGTTGCCTTCCCAGTGGACCTGGAAGCCACTCAGGTTCCCCCATCCTGTGTCAAGCTAGGCTCTCCACGACTCCTAGCTCAGCCCTAGTCCATGGTGGTGATATACCTTCCTTTCTCTTTCCTTTTTAATCTCTGTTTCAGCTAAGGATGGAAAGGAGTTGGTCAGCCCTTGCTTGTCTCCCAGTTTCAAAGGAGAGTGGGAACACGCAGAAGTCACATACAGGGTTTCAGGGCAGAAAGCAGGTACGGGGAGGGTTGCTGCTTGTTGGGTTCTGTGGGTGAGAGTGGCGGCCTCCTCTCCCCCTTGCCTTTCCCACATCCCATGGGACGTTCCACAGGAGGCTCCTGACCTCTCTTTGAAGAGCCTGTACCTGCCCTGGAAGTGAAGGTGATTTGGCTGCAGGGGCCTGTGTCTGTGCTGAGAGCCAGCTCCTTCCATCTGCCTCTGCTCAACATTCCCCTGACTGTCACCAGAAGCTTCCCTCCTGAGGGCTGATTTCCTAACAGGACTGCAGGGAGGAAGGACTGGACCAGCTGGGGGCTGAGATGCAGGGCTGGGGCTGGGAGCCCAGGGACTCTGTGCTGTGCCGGGTGGGAGTAGAGGGAGGGTCTGCTTCCACCCATCCTCTTCGAGGCCATGGAGCCCGCTGGCCCTGGGCAGGCTCTGGTGCTCTGCGCCCTTGCAGTTTCTTCTGAGAGAAATGTTCAAACGCCACTCCCAGACTGGGCACTCGGCATGAGGGGTGCGTGCCTTCAGGAACCGTTCAGGTCCCTCCGACTCAGTCACCCACTGGTGCGTGTACCTGGGGGACCGCATCAGGCACAGCAGGACTGCACAGCTGTGTCCCACAGGAGGAGCCAGACAGTGAAGCACATTGGAAAAGGCTTCCAAGGGAAATAACACGGGGCGGGGGTCTGAGAGGGCGATTGCAGCTGTAACTAGGACAGCCAGGGATGGCCTCGTGGGGTACCAAGGGATCTAAGACAGGAGGAGGTTTCAAGAAACTGCACAGATCTGAAGCAGCAGCACCCTAGGCCGGGAAAGCAGCACACACCGGGGCCCTCTGGCAGCTGCTGTGTTTAATGAACGAGGAGGAGGTGGTGTGGCTTGGTGAGGGACACCAGGAGGAAATGAGATGGAAGGGTCGGAGCGTGGGTCTGTGGACCGTGGGAACTCTGGAAGCACTCGAAGGACGAGGCCTGGTGATGCAGGACTGGGAAAGCCAGGAAGCCAGGTCGAGGTGTGGGGCGTAGAGGCGCCCTCGGATGTCCACACGGTCCATTGGCTTCTGGGGTCCTCTGTTCCTGCTCTCCCTCAAGCCATGGGAGCTCGGCAAGTGAGCTGGGCCTCCGCTTCCTTATCTATGACATAGGGAGGGTGCAGGCCCCCCTGAGGAGGTGGGACGTGGGGCTGGCAGAGGAGGATTGCAGGGCAGATGGTCCCAACAGGCCAGAGGCCGGCTGGTGTCAGGCATCAGCAGCCTCCTCCTCAGAGTCCAGGTCTGCCGCTGCCTTCATGCCCACGGTCTTCACTCCCTGCACTGGGACCAACGATGCCCTGGCTCCTGAGGGCTGCTTTTGACCTGTGCGGGGAGCAGCCCCAACTTGGGGTGGGGTCTTAGGGGCTTCTGGACCTGCCTTTTCCTGACAATTCAGATCAGAGTCTCAAGTCCCCTGGGAGGGGCCCCAAGCAGCTGTGAGGCCTGGGTGCTTGGAGCCCACTGACTGCTAGCCTTGTGCTTGTCCCCAGCGGCAAGCCTGCACGAGCTGTGTGCTGCCAGAGTGTCAGAGGTCCTTCAAAACAGAGTGCACAGGACGGAGGAAGTGAAGCATGTGGACTTCTATGCTTTCTCCTACTATTACGACCTTGCAGCTGGTGTGGGCCTCATAGGTAAGGGGGCCCGGATGGGCCGAGCAGGAAGGTCGGGGCAGTGGGGGGCGGGGGTGGAGGGCGTGTGCTCCCCGAGGCAGAGGGCTGGTGGCAGGCAAGCAACCCTGTTGTCACATCCCTGCAGGAGGCCAGAAGCAGATTTGAGAAGGCGTCTGGTCCTGAGTAGGAAAAGATGAGTTCTTTGAGCCCTTCAGTAAAACCTCGTGGCTGGTGACTTGCTGTTGATTCCAGTTCCTGCTGGAAGGCAGGTGCAGCCCTGCACTGGCCCACGTTGTCTCAGACTCAGCCACTCTGCCCTACCCTGCAGCCCTGGCTATAGGAGGCCTCTTGTGACCTGCGGGTGGCTGCCCTGGCCCCGTGGGAGGGATCAGCTCACTGAATGTGGAGTCTCTCTGACTCACCCTGCACAGCCCAGGAAGCCGGATGAGGGCGGAAAAGGGTATTCAGAGTTTGCTGAGGCTAGTGGTGGTCAGGCTGTGTGGGAACTCTGGAGGGGGTTGCAGAGTCACTATCATGGTGAGAACATCAGAATGTATGGCCTGTGGTAAGGATAAGAACACTACTGTTTTAAATAAGCTGACACGGTGCTGGCTGTCTGGGCCCCGAGGCCTCTGGCGGGTCTCTGTGCTGACAAAGCTACCACTGACTGGGCTTGGGTGGAAGGTGGGTGGTCAAGGTGGAAGGCCACCAATAAACCACCCCTCACTTTATTTTTCAAGAACTTTTTTTTTTTTTTTTACATTTGGGAAACTGATACCAGAATACTGTTGCTGAGCTCAGTGCTATGGCTTCAGGAAACATTTCAATTTCTCTACTTTTATTTTTCTTAACTTAAAACTTTACTCAATTTGGGGTCCTGGGTTCTTGGTGAGCTTTCTCGGGGGACACTGCAGGGTTGGGATGTGGGGTGACCCTCTCAGCCCCCAAGCCCACCCCACAACACGTCACCCAGAAGCCGCCCTCAAGAGCACGTGAGTGCCGCCTACAGCTGGAGGGCCTGCCTCAGAAGCCAGTCAGCGCCTTGGGGCTCTCGGGCCGGCGTTCCCCGTGCCAGCCTCACGTCTCAGTGGCATCGCCAGCCTCACGGTGCTCCTGCACACTGGGTGTTGTGTCTCCCACAGATGCAGAGAAGGGAGGCAGCCTGGTGGTGGGGGACTTCGAGATCGCAGCCAAGTATGGTGAGTGATGCTGCAGGGGCCATCTCAGCAGGGGCAGGCGCCCCGTGATGCTCGTGACGCAGGCGCTGGCCCTGACTCTCCTGGGTGTAGCCCCTCCTAAACAATGGCCACAGGCAGGGGCCTCGGCCCCAGCTGAGAAAGGACCACTGTCCTCGTCCCACCCTCATGGGGTCGTGAGGAACTGGGTCCCTTGATTCCACTTCCTCTGATGCCATTTTACTGCTACTAGGGTAACCCCAAGAGTGATTTCCCCTGGGATGTCCCAGTAAGTTCATGATTGTCACACAATGCTTAAGAAGCCGAGGCCCTACAGAATGGAGCCTGGGATGTGGGGTGGAGGGCTGTCCCCTGGGTCGCAGGTGACTAGCCTAGCAGACCCTGTGCCACACACCATGCCTCTCCACTGTCTCCTTCATGCCTGGCCTAGCAGCCAAGCCTTGGTGAACATCTCCTGCTCTTGGTTGCCCTTCCCAATGTGTGGGTCCAAAGAGCCCAACTTTGTACATCTTTCCAGAAAAAGTACTACCCTTCCCCTCCCCCAAAAGTGGCTTTTTTAGAGCTTTTGTGTCATTTTCCCGTTTGTGCCCATGGACACTGGGTATCCACAACTACAGCAGGAAAAGGCTTTGAGCAGAATCCCAGGACAGCTCTTGATGGATTTGTCCTTCCTCAAGAGCAGGAGTGGATTGTTCTGAGCTGGCTTTGGTGTTTTCTGTCCCCAGAAATCTTAGGTTTTATTCAGGTTGACACCTGAGAGAGGTGTCCAGGGTCTCAGATGTAGAAACATGGCTTGGAAGACGTTGGCCTATGACCCTAACACCAGGTGTGCAAATCCCCTTGGAGCCCAGACCCAGTGGCAGCCGGGGTTGCCGCCCACCTGCCTGTGCTGTGCACTGGGTGCCTTATGCGCTCAGCTGCAGCCTTTTCTGTGAATCTGGAGTGCGGAGCCAGCGGGTGCCTGTAGTGGGTGGAATTGGGGTCTGCACTTGCCCCTCCGCCCCCAGCTGGGAGTCACCTGGAGCCTGAAGGGACGTGTCTCATCCCCAGTGTGTCGGACCCTGGAGACACAGCCTCAGAGCAGCCCCTTTGCATGCATGGACCTCACCTACGTCAGCCTGCTACTCCAGGAGTTCGGCTTTCCCAGGAGCAAAGTGCTGAAGGTGAGGGTGCCCTCAGGTCACGCCCCAGCCCCTTTATGGAGTGAGGGGCCTGGAACCACTTCAGTTGCTGGGGTCGTGTCCCCCAGCCCATCCCTGGCTTCCAAGGAGCCGCAGCGTCCTGATGCACAAGCCTTTCCTGTCTGTGTGATGGTCCCCTCTCCCTCTCTGTCTTTTCAAGCTCACTCGGAAAATTGACAATGTTGAGACCAGCTGGGCTCTGGGGGCCATTTTTCATTACATCGACTCCCTGAACAGACAGAAGAGTCCAGCCTCATAGTGGCCGAGCCATCCCTGTCCCCGTCAGCAGTGTCTGCGTGTCTGCATAAACGCTCCTGTCCTGGACGTGACTTCATCCTGAGGAGCCACAGCACAGGCCGTGGTGGCACTTTCTGCACACTGGCTCTGGGACTTGCAGAAGGCCTGGTGCTGCCCTGACATCAGCCTCTTCCAGTCACATCTGGCCAGAGGGCTGTCTGGACCTGGGCCCTGCTCAATGCCACCTATCTGCCTGGGCTCCAAGTGGGCAGGACCAGGACAGAACCACAGGCACACACTGAGGGGGCAGTGTGGCTCCCTGCCTGTCCCATCCCCATGCCCCATCCGCGGGGTTGTGGCTGCTGCTGTGCATGTCCCTGCGATGGGAGTCTCGTCTCCCAGCCTGTCAGTTTCCTCCGCAGGGCAGAGCTCCCCTTCCTGCGAGAGTCTGGGAGGCGGTGCAGGCTGTCCTGGCTGCTCTGGGGAAGCCAAGGGACAGCCATCACACCCCCGGGACAGTAGGTCTGGGCGGCACCACTGGGAACTCTGGACTTGAGTGTGTTTGCCTCTTCCTTGGGTATGAATGTGTGAGTTCACCCAGAGGCCTGCTGTCCTCACATGTTGTGTGGTTTGGGGTTAATGATGGAGGGAGACACCTCCTTATGGACGGCAGGTGCCCACCTTCATTCAGGGAGTCTCCCAGCATGGGCAGATGCTGGGCATGAGCTGCTGTAAACGATTTGTGGCTGTGCTGCTTGAGTGACGTCTCTGTCGTGTGGGTGCCAAGTGCTTGTGTAGAAACTGTGTTCTGAGCCCCCTTTTCTGGACACCGACCGTGTCCTGTGAATGTATCGCTACTGTGAGCCGTTCCCGCCTAGCCAGGGCCACGTCTTAGATGCAGCTGTGCCGCGGGTCAGCTGAGCCACAGTCCCAGAACCAAGCTCTCGGTGTCTTGGGCCACAATCCGCCCACCTCGGGCTGACTCCACCTCCTCCATGGACAGTGTGAGCCCCGGGCCGTGCATCCTGCTCAGTGTGGCCCAGGTGCCGGAGCCGAGCTCGGTGAGCTGCTTCAGTGAATGTACAGTGCCCGGCACGAGCACTCATGTGTTCCACTCCCAATAAAAGGTTGACAGGGGCTTCCCCTTCTCTGGGATTCCTCTCATTGAGCCACAGTAGCACTTGCCCACCTGGAACCTGAGATCCCTGTTTACTAAACCTTAGAAAAACTGCCAAAGGGGGTGGCGTATTTCCAGGCCTGTCGACGTCCCTCCCGAGGACGCAGCAGTGGCGGGCCCCTGGGGGCTGGGGCTGGTGAAGGGTCTGGCTGGTGGCCCCGGCCCTCCCAGCGTCTGTTGAGCACAGATCTCCTCCTGTGCCAGGCCAGCAACCCACAGCATGGCCAGGTGAGGCCTGGGCACATTACCTCGAGTGAGCTGCAAGTCCCCATGTCATTGTGTTCAGCAAGGATCTGGTTTTGGTCTGGAAGCATCCCAAAGGTGTCGCATGCCAGGGAAACTGCAGACCAGCCCACACCCTGAGTGCTTGTGCCTGAAGCCCCCCCAACCAACTGTCACAGGAGGACAGGGTCTCCCGGGGCTGCAGCGAATGCTGATGGAGCCACGTGGTAGAGGCCTGCACAGAGCGGGAAAGGACAAAAGACAAAAAGAGGAACAGTTTCCTCCCTCCCAGAGCCCGGGCCTCACAGTGGGCAGGGGCAGGAGAGGGGTCCAGACAGAAACCTTCCTGAGGTCTGAGCCTGCAGGGCACACGGGGAAGGGACGAAGGGAAAATGGCCATGCTGCACAGGCCAGCCTCCCCAACCCTGGAGGCTGGAGGGAGACCCTGGGACAGGAATGAACCCCTCAGAGAACTGGAGCCAACTATTCTCTGCCTGGCAGTATCCTCAAAATGTAAACCTTGGGGAAGAGGTCTGCAGGTCAGCGTATGACACAGGCTGAGAAACAGCAGGAGAAATGGTCCCTCAATGAGTCAAAAGTCGCATTAGGACTAGGGCTAGGAAGCTGCTTCTGGCAGGCATGACAAGGCCTATCCTCCCCACACTCAGCGCCCCCGCCTGGACTGGGTCCCCGCCAGCGCCTTTACTTCCATAATATCCACCAGCTTAAATATTTAAAGAACTCTGGAGGCTGAGAATCAGACGCATGAAGGTAAAGCCAAAATCAGTTTGGTCCATTTAAAGAAGGTCGTTGACCTCATGCCTGAAAAAGGCAAACAACTGGAAGTTTTCCAAAAGTGCACCAAATAAGTCATGGAATATTTCTGGGCCTGGCAAAGTATGCAAGCCATTTCTCTCTGAGTGTCTTTTGTGATAATGAAAGTAGGCTCTCATTTGTCAAAAATAGCTACACATGCACATTGTAAAAGCAGCAAACTAGGGTTGCTTGAAAATTCTGTTCCCTCAGAGGATGTGTGCATTGACGAGCTCAGACAGGTCTCACACACCCCACATGCCACCCCAGCCTGCATACCCCACATCACTTAGCACCCATTGCTGCCCACTGAGCTGCCTCAGTCCTGCAGTCCCCATGTCTGGATGGCAGGATCCCAGGGCAGTGAGTTTCAGGGCATAAGCAGATGTTGCCACGTTGCCTTCAATCCTGCTGGACAAGCATGGGTGCTGGCCTCCCCCATGTCCTAACAGCTACAGCCAGTTTAATCTTTGCCATTCTGGCAGATTTTAAAAAATGATAACTGATAGTTTTAATATGCATGAATCTAATTCATCTGGTATATCTAAGTTGTATTTCTGTGAAACAACTGTTCATATCCCTTGCCAATTTTCTACAAGATTGTCATCATTTTTTTGTTAATTGTAGATCTTTATTTATTAAGGAAATTAGCCCATTGTGATAGAATGTGTCCAAAAATTTATCTTTTTGTGACTTCTAGGATTCACGTCATAATTAGGAAGGCTTCTCCACAGAGATAGTTTTAAAAGTTAACCAAAAGGTATTTTTATATTTTAGTTTCTTAATTTTTTGTTAAGAAACTAAACACGCCCGGCCTTGTTTTTTAATTAATTAATTACTTTATTTATTTATTTTTGAGATAGACTCTCCCTTTGTCACCCAGGCTGGAGTGCAGTGATGCAATCTGGGCTCACTGCAACCTCCACCTCCCAGGTTCAAGCAATTGTCCTGTCTCATCCTCCTGAGTAGCTGGGATTACAGGCACCCGCTACTGTGCCCGGCTGATTTTTGTATCTTTAGTAGAGAAGGGGTTTCACCATCTTGGCCAGGCTAGTTTTGAACTCCTGACCAGGTGATCTGCCCATCTGGGCCTCCCAAAGTGCTGGGATTACAGGCATGAGCCACCGTGCCCTACCTTAACATTTTTAAATATGTTCAGGCACAACAAATCATTGTTGCAGGGTGAATTCGATTTTTAGAACCATTTCAGAGTCATCAGAAGGCAAATGTGGCCAGCCATGGTGGCTCACGCCTGTAATCCCAGCACTTTGGAGCCCAAGGCAGGTGGATCACTTGAGGTCAGGAGTACGAGACCACCCTGGCCAACATGGTGAAACCCCGTCTCCACTAAACATACCAAAAAAAGAAAAAAAAAAAGCCAGGCATGGTGGTGTGCTTCTATAATCCCAGCTACTAGGGAGGCTGAGGTACGAAAATTGCTTGAACTCAGGAGGCAGAGGTTGCACTGAGCCGAGATCGCGCCACTGCACTCCGGCCTGGGCAACAGTGAGATTTCATCTCAAAAAAAAAAAAAAAAAAAAGGCAAATGTGATATTCAGACTAGGGTAATACTATTTTTGGATAAAATCAAGGATGATGGCCGGGCGTGGTGGCTCATGCCTGTAATCCCAGCACTTTGAGAGGCTGAGGCGGGTGGATCACGAGGTCAGGAGTTCAAGACCAGCCTGACCAACATGGTGAAACCCCATCTCTACTAAAAATACAAAAAATTAGCTAGGCCTGGTGGTGCATGCCTGTAGTCCCAGCTACTCCAGAGGCTGAGGCAGGAGAATCGCTTGAACCCGGGAGGTGAAGGTTGCAGTGAGCAGAGATCGCACCACTGCACTCCAGCCTGGGTGACAGGGCGAGACTGAGACTCCATCTCAAAAAATCAAGGATGATGAGAGAAATGAGGCAGTTCCAGGAAGGAGCTCTCAGGAGTGTGCGGGTCGCAGCCGTCAGTGACAGAGTCCCCAGGCAAGGTCTTTGAGGAGCCACACTTGGCGTGCAGTCTCTGATAGAGGTGTTTAATACGACCTGTGTGGAGGCCATGAGATGTGGGGCATATTTGAAACAACTGGGGCTGTTCATCCTGCAACAAGGAGCTTTTGGCTGGACAGCAATATGACAGGTGTCTTCACTATTACTGAAGGATTGTCAGTTGCTGGCTTTTGCCGTGTGGCTCCAGAGGCGGCGGAAGTTATGGGGACACCGCTGTCAGGTTTCTCACTCAAGCATCGCTCACTCACACGATGAACGATGTCCAGGGCTAAGGCGGGCTTGTCCTTGGGATGTGCCCCTTCACCTGCGGGCATCGGGGTGCTTGAGAAAGGAGCCTGCATGATCAGGTTCTTCCAGTGTCTTCACACTCATCAGATTCTTGGATTCGCCTTGAAAACGATTTTGAAAATCATGGTCAGGTAAGCATACTTACCTCTTTCTTCCTTAATTGTAAATGAATAACGGTAGTCGTGTTTATGGAGTGTTTGCTGTGTGTCAGGCATGATGCGGACTGGACTATGCATTATGTGGTCAGAGATTGAATCCTCAGCCTCAAGGCAGGTACCGTGCATCTCCGCCCTGCCGCCGAGAGAGAAGCAGGCCTGCAGGAACTTGGGGACTTACCTGGACCCACTCAGACGCGGTTCTGCAGGCTTCCTACACCCAAACAGTGGGCTGCCTTGCCTCCCAAAGTGGCAAGTGTTTCCAGAGGAATGGTTACTGATCACATCAGGCCGTGTGCTTATTATCAAAGGCAGGTCTCTCCACTGAAGAATCAGCCCTCTCCGTAACAGTGTGCTTGTAATGTTTACAAAAATAGTTACACAGTTGAGAGAAATAATAACTCCCTCTAGGCCTCACTGCCGCTTTATCATTTTGACAGCCTCTGATTATTTTCCTGTTACTGATTCAGTGGATAAAGCTTTCCGTTTAAGAGCTTAAGTGCAGCCTTGTGAATCTTAGTACCTGCCACATGATTTACATAGTTCAGAAGCAGACATCCCCCTATAAGGTCTCCTGTTTCAAGAAGTCTCTCTAGAGGTCAGAAGAGCCCACAGCCAAGTTTTATGGCACAGCACAGAGTGGTAGGATGGCTCTAAATACAGCTTCCGAGAGGGTTGAGTGCTCAGCTGGCACAGAGATGTGATTCCTCCAGACTCAGCAGGGAGGGCAGCTAGGGATCGCATGGTTTTGTAAATTAAAATGCCCAAGCTCAAAAGCCTGCAACAACTTATCTTAAAGCAACAGGGAGGCCGGGTGCGGTGGCTCACAACTATAATCCCAGCACTTTGGAAGGCTGAGGTGGGCAGATCACAAGGTCAGGAGTTCGAGACCAGCCTGGCCAATACGGTGAAACCTCATGTCTACTAAAAATACAAATATTAGCCAGGCATGATGGCAGGCGCCTATAGTCCCAGCTACTCGGGAGGCTGAAGCAGGAGAATGGGTTGAACCTAGGAGGCGGAGGTTGCAGTGAGCCGAGATCACGCCACTGCACTCCAGCCTGGGCGACAGAGTGAGACTGCGTCTCAAATAAAGCAAGAGGGAGAGTCTGGATGCAGTGGCTCATGCCTGTAATCCCAGCACTTTGGGAGGCCAAGGCGGGCGGATCACAAGGTCAGGAGTTCAAGACCAACCTCGCCAACATAGTGAAACCATGTCTCCATTAAAAATATAAAAATTAGCCAGGCATGATGGCCCATGCCTGTAATCCCAGCTACTTGAGAGGCTGAGGCACAAGAATCACTTGAACCTGGGAGGCGGAGGTTGCAGTGAGCTGAGATTGTGCCGCTGCACTCCAACCTAGGGGGCAAAGCAAGACTCTCAAAAAAACAAAAAACGAAAAAACAGGGAGAGTTTTCCTGTTGATAGTCACCTGGGCTGTTTCCTGTTAGGGGCTTTCTGAATAAGGCTTCTGTGAACATTCTTGTGCAAGTCGTTTTATAGGCATAGGTTTTTATTTCATTTGGATGAATATCTAAAGGCAGAATGGCTGGGTCATATGGCATGTGAATGTTTATAAGAACCTACTGGGCTCGGTGCGGTGGCTCACGCCTGTAATCCCAGCACTTTGGGAGGCTGAGGCGGGTGGATCACAAGGTCAGGAGTTCAAGACCAGCCTAGCCAACATGGTGAAACCACGTCTCTACTAAAAATACAAAAATTAGCTGGGTGTGGTGACGTGTGCCTGTAGTCCCAGCTACTCAGGAGGCTGAGGCAGGAGAATCGCTTGAACCCGGGATGCGGATGTTGCAGTGAGCTGAGATTGCGCCATGGCACTCCAGCCTGAACAACAGGGCAAGACTCCGTCATAAAAAAAAAAAAAAAAAAAAAATTAGCTGGGCATGGTGGCACACGCCTGTAGTCCCAGCTACTTGGGAGGCTGAGGCAGGAGAATCGCTTGAACCCAGTAGGCGGAGGTTGTGGTGAGCCGAGATTGTGCCACCACACTCCAGCCTGGGTGACAGAGCGAGACTCAAAAAAAAAAAAATTTCTGACCCATGCTGCAACATGGTGAACCTTGGAAACATTATGCTAAAGTGAAAAAAGCTAGACACAAAGGACTCCATAGTGTATGATTCCATTTATGTGAAATGGCCCGTCCACAGAGACAGATTGGTGGTTGCCAGGAGCTGGGGTGGGGGAGAAGGAAGAGTAACTGACTGACTGGTGCGCAGGGCTTTTGGGGGGTGATGAAAAAGTTTAACACTTAGATTATGGTGATGCTCGCACAACTCCATAAATATACTGTAAACCATGGACTTGTGCACTTAAACAGGCAGCTTTCTGGTATAAAAATTATATCTCAGTAAGGCAGTTTGAAAAATGAAGACTCAAACTCTAGAAGGCAACAGTCTGAAAACAATAGGTTTCCTCCAGAAAGTCCCCCTGAGGTAAAGCTCATTCTAGTCTGAGAGCAGATGACCTTCTCTTGTCTTTTCAAACCTTAGACTTTTTTCAGTCTTGTCCTTGTTTCACCTTAGACTCTGAGAGGAGCATCAGACCTGCTCGTTCGCTGGTGAACCCAAGTCCAACAGGTGCTGCCCTGGTGCGGGGGTCCCTCAGAGTGACAGGAGGTTGCCTGTAAAAAGGAGAGGAATTGAAATCCCCACACTGGGGATATTGGTCCTCCTCCACACCCCCACCCCAGCATTTCCTAGTGCAGCCAGCGATCCTCTTCTGTTTTCTCAGTGGGTGCGCCTGGCCTGGACTCCACCCAAGCCAAACAGCCGAGGTGAAATGGTTGGGCAGAGCAAACAGGCTTTCGCCAGGAGCCTTCCTTTACTTCCCCTTGGACAAATCACACTGGGCTCAAAGCCTCCGCTGGAATTCCTCCTGCTGCTGCGAGGCCCAGAGTGGCCACATCCCCTGCCTGATGGGGTCGTGAGTCACTGGCTCTCTCTGGGTTTTACCTTGACCTAGTGAATGTTTTTCTAAGAATATTTTATTATTGAGGTATCATTTTCATATAATAGTGAAGGGGTGGGTTGCCCCTCCACACCTGTGGGTGTTTCTCGTTAGGTGGAACGCGAGACTTGGAAAAGAAAGAGACACAAGGCTGGGCGCGGTGGCTCACGCTTGTAATCCCAGCACTTTGGGAAGCCGAGGCGGGCAGATCACAAGGTCAGGAGATCGAGACCACGGTGAAACCCCGTCTCTACTAAAAAT